>NW_027040858.1:2860000-3460000 GCF_037179485.1 Ochlerotatus camptorhynchus | reverse complement strand
GCGATGGCGGGTTGGGTTTACCGGTGTTAGTATAGCGGTTTTTGGAGATGGTTCCGATGTATAGGCGCTTCCATCTGATGAAGCCGGTCGACTACGACAAGGCCGTCCTCTGTCGAAACGGGAAGGGAAATTCTCCTTGATGTTTATGGCCTTCAGCCCGAGAATGATTCCTTTACGTTTAGGTCAAGGTAGCTAAATGTCACCTAGACCGTAGCGTGCCATGGCGGTCCTTGACTCGACAACCAGAAAACAATTTGATCAGTTGAAAAAGGTCCTAGCGAGGAGGTAACATCCATTAGTGCCGTTCTTCGCCCAATTTCGAGGATGACTTAGACTTTACCTGAATCAACTGAATTGGTGATTTACACTTCACCTTGATTCACTACTCGCACTTAGTATTCTGTTAAAGTATACACCACAGACACTTCTGGTCTACACGCTCGCCTGAGATAAGATAAGCATCGCAAAACCCTTCAGCTTCAGCACCCGTGACTCCGTGTCACAATTTTTCCGCGGCCATGCACACCTTATTCAGCAGTCGGCCGTATCGTCTGCCCTGTGGGTTTCACCGCAAGTGTTATACAAATTTACTTGAATGCTCGATCACATGGTGCATATTTAAAATTTTGTATTGGACCTTTGTAACAGAACGGTTACACATTTGGGACCTTTACCTTGAGGCACTGGTTCACTTTGCTTCAATCTTCGACCCTGGTGCTTGTTGCTTGTAAACGTGCCGTTGACGACGTTGACACACGTAGTTCCTGCAGCACCCGCTAGCAAAAGCATACCAATCCACTCGTCGCTGATGTCAAACCGATTCCTCGCAACTGGTGGACAGTTGTTATTACCGTGTTGACGTACGTTTCCATGGAGCCCCGCGCTCTTCTGTCCTTCAATGCGTCGACAGTAGGATCCGTTCCATCCGCATTCGGCGTTGGCTTCAGGCTTCACTACTTCCCACAGGTCTTCCATGTCTGGCCAATTATCTCGACCCATTAGAAGCTGAATCGACGGCAAAGGGCAAGACAACTTAGATATATTTGAAAATATCATCCAATATTTCTAAATATCACCGAAAATACTAAAATATTTTCAAAAACTAATATATGTTAAAGATAGAGCTACTGTTCTGAGCAATGTTTGTTATACGAATACTTTTGATATACTCAGATAAGGTGTCCTGCCCCTGATTGGGATCAGATTTTATTACGAAACCTCAGTATATTTGTGGAAATATATGACAATTTCGAGATCACAGGCAAGGGAAATTTTAAAATCTGTAATTTTTTTGAAGATATATTGGTCGTAGAAAAGTGACTTTAGTGACTGAATTTTAAGAAATAATGACTTAGTTATTTTTTGATTGAGTCAATGGCAAAACTAACAGGTTGCTTCGATATTCCATCAACATGAATGTTTCAAAATGTGTCTCAGAACTAGGTAGCACCCTGAATTGAACCCTCCACTGAGTACATACCTTATCGTTATAATGAATATTTAGCAGACGATGAGTCATAAACTTGACACCACATTTGTTGCATCGCAGTTCTGAACAGCTTTTCTCATGACGACGTAGAAGGTTGGCGAAATGAAACGGCTTTTGACAAATGGAGCATTTGTACCGTGGCTTTGCATGAGATACGCGCTGTAAAAAGAAAACCGTTATATTGTTCAATTAAAGAATCAAGATCAAGAAATGCTTCAACTAACCTTGTGGTACCTCATTTTGGGTAAGCTAGCAAAGTTTAGTCCACAAATTGTGCACGGCCAATCGTCAGCGTTATGAGCCACAAGGGACTCGTTTTGGTCGCTAGCAACTCCATGGCATTCCGAGGTTTCTGCTGTACTCTGATGTTCAGTAAGGATCTCATCTTCATCTTCTATGTATTCTTCTTTGACTTTTATTTCATACCCAAGATCTTCAGCAACTTCAGCTTCAACGTCCTTCGGTTTACTATCATGAGGATGCTGTAATGTAAAATTGAAATTAAGTTTACGGTTAACTTTCACTGCATTTATGAGTACGCAAATAAACTGGGTCAGCCCTGGGTGATTAAAACGGAAACCGGATATTATCGGACTTTATGTGCTTGTTGTGAAGTTTACTGATATCGTTGATCCGGACCAATCTTTTCCGGCCAAAGTCACGAGTTCAAATCTCACCCCTTATAAGACATGAATTATCCAAGAGTGTTATTATTAAAAAAAAAGTATGCAAGTAAAGTCACCTAAAAGTTCTTTTTCCCTTAGTAAATCCCATATAAATAAATAAATAATATACATTCAAGTACCAATCCAGTTTAATGTTTAATGGACAAGCTATACAAACCTAGCAAACCTTAAGCTGGCGAGCACTTACCAATGTTGTAGCGGATGAGCTCCTTGGGTCTTCATTTGGAACTTGGTATTCCTGTTCCTGCAGTATTGTTTCCTCTACTTTAATATCCAGCTCCAGATCATTATTCTCACCTTGCAGAAATACTATCGTGGAATCAGTTTGAGTTTCCTTCGTCGCAGGAAGCAGTGGGACTTCCTTTGCACCGATCTGAGAATCATTGTGCTCATTTGCGAGCTTTGGACAGGTTAGCTGAAATAGACAATAAATAGGAACAATACAGTAAAATTCTGGCATATTCAGAAAATAATGCTCCATATAATCTTTGAACAAATCAACGAGTTCCAAACCCATGTATGTTTTTCCCCATAACGGATTAAAGAGTCTTCATTCTACCTTCACTGATATGACCGAGAGGACGATGCCAGAGATCAGAATCCTCAGCATCAGCCAAACTTGCATAGGGTTATTGTACCTCCATTTCCGATACAGGTTTTAACCGTCAGGTCAGTTGAAATTGTTTCACCGCTTTTCTTTAACATTGCAAACCTTTCCATTGAATTGTACTTCTCCGCGTTCGTGAGCTTTTTCACCGACATGATATTATCCCTGGAACGTACAGGACATCTTTCCTACACACTTAGATTCGAAACCAACTCAGAATATTACCGAAGAGAGATCCCTTAATAAAAAAATACCATAAACGAATGATAGCCCAAATAATAGAACTATTTCACAAATGGTTTGGATGATACCCCGAACACGTCGTTAAGCAAAATAACCATAACTAATTTATTAAAGTAGTTTGCTTCTCTTTTTGAGAACGAGAAACATGTGCGCAAACTTCCAGCAGGATGGAAATATGCCACTGAAAAGAGACATGCGGAACAGACGATGAAGCGGTCTTAACAACCGGTGGAAACTAACGATTTTAAATTGGCTCACTACTTGACTAGCCTATTGCTCCCAAGCAAATCGATGAACGTACCCCATTCTAGTCGAAATTCTAGTACTACACTGTTTTGATTCGCTATGAAAGGTTAACAGATAAAATGAGGGGTTCGTGTATTTTCCTATGTTTCGAGGGGTGCATCAATTAGCATGGGACCAAAGAGAGTACCAGAGCTGAGCCAAAAAGTTGAGCACGTTTCATTCTAATCTAATCTAACACCAACACAGCCAGTTCCTGAAAGCAGCCTGGAAAATGATATATATACCTACATCATTTTTTCTTGTCTATTTGATATATGTTCCACATCGAAGATGCGTCACACATATCAAAACGGTCAGGCCTACTGTGCAGTATTTAAGGGGCAAGATGATTCAGAAAACATCGGGCCTGTTGAAATCGAAGATTTAAACACGATGCTTCAGAATCCAAAATAAATGGATGAAACGTGGACATCTCGTACCGTACGTTCCGATTTTGGTAATTATATGATTGGTTGGTCGTTGGAAGCATCAAAGCTAGAAAGGTTAAGTGATGCTCCATTTTCTTCTGACGGTTGGGGCATGAGCACTAACTCTTATCCTAGCCTTTCATGACTTATGGCTATAGCGCCATTACTCGCTTTCTGAAAAGAGAAAAGGGAAAGGAAAAGGAGAAGGACAAAGGGGAAAGGATTATGTGAAATCTATGAACATAAACAATATTTTTGATTTGAAATATACAATATAGAAATTCATAACGGCGGTGGTCACTACCCGATTCTTGTCACTATTATTAAGTCAATTCGGAATATGCTCTTCACCATGCAAATTTGAAAATCACTTATGCAGTTTGACACTAATTTAAAAATCAGTTAAATTACTCATTTGACCTAGTGACCCCTTGGGCCTAGTTACATTCGGCTTATTAGCGTCTGTTGACATCTGGCCATGTGGAACTTGTCTACGCTCTTGCCATCAAGCTATGTCGCCAATCCTCCTCAATGGTGGGTCTTCCCATCTCCTAGTATCCCCCTTAATCATCCGGAAGAAATGATTTCCTGACTGTAAGCATTCCGCATTTTCAGCAGTTTAATATTGGCGATTATCTCTAATCCAAGCCAACCTGATTTGGAAGCACTGGGTAAGCGACTACTTGCATGAGCATCAGCATGAGCATGATTAACCGCCCACGGTTGCTGCTCTGTTATCGCCAGATCAGCTGCATTTTCACAAAGAACCAACAGATGATGTTTGGGACTAACATTCATCCGCAATGTGTAAAAACAGCAGATCTAATACCTGGCCGTGTCCGAATGCAGGTCAAAGGGAATGGGAAGGAATGTGTTGACATGACACTCGCTGTGAAGGAAACCTAGAAGTCCTCTGCGCTTCCACGAGAAATTACTGGGATATTGAAAGTGGGGAAAGGTTTGCAGCATGGATCGCTTTGGTAAACTAATGCTGATTGTAGCGTACACAGGTGACTATAAACAGAACATCAAATGATATTTGTTTGTTTATGTCTTCCTCTTCTTCTTAGCATTTCAAGCTTATTGCATATCACATATTAGCTTATTGCGTGCTCTCAACTTAGTGTTCAAGGTGCACTTCCACAGTTATTAATTGAGAGCTTTCGATGCCTGTACCATTTTTGCATTGGTATAATTGTGTGGCAAGTCCAATCATACTTCTATGTCCAGGGAAGTCGAGAAATTTTCCAACCCTAAAAATTCCTAGACCGGACCGGGAATTGAACCCAGCCACCTCCAGCATGGTCTTACTTTGTAGCTGCGCCTTTACCGACTGAGCTAAGGGAGGCCGTTGTTTATGTGTTTGCAGTTAAATTTACAACTATTTAAATCAAATAAATGGAAAGCTCTCATTAATGGAAAGCTAATTCTGCAACCATTTCTGGTTGTTCAACGCTGTTGATGATCATCATCACAAGTGAATTAATTAATAGGAACGAACTCCCCCAATGAATCCATGAGTAATGTCAATGGTGAAATTGCATGGCGCTGCCCTTGACCGCTTCCTCCACCTCGTACTGAGGATACTTTTCAACTGAAATAACATGTTGCTTCTCCTTGAATACACCTTGATCCATGGTGATTTCTTTTAATCTGGGGAATTTCCTGTCTGTATCTGTGATTAAAAGAGTCTCCAGGATCACCACTTGTGGGTCGCTTCTCCGTGACGTCGTCGCAAACGAAAGAACGTCGGGGGTTCAGTGGGGGAGTTTGTTTTCGGAGCTTGACTCTTTGCTTGAACTCTTTGTTATCGACTTCTGGTTGGTTTTTTACTGTTATAAAAATACGACGAAATATATTTTCCTATTTTTTACTCGCCAAATAAACAGCGGAGAAAATGCACGTCAAACTTGTTCAAAGGCAGAGCCTACTATCCAAAAAGTTGAGCACGTTTCATTCAGCGTTAACATCAATTGCACCCAGTGTTTGACCGTTTACTGTAACGTTCCTGGCAACCATGGTAACATGGTTGTCACTTAAGGTCATTCCTTGTAGAGTCCACAAATGACCGCCACGTAGGCTATACATGCACTTCCACTTCGAATGTTCAATTACACAAATCTCGGAAGTCAGTACTCTATTTCATTTGAAATTGCTAATTGGGTTCGGTTTTTCTACATCATCTGAAAGAGCTTCGTTTTCTGAGCACAGCGATATTTTTTTCGAATCCACACATTTTCATCCCGGTTTTTAAATCAAGACTTAAAGCAAAATAATAACTTCACTGTTTGACGCTAAACTAAAATGGTGACAGCTTGCTCCCATACAAAGTGACACCGAGGGGCGCTAATAAGGTGATTTTTGCAAATGTAATCGTACTTATTTAAAATAGTGCCAGATTACCAATATTGATAAAATTTTGGGGTTGGATTCCATTTTTAATGCAGATTACGAATATGCATTTACCTCAATACCCTTAAAGAACCCAACTCATGTATTGCCAATTCAGAGAAAAATTAACATTTTGCGTTAGATTATCAGCTTTAATAGCATGCTGTGGCTATCAGTTGTGTCGAATTATTTTCCCTGAAACAGCAATATGATGCAGTGCAGCAAACGTGGAGTAACAATTTGAATGTTGCACTTGTCGTAGAAGCTGATATTTGTGCACTTAAAGCACCTTAAAGTTTCGAAGTGGTTCCGAGAATAAGGATGTGACAGCGATTCACTTTAATATCACATTAATGCATACACTGGCAAACTTGTCGGAAAAGGGTGGCTTATATCCTTAGCGGTGGCAGCAACTTAGCCGCTGAATTCCATAGACGAAGAGAGGCCGGACTCCCTGCGTTGCTCATTCACGAAGTTCCGAAAGGCTGCTCTCTTGATTGACTTCAACCTACGTAGATAGCTCGTCTGCCAGGGAGGGTGAGAAACTTTGTGGTGAGTTATTTTCGAGACGTGTCTGTCAATGACATATGCCAAGACATGTGAAAAGGTTTGCGTGGCAGTCTCAACGTCATCAGGACCAAGCATGCTCTCCCATTCCATCTATGATGCTACTGGTGGTCAGCTTTACGGAAGTCACAAGAAACCGCACAAGGATTATCGTCGAAATCACGCACAAGTTTGTCCTCAACAGTCCCCCTTATTCTGCGCCACGAGTGAGGTGAGGTGACTCGCTGTCAGTAGGGAGATGACAAAAGTCACCGTGTAATTCAAATGGAGAGTCACCTCACTAGTGACAGCGAGTCCCCTCTCCTCACTCGCGGCGCAGAATAGGCCTCAGTGAGGATTAGAGGAGGGTGATGCGGAACTGGCCTAGTTAGTGCACAAGGATCCGAGGAAATTAATCAAACCCTGTCCTGTGTGCTCACGATGCAGAGGTCCAAACTACGATTATTTTCGTTAACTAGATGGTTAATTTAAGAAAGCGTTACTGCGCTGTAATTGTTGAGGGTGTAGATGTAGAATGCACCTTTTTTTGGCAAACAATATATTGAGCTGTCAATAACTCGCGCTTATTCCTGCTTATACACTACACCAACCAAAACCAAAAACGATATAGGGGAAACGCTCCTATTTTGGCCATGTTTTGGCGATATTTAACATTTTCTACAAGTTTAAGATCTTGAGTTCTGTTAAGATTTGTAACCCTCGTCTAGGGTGACAATTAATAACCCACTCTTTTAACGTGTTTGCCATGAGCGTGTGCCTTGTCTATTATGATTTGTTTTTGTTTTGGTCACATGCTCGGCAACATACTCAGCACTGCTTTATTTGTAAATATTTTAATTTGTTGTTTTCTTAGTATATTTTGTTCGTGTAGGCATGTTTTTAGGATTAAAATGTAGTTTAAAAATCATCGTTTTAAATTGTGTCGCGTTTAGAATAAAATTAGGTCCCGTTTCTCCTCCCGCTGCAAAAGAAGGCGAAAAACATAAGCAACACTACAGTCGAGCGCGATTGCAGGAGAACGATAGCGGTTGTTGTATTGTCCGTGATTGTCAGCCAGTACGAAAGACAGGAGAAAGTTACGAACCACGGTTGGAATACGACGCGTTTTATTTTAGTGGAAACGAGAAGTTGGAGTGCCGTTTTCGTGGCGTGTGTCCGCTGGAGGGATAATTCCCAGAATCGTCGCGTTGAAGTGACGTCGTTTCCCTGAAAAGTGCCGTGGTTCGTGAGCTGCATAAGCGAAGGGTGTCGGATCGCCACCAAGGGAAGCTAAGCTTCAAGGATTTTTTCGCTTCCCGGCTAATCTCTAAGGATCCCCGAACACCGCCGTCCTCACTGTGGTGGCTCAGCCAGTAGAGCCAGTCTCGAGCCAGTCTCGAGCCAGTCCCGGACAGGAAGGCTGGGTAGTGCACTGCGGTAACTACCGGGACCATCTACGGCGAGTAGTAAATGAGCCTTGCTCACCCCCCCCGCTAAAAGCTAAGGACCGCTGCTACGTAGCTAAAAGTAGAGTAGGAGACGCTCGACACAGACTGTGTCTGGAGCCGACGTGAACAAGCAACAACCGCCGCTATCGTCGAAGGGCCCCACCGAATGACACCGAGGAGAAAAAGGGAAAGGTCAGAGTAGAATAGACTTATCAATCCATCCAAATCCGAACGTCTTTGGGGGAAGTACTCTACTCGTAGCCGCCCCGCCATATAGTTGCTATATTGATGGTCTTGCGGATAGAATCTCGGGAACCAATTTAGCTGTCAAATAGCGGAACCAATCTAGCAAATCACGACCAACAACAGAAAAGAGCACATCTGCTATTGCGAATAAAACTTCGGAAACCCTTTTCTCGTGACTCAAGGATCGCCTACGCAAACTAACACCATCTTTGGGTTGGGGAAAGTTTCCCCTATCCGATGATGTGGGTAATTTGCGTTCAATTGACGAGGAAAGAATAATCAACATTTTGTTTATTAAAGTTGATAGTACCTTTTCAATTGTTGGTCTACAGTATATTGAATTGGTTCCGACCGAAATTCTATCCGCCAGACTATAAATATAGCGACTATACCCTGCCGGGGTAAATCGTGCAAGCTATAGGCTGACGCAACTTACAGATTATTGATTCAAATCCAAATACATATAGCTTACACGACGGACGAAGATTGTGATTCAATCGTGTTTCTGATGTATGACCAAAATAGGAGCCTATGGCCAATACTGGTGCACTTACCCTAATGAAACAAAATAACGAAAAGCGTATAAGACTCATTTCGGCGAAAAATGTCGGCTTCGGCAATACCTTTTTCTATTCTCTACCCTAATAAACAAGTACCATAAACGAACTGCATCCCGGATGGGTAAACTCTATCCCAAAAATGGTTTGGATGATACGTGTTCGTCGTTAAGTTCTCTTTTATGGTTATTTTTATTAGGGTAGTGTTCAGTTTTTGCAAAACGATGCTCTGAAATATGTTCAAGCAAAAAATCAGAGCTCAAGTACATTATTTACTTCCTGGCGATAATAGGTAAGCAAATGCCGAATTTTCTCAACTATCTGGATGATTCCGAAGAATAGGCAAAGCTAGAATAATACGTGTGAAAATAATCATGAATAACCATACAAACCTTATGTATTATGAGCTCGTCAGTGCTGGCGAACGTGACTTTGCAAATGATGCATCTAGTCATCCCTTGACCGGCATACGCATTTTTCAAAGGCTTCTTAACTCTGTTAACTGATGCATAAGGGCGACTCATTGGAATATTATGAACTCGTTTCTTGTGGTTCTCTACTCTCTTTGGCCGGTTAAACTTTTCGCCACACAATTCACATGAATGTATTAAACCTACACAATATGCTGCATGCTTTTCTAGCTTATCTTTGAAGTGAAATTTCCTCGAGCAATATGAACATTCGAATTTTCCTTCCGTGTGTTTTGTAAGCTGAAACGAATGGAAATACAAGCAAAACAGTCGGTATCGCAAAGAGACAACACTACAATATCAGTTTAACCAACGTACCTTATGATAAACGATCTGGCCATAGGTAGACAAAGTAACGTCACATGTGTTGCACGAATATTGCTGGTTTGATAGATTTTCAACAGAGGTGTTCTCTGAACCCATCCCGGGTTCCTTGCCGCTATCCATTAAGTCATTATCGCTCTTGTTAGCCAATGAATGCTTATTCGATCGAGAATCTGCAAAAGAACCAATTCTTCGTTATCATTCGATTTTCTATCTTAAGTTTTAATTTTACCCGTTGATTGTCTTGGATCATCACGTGCCATCTTCAGTTTTTTGTTCTGATGTTGAGCCAAACTGCTCTCAGCTAGATGAATGTGCTCAGTATGCCGTTTGAGTGAGTGGGGTTGCTTGAACTTCATTCCACATAATTTACATGAATTCTTATTCTCACACACAAAACTATGTGCATTATATTTTGCTTTGCGGTGAAATTTTTTCTTACAAGTTGGGCACTCGTATTTCGGTTCACGATGACATTTCATCTGCATTGGGAAATAAATTATTTATAACAATATGTATGTGTTCCTGGAAGATGTTACATTTTATCTAGGCAGCAGTGATGGAAAAGTTCGCGAAAACTCACTATGACTCGCGAACTTTTCCCTTGGTGAACTTCGTGAAATATCGCGAACTTTTTCAACACTGCTAGGCAGCAATATAAACTACATGTGTTATAGAGAGTAGAGCAGTTCCAGACCAATTAGGTCAAAAAATAATAATTTTTGATTTGTCCTCCGATTTGCTATGGGCAATTGAGACTAACGAGTGCAACATACCTTATGATTTTTTACTCTTGATAAACCAAGAACAGTTATGCCACAGATGTCACATTTGGTCAGCTCATGGATAATTTGCAAGTGACGTATCAAATGCCCTGGACTGGGAAACTCTTCGTTACAGTAGTCACATTTTGTTTGAGATAAGCCGCTTTTAACTAGAGGCGCTGAATTTTTCTCCATTATGGGACAAGAATCGCTTTCATCGCATAGGCTCGTCTCGGTATACATCTGCTCCTGCTCGTTGCTCCTTTTATATACATGGCAATCGTTGTTCCTATGCAGTTTGACAGCCATTGCATCTTTCAACATTTTACCACAATACTGGCAGGGAACTTTCTGCTTCGCACATCTGGATGCATGTTTTACAACGCGTTGTTTTCCGAAAAACTGTATCAAACAATGTGGGCATTTGTGCTTCGATTCCTTGTGCGTCGCTTTCTGTATTGAAGGGTAAAAACAGTAGAGAAAGTTGAGTACATGCAAAACTCAGTTTACATACCTTATGACGCTGAGCCTCGACAAGACTGGACAAAGTAATTCCACAGAAATCACATGCGACTGGCTCATGGTGGGTCAGAATGTGACGAACCAGGTTGACAGCACTGGACTCTTCTATTCCACAGTGGGAACATTTGGTACTCGAAGAATTATTTCCCGCCACTGATGGGTCACTCCTGTCGTTCAGGATAAGTTGACCAGAATTTTTGAGGCTCATTCGATTTGTATTACTGCTCTGCTCTTCCTGCTTTATTTTCCAATGTTCCGCTTCAGAAGTAATATTTTCAACTTCAATAGGAACTTGTCCATCTTCCGTCTGCTTTCTGACCTTACTCAAGGCATGATGACTCGAAGAATTATCTTCCGTCACTTTTGGGTCACTACTGTTTTCCAACATAAGTTCGTCGGAAATATTGTCACCCGAGAAGTCACTCTGAACTGGGTCACAAACGTTCGAATGACGCTTTAGTTTTGTGTGTTTCATGGTCTGAAATTATAAAAATAAAAGTAGTGTTATATCAGAAACGCAGTGACAAGCTGACGAAGAAATCAATTAAGATAATGTGGTTCACGGTTCACTGTAATAAAATTGTGTTAGAAATTTGTGCAATTGGCGATCTAAAGATGGCGCTTGTGGTGCATAGGAGAAATATAAAATGATGATGGTCGAAAAAAATGTTAAGTTTTTAACTGCTAAGGAGGAAGAAACCTCTAAAGCTACCTGATAAACGTATAATTTTAGAGTTGGTTGGAAATGCTATCTAACATGAAGTTTTAGTGTGATCATTTATTAGCTAGAGCAAGGTCTGAAGACGGTAGGTTAATAGTTTCGCTAGAGTACGGCAGTATGAAAATTGAATAGAAGTTGAAAATGAGCGAAGGGCCATTGATGCGACAGTACTAGTCAAACTCACACTTCTTTACCTAACTCATACATTAATAGATCAGGAGACTTGAAGTATTTCTTCAAATCTACAGGCAAAAAAGTTCGCTAATGAATTATCAGGAATTCCAGGGTATCGGGAAATTCTTTATTAAGTGAACAAATAGGTCCATCAACATAGTTTCCTTGGAAGTTTGTTGCATCTTTCACCTGGAATTTTCTTCCACCTTACCCCATAATCTATTTTCCAATTCCTATCGGAAAGTTATTTCGACCTCCCTTGGATGTTTCTTCTGACTTCGCTCGAAAGGTTCTTCCGTCTTCTCACGCCAGTTTCATTTTTCAACTTACTTACAGAGTTTTCTTGCGGTTCCATTACCTTCAGGAAAACTGCAAGTGCTATTAAGAAATTCTGATACTTCAAAAAAACTTCAGACTTTGTATAAGTTTAAAGATCTTTTTTTCTAATTCTGTATTAAGATGAAAGTCCAGAGAACTCCAAAGAACTTAAGGAAGCATTTGTTTCAGCAGAATTCAGAAAACTTTAGAGAAGCTCTGAGAACATCAGAACAGAGCAATTGATTTCAAGGAAATTGCTGAATCTTTAAAGAAGTTCAAAGAAACTCGAAGAATTTCCGAAAACTTCAGCAATATCCCGAGAGATTTATGAAAATTTTGGAAACGTACGGATAGTAACATGAACATTTGAAAATGTAAGAATATTTCAAGGGAAGTTCCATGCTTCTGAATGGCAGTTTCGAGAACTTTTAAATATTACAAAAATTGGGAAGATCAATGCTGATGTTCCATTAATTTTCAGGAAAAAAAATTTGAGCACTTTAGAAGTTCAGAAATTTCAGAGACAGTTAAAAAAGATTAGAGATTTTCCGGTAGTTCATTTTCATATCATTCGATTGAAGATGAACCAATACGCCTTTTTAATGCACCACCAACGTAGAGTGCGCCACGCGAGTTCGAGAAGAAACGTCAACCAAACCGTTTGTTTACATCAGAATAAGTATTTTCCCCAACGCAAATAATAGCATTTTTCATTCAAAATCTTGCCAATTTCCATCGGTAATTGTCTTATTGTTCGATTTTCCACAAATCTGAACTGATTTGCATCTTAACTATTCACACACAAGAAATCCGGAAGATCATAAGCACTAAGGCACTTTTCTAATTTTCCATTTTTTTTTTCAACAAAAATATTCCTGAACACCAGCAGGATATTTTCAAAAACGTTACAGAATTAAATTTTTCAACTGTAGATTAAGTTTTGCAGCATCTCAGATGAATCAATTTATCAAGAAAAGTAAAAAAGTGTTCCGCTTCCTATGTCTCAAGGCAAAAATTTATGCTCACAACACTCTTTTTGACGTTCTCCTATTCACCACCAGAGGTTGAATCGATCGTTTAGTTTCTATTAAAAATGCCTATAGAGCCATTCAATCAATTTTGTGAAATCGAATTCTCTCATGCCCCATTTGAAGAGCACCTTTCTTAATCGAACCTCATCGTCACTGCTCATTGAGTCACTCACTATCATTTGATATACGACAGTAGGGTATGGAAGAAACCCAGCAAAATGGTCCCTGAATGCTTCCCCTACCCGCTAATGTTGATAGTTTGCGTTAGTGTCATATGGGTTGCGAGAGAAGGGCATAAGAAGGTTTGTTTACAAAAAGCTTGTATGCCCTTTTCACATGTTGTTCTTGAAATGACTAAGCAAACTGATATCAGATTGATTGATAGCGGATAGCTGCTTTTATCATTTTCATCAAAAATGGTCAATTGATTTTGATAATTTACAGCACTGCTCACAACCAGGGCGTCACAATATCAGCTTCAATCGACCAAATCGATGCGACGAAGAGACTGCTGGCTTTTTTTCTGTTAAAGTCGAAAAGTTTCGCAGCATTCTAGAACCTCAGTCGGCGTGCACAAACAAATGTTCAATCGCTTGTCTCTCTTTCTTCCGTCGCTCCATTGGTCTTCCTTTCAAGCTTCGTCGAAACGGATGAGCGAAAGAGCGCTCGACTTTGATAGTTTTCTCTTTCATGAAACACATCAACAGAGGTTTCATGACGTATATGACGGAAAATGAAATAACACATTTAAAGCATTTCACACGTCAAAACACTTGAAGATTACACGTCATATTTTTATTTTTTTAGCTTCCACATATTTATCTAAAAAAAATGATCGAAAACGGGACATAACGCATTTTAAACAAATTGAAAGAGCGGTGATAGAGTGTTCGTGAAAGGGGTTTGAAAGTCATAATGAGGTTTCGTTTAGCTAGAAAATCGACGTTAGTTACATTGAAAGCGATTAGCAAAGCAACGACGAGAAGTTCCACAGCCAGCCTTTCCTTCTAAGCGTCCTGCTTTTTTATTTTCGTTTCTTGCTGATAGTCTAGCTAGGCGTTATAGAAATGAAGCGTCGAACACGTATGTATGAGAGAAACAAAACACGAGTTCATTTTAGAGCTTCGAAATTGTAGAGCCCTGCGTCACAACCAACCTTGAGCATTTATCAAGTATTTTTTTAAATTAAACAAATGGTTAGAGGTAGCGGTGCAGTGGTAAGCGTGTTTGCCTCTCACCCCAAAAGGCCTGGGCTCATTCCCAGTCGGAGCCACCGGGAATTAAAGCCGTTGGTCCCCGGTCTATGAGTTGATACGTTGATAAGTAGGGTCCAGGTGTGGGAGCTGCCTCCCTGGCGCCGGTAGCATTGGTACACTCAAAGAATAAATCACATGGAAAACATTCATTAGAATTTCGAAATTCAGATACATATCATTGGTTTTGGTTATGGAAAAATATTCTGTGCATGCCCAATGGAAACTACATGAAAGTTTTTTTTTCGTGTACTTAGTATGGAAAACAAGATCGACTGAAAACAAATCAAGAAAAGCAAATATATTAGACGATCCCATACACTTGTTCTCGAAACATCAGTATTAATTGGGTTCTTTAATTTTGAGGAAAAAACAGCGGTTTTTATACATCATCTTAAAGAGCATCGTTTTCTGAGCACAACGATATTTTTTTTTGAACCCATAGACTTTCATCTCGATTTTTAAATCAAGATTTAAAGCAAAATCGGCAGGAGTTCCCTGAACTTGGCAGGATTTCCCTGAATATTGGCAGGACTTTCCCAAAGTTCGGCAGGCCTTCCCTGAACATTGATAGGACTTCCCTGAAGTTCGGGAAAACTTCCCTGACTCACTAAACCCTCATTTTATCTGTCAAACTTTCATAGCAAATCAAAACAAACATTGTGTAGTAGTAGAATTTCGACTAGAATGGGGTACGTTAATCGTTTGCTTGGGACCAATAGGCTAGTCAAGTAGTGAGCCAATTTAAAATCGTTAGTTTCGTATTGATTGTTGGTAAAACCCCATAAGTCGATTTTCGTGAAACATAGCGGATCGTTTCTTATCCTTTAGCTCCACTGAAAAATCGCGTTTAATCTTTGCGTTAAAGGACGGGTCGAAACGTTACACACGCCATTTCATAACGACCCAAATTTGAGTAGGATCTACTCATATCCGTCAAAAGTAGGTTACCCCAAATTGAATAGACAAAGTTGGGACCGACAAAATGACGAATGGACAACATCGACCTGAATCCGAACAATGTGGTTCATTTGCCATCCTGTCAGTTCCAACTTTGTTTGCTCAATTTAGCCTAGCTCTACTTTTGACGGATATGAGTAGATCCTACTTAAATTTGGGTTGTTTCGAAATACAGGGTGACCAGTGAATTTTCATTTTAAAATTCCCGGTTTTTTCCCGGTTTTGAATATTTAGTAAAAAATAATGATTGCAATATCACGTTATTTTCGAGGTAGGGTTAACTACCCCATTCCCGGCCTATTAAGCACAACCCGCACTTAGTCTTTCTTAATCTAGCGTAGTTTAGCACCAAACGGATTGTTATTATTACAGATGGCTTTTACCTTTCCATACGTACCGTTAGTTCTGATAATGGGTTGCTAAATATTAGTTTATTGTTGAAAATGCAAAACTGTTTCTGGCGGCTCAATTTGGCCTACGGGTTTTTTTTTTTTTGGCCCTACAGGGCGTGACGAATTTTTGCAGTAAATTTCAAATAGTAATTTCTCATGCTTGTGCATCATGATTTAGATATATTTGGCAGCACTGGATAGCTTATACTGTTAGGTGTAATATTTAAACAAACAATGTTGAGTAAACGTAAAGATGTCGAAACAAGAGAGCAATCTGTCAGCCGTTGTCGCTTTGTTGCGCGCCGGAGTATACATGAAAGAAATAATTCGGTCGGTAAATGTGTCTGAAAGAACAGTGTAAAATATTAAAAAAGGCTTGGGAAAGTGATAAGACGGAGCACCTGCTCATACTGCTAATAAAGCACAGAAATGGCTTACGGAAAATATTTCGTAAATTTGGAAGGAAGAAATTTGGCCCACAGCAGTCCCGATATCAATCCGTTGGATTATTTTGTATAGGGCGTCGTCCAACGGGATACCAATAGAACCCCTCACACCACACTTAAGTCGCTAAAAGCTAAAATCAAGGCAGTGATGACATCTATGGATCGAAACATTTTAAAACGTGCATACTGCAGTTTCCGGAAGCGTCTAACTACAGTCGTCGAAAGGGAAGGCAATTTTTTTGAATAAATTTGCTTACAACTTCCATATGTTGCGAAAGAAAATAAATCGCACAAAATTCATTGCTAGAATAAATAACTGGTGTATTTTTTCTCAAATATGCCATTTACTGCAAAAATTCGTCACGCACCCTGTATTAGCCATTGAAATGACATTGGGATTCTCTTTGGCCTATCGAAGGGAAAGAAAAATGAATTCGCTTGCGCCTTTTGTTTTCGAGATCTTTTTTTGCCTTCTTCAACACTTAGTCTTGTAGCCAGTGCTGCAAAATCTCGACAGTACACGGTGATATTGACAATTCTGCTTTGGTCACTCATTGGAGCCAGCAGTCATAGTCAAGGCAAACCATGTCAATTGTCAATGACAATGCTGTCAGTGACGAACATGTGCAGATTTATTTATTAGCTAAATTTGTAACTAAATTAAATGACTTGAGCAAAACAATAACATGGATCCATTTTAGTGAATAAGTATCTACGTCCTGAGCTATTTGGATAACAATAATGTGACACAGAATGTACAAAATTACACTTTTTGTTACCAGGTGAATCTTTGTCATTGACGAAAAAATGAATGAGATTTTGACGAAGGTTTTTTTGAGGATCAAGTCTGTCAGTGACAGCTAGCTGCCTGTTGTTCCAGACCAGGGGGCTGGCAATCCTATATCAATCCTATACGTTAGACAGTAGGCAACATCTCGGGCCTTATTTAAATACGGCCCGCCTGACGTATGCATGGTGGAAAGGGACGAAAAATCGTGTTATAAGCAGAAAGACAAGAGCAGATGATAGCATCAAAAACATGGCCGCTAGCCAGGCCCCTGTTCCAGACCTTGTATGATTGCCATCGGTCAATCCTGTCGTTAAATCAAACTTCACGGCAAATGAAACTGACTCATATTTGAGTACCGTTCACTCAAAATCGCAATAGCGTACACACTTATAAATTATCGTCGACTTCGGTAATTTTTACCGAAATCTGAACAGTTGAACTTTTCTGTAAAATTTATGCAATCCAATTCAATTGCTTTTCAGTTACTTTGAAACTAAATCAACGGACACGAATTGGATCATGGAATGTATTGACGTTAGCCCAGCAGGGTAACTGGCACAACTCGCCAACGAGGCGCGACGCATGAAGCTAGAAATCCTGGGACTGAGTGAAGTTCGTTGGCCAAATTTTGGAGAACACAAACTGCCGTCGGGACAGGTACTACTATACTCTGGTATTCGAGGTGAAAACGTTCCCCGCCATCGTGGAGTTGGTCTCCTACTTAGCGTCCAGGCAAGTGCTGCGCTCATCAAGTGGGAGCCTTTTAATGAGAGGATAATCGTTGCCAGATTTAGAACACAGGTTCGTAACCTTACCATAATCCAATGTTATGCGCCAACCGATGCTGCCGAGCTACAGGACAAAGAGAATTTTTACAGTCAACTGAATGCCGTCGTGGATAAGGTTCCATCTACACTGGCGACTTCAATGCGAAGATCGGCTCCGACAACACGGACTATGAGCGTGTCATGGGACGCCATGGTCTCGGCGAAATGAGCGAGAACGGTGAGCTGTTAGCAGAATTTTGTGGCAATAACGACATGGTGATCGGGGGCTCGCTCTTCCGCCATCGACCAGTGCACAAAGTCAAGTGGGTTTCCCGTGATGGACATACCGAGAATCAGATCGACCACATCTGCATCAGCCGAAAATGGAGACGGAGCCTTCTTGATGTCCGGAATAAACGCAGCGCCGACATCGCGTCTGACCATCACCTTCACCGGACCCAGCGACGGGAGGAGAGACTCGGGCGGCGGTTCAACACACGCCGACTTGAAGATCCAGAGGAAAGAGTGGATCACAGATGAAACCTGGCGGAAGATTGAGGAGCGTAGAGAAGCAAAAGCCGCGATAGAGCGGGCGAGAACCAGAGGAGCCAAGAACGAAGCCCGTCAACGGTACTCGGCTCTAGAGAAGGAAGTCAAGCGCTCTTGCAGACGGGACAAGCGAGCGTGGGTGAACTCTCTGGCCGACGAAGGGGAGAAAGCCGCAAACACTGGCGATATACGCCTCCTCTACGATATCTCACGACGCCTGAGTGGAGCAAGGATGAAACCGAGGATGCCAGTGAAGGACACGATTGCTTACAATTGCTTACCTGACCAGCTGAAACACTGGTTTGAGCACTTCGAACAACTTCTTCAAGTTTCGACGGCCAACCAGCCATCAACATCTCGGCATGATCCGCCTAGGGTGCGGCGCATCACTCGCGTCAATTCCGAGGCCCCATCACTGCAGGAGATTGAAGCAGCTATCCGAAGCATGAAATCCAACAGGCTCCAAGGGTCGATCGCATATCAGCAGAGATGCTCAAAACTGACCCCATGCTATCCGCACAAATGTTGCATCAACTATTCTGTAATATCTGGGACAACGCGACTTTTCCGGCCGACTGGATGCAGGGCATCTTAGTGAAGGTCCTAAAGAAGGGGGATCTGACTGTGTGCGATAATTGGCGAGGCATCATGTTACTGTGTATTGTTCTCAAAGTTCTGTGCAAAGTTATCCTGAATCGGATACAGGAGAAGATCGACGCGACTCTCCGACGGCAGCAGATAGGATTCCGTGCCGGAAGATCTTGTGTGGACCATATTGTCACGCTCCGCATCATCCTGGAGCAGGTCAATGAATTCCAAGAGTCCCTTTATTTGGTATTCATTGACTTCGAAAAAGCTTTCGACCGTCTCAATCACGAGAATCTGTGGGGCGCCCTGAGACGCAAGGGAGTCCCGGATAAAATCGTCAACCTCATCGAAGCGCAGTATGAGGCTTTCACGTGCAGAGTTCTGCATAACGGAGCCTTGTCCGACCCTATCCGGGTAGTCGCTGGTGTGAGACAAGGATGTATACTATCACCGCTACTGTTTCTCATCGTAATCGACGAGATCATGGTAGGTGCAATTGACCGTGTACCGAACCGTGGAGCATCTCAACGACTTCGATTTGGCTGATGATGTTGCTCTACTAGCACAACGGCGCTCTGATATGCAGAGTAAGCTCAATGACCTAGCCGAACGCTCCTCTGCGGCGGGTCTCACCATCAACGTCAACAAGACCAAATCGTTGGATATCAACACGGGCAACCCTTCCAACTTTACGGTAGCGGGGCAAGCAGTGGAGAAGGTCGAAAGTTTCCAATATTTTGGCAGCCAAATAGCGTCGGACTGCGGGACCAAGAGCGACATAGGTGCACGAATCAAGAAGGCTAGGGCTGCCTTTGCGAGTTTACGAAACGTATCTGTACCAGATAAGTCAACGCACCAAAATCCGAATTTTCAACTCGAACGTGAAATCTGTGTTGTTATACGCCAGCGAGACGTGGCGTGTATCAGCGGAGAACACTCAAAAGCTGCAGGTCTTTATCAACCGATGCCTGCTGTATATAATTCGTACCTGGTGGCCTCACAACTGGATCTCGAATGCCGAGTTCCATCGTCGATGTCATCAGAAGCCGATAGCAACAGAAATTCGAGAGCGAAAGTGGAGGTGGGGCGGCCACACACTTCGACGGGGCGGAAACGAAATCTGCAAGCAAGCGCTGGATTGGAATCCGGCAGGACATCGCAGCAGAGGCAGACCCAGGGGCTCATGGCGGCGGAGCCTCAATAAGGAAATTAAGCAAGTCGATAGGAATCTGACCTGGGCCCAGGTCAAGGCAAAAGCGAGCAGCCGCCCAGGATGGAAGTCTTTCACGTTTGCCCTTTGCACCGCTGGTGGTGCACAGGACCCTTAAGTAAGTATACATGGCCATTAGACTGATGCAAAATTTAAAATTTTCGCTCCACAATGCTCAAACGGTTCCAAATTGGGCCCTGATTATCCTCACAAAATTTAACCTCATTTAGTGAGAAACTGACTTGGCACAAACCATTTGAAGTTTATATGGAAATTACTATGGAGAAACCATAATTTCGGTTCATATCTATCTCAAAATTCACCTGTTCACTCTACTTTAGAAAATGATAGCTGAGCTTGTTGAAAATTCAACTCAGCTACAACTTTGTTGAAGACCACTTTTCGATCAAATGTAAGGAACAAAAATTATTATTGATTCAAGTCACTGATGTCTTATGATTATGCTCCATCAACTGTTCAGCAGGCCACATTGGTGTTTATGGCGCGTAGAATAGAGGACAAAAATCATGGCTACTATGTCACACTGCAGAATACAGTGTTGTCCACAATACAGTTGCTTAATCTTGCCATAAGATTATCAATCTCTTAAACAATTAATAACTATTTAATTTGACGTTTGGCTGAAAATTTTCTGCAAAGTTGTAGCTGATAAAAAATCCCATAAGATTAGCGATAGAATTTGTTAACAGTACAATATGTAAAAAGGCTAGAAGACAATGAACAGAAAGCTTTGTTTTCCCATAGTAATTTCCATATAAACTTCAAATGGTTTGTGCCAAGTCAGTTTCTTATCAAATGAGTTTAAACTTTCGGAGGCTAATCAGGACCCGATTTGAAACCGTTTGTGGAGCGAAAATTTCAAATTTTGCATCAGTCTAATAGCCGTGGGGATGCAATGATCAAATCTACAAAGGGAATCGGTCAAGGTTACTTAGGATTACTATTACAGTTCGTTGTATGTGTAGTCGTGAGATGATCTATTTGGCTTTTATGTTGATTCTAAAAGTATCGTGTTATCTGGATCAACCGGAAAGAAAGCACTGTCTCTTTCTTCCTCATAAGTTCTTACGCAGGAAATGAAAGTGACGTCAACTACGTATGAATGATAAAGAGTGAAAAAGAAGCACGATTTCACATGCCGAACCTTTGTAGATCGAGGCTCACCTTCGATAAGACGAAGTTGCATCCATTTTCAAGTAATTTAGACCGAAATTTCATCCACGTACCTGGAAAGTTTTCATGATGTGTTTTACAATTTCCATAGTCCTGCCTAATTAATATCGAAAATTAAGAATATCGCAACTTGCATGTTGCATTAAGAATATCGAAACTGGCATTGCAAAAATCTTGGTGTACAATTTTGCAAAACGATTGGAAGATTATCTAGAGCGAAGTTTGCAAATAACCTACCACTAATTTAAATCAATATAAAACACATTGAGACAAACCTTATGATACCGGGCTCTGGAAGAGCCTTCCGAAATGATACCGCAAATGCTGCACTCGATCGGGTGATGAGATTGTAAGATGTGATAACGTAAATTTCTTGCAGTGGCACACTCTTTGTCACAGTGCAAGCACTTTGTGCCAGACAGGGTGTCGGATGATCCACTTGGGGGATTTTCGACCAGTATGTCCTTCTTGGCCGCATCCGCAGCAACATTCGAGCTAGAGGATGAATTCAAACTGGAGGCTAAGATTTTACGACCAGAACGTGTAGTTGATTTTTCAGCCGAACTCTTCTCGTTCTTGGAAACTCCTTTACGACGATGACAATTTATCATATGCCAGGTCAGGTTTTTTGAAAATTGAAACTTCATTGGACACAATTTACATGAAAACTTTTTCATCTGACATATTCGAAAGTGTGCTTGATATTCTTTTTTCGGTAATATTTTCCGGCAATTGCGACATTTTTGCAGCTTTCCTTCCGTGCACGCGTATTTTGCCCTCTGTTTTTGGCGGTAAAGAAAGTATAGCTCAGAAAAAAATACGCTAGACGTTCGCTAATTGCAAGACTTTTAACTGAAAGTCCGCTAAAGAATGTTCTGCTGCATTTGAATTGCATTTGACAGCTAGTAACTCATAAAATTCAGGTTGAGTTAGCAAATGGCTTTCGCTTGGTGCAACGTTAACATGTTGCAGTTAGTGAACGATTACTTTAATAGGAGAATGTCAACATACATACCTTATGACGAAGAAGTAAACCTTTCAATGAAAATGTCATTCCACAAATATCACAAGCAAATTGTGACGGCACATCCTTGCTTTTGGCCGAATCCATTGCATTTGCATTACTGTCCTGCTCTTCCCGCGACAATTCCATAGGTTCAGCATCAGAAGTCATATCTTCATCATCAAAACGAACTGGTTCCTCTTTCAGGGAATTTAAGTCCACAGCTACCGTTTTATCCCTGGCCTCACAATGGCTCACAGCATGATCATTCTTAAGCTTTTCGGATCGGAAGTTTTCCCCACAGTCAGAACACTGCAGAAAGAAGCCATCGTGGACGTCCTACAATACGATCCAATTATATTATATATTGTCATTTGTATTGAAATCCATCACTTACATGGACGTGCTTCCAGTAGGAACTCTCCGAATAACCACGTTGGTCATTGCACAGAACGCATTGATGCAATGCGTCTTTTGCCGATATCGTATTTTCCTCTGCTGTGATTTCCATTTGCAGATCATTGTTCTGGAATCGTTTTTGATCTTGGATGATCTGTAGATTTTCCAAACTGCTCTCACCTGGATGAAAGCGCTTAGTATGGAGATAGATTGCGTGGGATCGTTTGAACGTGGTTCCACATATTTTACATGAATATGTCTTCTGCTGACACCCAACACTATGTTCAAGATATTTGATTTTGTGGTGGAATTTCCTCTCGCAAATGTGACACTCGTACTTTGGTTCCGTGTGGCACTTTATCTGCATTGAAAAATTAAGACTGTATAACAATATGTAAAGGATACAGCAGCAATCAGGCTTTGCAAGAAACAATTTGAAATTTGTGCAACCAAGCCTGATGGCAATTGAGAAAAGTGAGTGCAACAAACCTTATGATTTTTGGATGCTGATATACCAAGAATAGTTATACCGCAGATATTACATTTGGTCAGCTCATGGCGAATTTGCAAGTGATGAATCAAATGTCCTGGACTGGAAAACTCTTCGTTACAGTAGTCACATTTTGTTTGGGATAAGCCGCTTTTAACATGAGGTGGTGTCTTAGTATTCTTCAACCCTTTTTTCTTGCTTTTTACATATTTAAGTTTGCTCCAATGTCGTTTGACAGCAGTTTCATCAGTATACATTTTACCACAACACTCACAGGGAACTGTCCTTTTCTCACATATAGATACATGAGTGTTTAAGCGGATTGTCACGCAAAACTGCATCAAACAATGTGGGCATTTCATCTTCGACTGCTTGTGCTGCGTCTCCTGTATTGAATGGAAAAGACAGTACATTAGAGTATAGACCAATTTAAGAACATTCAAAACTAAGTTTACACACCTTATGATGCAGAGCCAGGGATAGACTGGGAAAAGTAATTCCACAGAGATCACATGCCACTGGCTCATGGTGGATTAAAATGTGACGAGCTAGGGTATCGGCACTGGTCTCTTCTATTCCACAGTGGGAACATTTCGTACAGGATGTTTCATTCGAAGAATTCTCTACCACCACTTTTTGGTCACTCTTGTCATTCACGATAGGTTCACTAAAACTTTCGAGATTCGAGAAGTCACTCAGTCGATTACTGAGTTCTGCATTTTCGTTACTGCTCTGATTTTGGAGCGATGGCTTCAAATGCTCAGAATATGAAATATGTTCTACTTCCATAGACTCTAGTTTCGTTTCCAGGGCATTCAAGTTTGAAGCTTCAATTTGATCCCTGGTCTTACATTGATGATCATTCTTAAGCTTTTCGGAGCGGAAGTTTTCTCCACAATCAGAACACCGCAGAAAGAAGCCATCGTGAACGTCCTGTAATACGATCCAATTATTCCACATGCTATCGTGGAGCCCCGTTAATCTGAACGACACTTAATTTTTATTAACGTGATAAATTTTTAATTTGAACTTCTAGCAATCCTATGAGCATAAGAAAATCGTGTTTCTAGTAGCCTTATTCGCTGTTTTGTTTTGATTCTACGTTTTGCTTCACAATGTTCCATTTCACTTTGCTCCGTCCCATGAGCTAATTGACGTTTGAGCCGTTTTTAGTTAGCACGGCGTGCAAATTAGCGAGGTTCAAATTATAAAATGTTCAGATTAAAACAATCAATACGAAACTAACGATTTTGAATTGGCTCACTACTTGACTAGCCTATTGGTCCCAAGCAAATCGATTAACGTACCCCATTCTAGTTGAAATTCTAGTACTACACAATGTTTGTTTTGATTCGCTATGAAAGTTTGGCAGATAAAATGAGGGGTTCGTGGATTTTCCTATGTTTCGAGGGGTGCATAGATTAGCTTGGGACCGAAGAGAGTACCAGAGCTGAGCCAAAAATTTGAGCACATTTCTTCGGGACCTTCTGGTCTTAGAGTTACCTATATAGTAGGGTTAAATACCCCATTTCAAGCCTATTAAGGTGCAAATCAGATTGGATTTAGTCTTTGTATGTATAAGTATGCAATAATGATTTGAACGTTTGTATTGGTTTTGGTACAGGAATACCAATACATATAGTACATTAGTGTTTATCTTTGTAAAGGGGGGAAGTATTGTAATTTTGCAGTTTTAAGTTTAACTATAAGATTTTCTAAAAAATTCATGGCGATTGTAAAATTCAGATTCAAATAAATTCATACATGTAAGGAGTCATGTACTTATTACGTAAGGGTTTATCGGGGGAATTGAGTTAAGCATTTTCTTATTTTTCGAAATTGCGTTATTTACTTATTTTTTTCTGTCGATCTTGTTTTCCGTACTGAGTACCAATGCAGGGCTGGTAGTGAGTATGTGATTCAATAGTAGTGACTTTAGTGACTAAAATAACGAAAATAGTGACTAAATAGTGACTTTTAAACAATAAAAAAGTGACCAATAGTGACAATGATTGATCAGAAAGACATGGTTTCAATCTTCTGTTGATTGCGATTGCCACTTCGAGAAATTTTATAAACTCACAAAACAATGATGCGCATTTTTCATGTTTCTAAAAAATAAAACAAACGGTTTAAGGATCCCATTGTTCTCAAAAAATAAGTATGAAGTGAATAAGCTTTTTTTTAAACAAACTATTTACTAAGTTGATATTAGATCCAAATCACACATTGATGATTAGATCGCAAAATTGAGGAATAGAGAAAAATGTTCAAATTCAAAGATTTAGCCAAATTTTGACAATTTTAGCACAGTCAATTTTAAATATCTAGGACGAAGATCGCAGTTTAAAAAACATCTCATTATTATGGAGCGAAGAAAATTATACCAGATGGAAAGATCACGGACATAAAACAAAATTCGAATGTTTCGCGATCTAATCTAATCTAATCTGATACAAACGCAGCCAGTTCGAGAAAGCATCCTGGAAAATGATTAGATTAGACGAGGTCTAATAATTTTTCTTGTCTAATTGATGTTTGCAGCATATCTGAGATATGATATAAACATCAATACGGCCAGGCCTACTGCGTTGTATTTACCGCAAAGATGATTCTTGGAAATGAATGGGAACATTTCTTGAATCTACAGGGGTTGAAGGATGCGTGGACATACCGTACCAAACGCTCCGAGTTACTATGTGTAGTTGTGTTTAATGTGTAAATATTCGTGCAATATTGAAGAATCATAAAATAATGCAGTGGAAGGATCTTACCGAATAAAATTTGAATGTGTCTCGATCGTGACAAATTAGAGATTTAGGGATGCATTTTAGAGTTTTGGACCATTTTTTTTTAATGCTGGGCTTAAAAATTCAAGATCTCTAAGACAACCAAATTGAGAAAATGGTAAGGCCTGAAATAATTTACTATATTTTGTACATATGTATAGAAAGTAAGTCAACAGTCCTTGAACAATTGAAAGGCTTCTGAAACATAGAAAATATGTTATGATCATGGACATATTTCGTTTTTCTAAAACCTGGACCTGGAAAATTGTTTTCGTAAAACCGGATTATTAGTACGAAAAAATGCAATACAATTTAATGGCCTTAAAAAGGAACTCCTGATTCTGTGACATGATTTTTTCTCGGTGTTTGGACAAATGCTTAAGCTACCAGGTGTTAGACATTATTCAAATTTCTGACCTTTGAAAAAATTTCGAGAGCTTGAACACTTTTCTAGACTACTTTTTGACATTTTAGGCTTGGAACACTTGCAAGATCTTGAAGGAAAATAGTCAGGCTATTGGGTCTAGAAATTTTTTTCGAAAGCTCTGACATTTTGTAATAGGTCTATCACCAATTCGAGTTAAGAAAAAAATCAAAATATTAGTGATTTCGTCAACATCAATTTTACAGTTATCATTTCCGTCTGTTCGCAACTTTTCTTGTCCATCAGAATTTACACTGATTTTTAATAAATCTCTCTAACACACATTTGTTAACAAATGAATCTGTGATTTGATGTGAGTTTTAAAGTATTCTTTTTTTACTCTCAACATTGGTCGTAAAAAGTGATTTTAGTGACTAAATTTTAAGGAATAGTGACTTTAGTGACCTTTTGATGAAAAAAATGACTTTTTAGTGACTGGCTTTTAAATAGTGACCAAGTCACTAAAAAGTGTCCTGCTACCAGCCCTGCCAATACTACCAACCGCTTCCACAGCTGGACACTACCTATCGACCCATCAACTCATGGCCCGGGAACCAACGGCTTTACTTTCCTTCCGGCTATAGAAGACTGTGGCGTGGGGGGGGGGTCTGGAAATCTAACTCATGACCATCCACTTGAGAAGCAAACGTGTAGCCAACTACGCCACGGGAACTTCCTCTGTGTACTTATATCTCGGATTTGTTAAAGAAAAAAGGGTTGAAAAAACTTAAAATAGTGTTGTTGGCATTTTTGTGTGTATAAGCTTGTTCAATATGTGATTTTAAGATAATATTTACTCTTTATTTCAAAATCACTGAGATTGCATCTTATCCGTCCATAAAGTTTATTCGGAAGTTTTTTATCCTTCCTCGACATTTGCATCTTTAAACTTGAAAAAACATTCAAATTCACTGCCCTCACTATTGACGGAATATGCTGAATCTGATTCAGAAAGAAAGTTCAGGATCTCTTCAAACTCCTCATCGCTTTCCGGTTCCGGTTCTGGATTATACATCGCCACGCTTTCTCATACTGGATTCCTGTGTTTACGCTTTAAAGCTTCGCATTTTAAAACCGCCTTTTTTGCCTTCGTTAAATGCGGCATTTTTATCTCTGATTCAAAAACTGCGCCCAGAACACGAAGAAGTTACGCACGAATTGAGCATAATTTTTACATGCATTAGTCAGCTGGCAGTGCTGCCAAAAGCAAGTTTAGTATTGAGTCATAATTTCTGTTAGTACTCGACATTATCATTTACGAAGTAGAAATGCATTATTACGCATAATAAGCTATCGCAATCAATATTTCTTTCAATTTTAACGCAATCCTCACACAACATTAATTTGAGAATTGATGTTTTATTTTGAATTCGGTGAAATGATTCTAGCAACCTTGTGAATCAGCCCGAATGAAAATAAACACACACACCCTCTGAGACTGTGCCAACAATACAGGACTGGTCATGTGTATTTTTTTGTCCCTTTCTCACTGTTGTTTGGCAATGATGATGACGTATAACATTTTGCATTTTAAGAGTGCGAGAGTAAAAGAAACAACAAGCCTGACTGCCAGACCAATGCATAGAGAATTAAACAACAGGAAAGTGCTAGTACGGCGCCGGGGGGAAGCGATCGACGTTTCCAAATTTTTGTAAAGTTCGTTTTATGAAGTTTTCGCGATTTTGTGCTCGTCACCGCGGATTTTTTTAACGTTTTATTTATAGTTGAATCATAGACCAACAACGTGAAGCCGTGTATAAGAACGGAAAGTGTTGTGAAACATAAAAAAATGAGCAATGAACCAAACCATTGCTTTTTTGGAGTGTGTTAGTGTAGTGTAGTGAGAGGGTGTGCGTTGGCGGCTCAAAATAAAATGATGGCGCGCCTCAATTGAAATGGGCAGTTTTTTTTATCGAAAAAGGTTAAAACCCAGATTGATGTGAGCGGTATACCAAGGTAGGTGTTTTAAGTTTTTGTTAATGGTATTCCCAATTTTCGCTGTGCAGCGGATCCACGTAAAATTGGATAATGACAGTAGTGTCTCTCAAACACACACACACTCGCAAGTATGAGTTTGTATGTAGTTGAATTTTTTGAACTGATTTCCACCTTAAGCACAACCCGCACTTAATCTTTCTTAATCTGGCACAGTTTAGCACCAAACGGAATGTTATTATTACTGATGGCTTCCAAATTTATTTACCTTTCTGTACGTACGGTAAGATTTGATAAAGAGAAACCAATCGTTGAGATATTGTCCAAAGTCTAACACTGCTTCTTGATGCCAAACTCGGCCTACGGATTCTAAACTCGGCCTAACACATTGAAACGCCATTGAAACGCCAATGAATTCACTTCGGCCTATCGGATGAAGATAAAAATTGATTCGGTCGGAGCGCTTCTTTTGTTTTTGTGAATTATGGGTGCAAACCTTCATATCACGCGTTCTTATTAACTTCGCTCGGTAGCTTATTAACTAAAGTATCGTACCAAACGCAAAATTGACTTGTTAACTCTGAAATCATGGCTTTATTTGAAGTTTTCTGCTCGATAGGCCCAAAATGGGCGATTAGGCCGAAGTAGTTCGCTACCCTATTACTTATGAATACCAGAGTTGATAATAGAAGAGTTACGCAGAGTGAAGCTTGCAACACTGATGTCGATCAAATGGGTTTTTTTTCATTTTCGCTACCTTGGTTACCTCCGATGGCTTCACCTGAGTTGTGAAAGTTTTCTCTAGTTTCGATAACAATACTTCCCACGGAACAGAGTCACTTTGTCTACTATGCTCGATAGTAGAAATACTGAGACTGTGAACCATTTGCCGAGTTAAATTTAACTCGTAGTTAAAAGTGACATTTCGAAAGTTATTTCTTATGTTCGAAAATCCCCGTGCTGTCGATCGACCGGTTTTTGAGCCACAGTCGTCAAAATTTAACTTCTTGTCTGTCAGAAATAACCACGCTTGGATAGCCGGGTTAATCGATAACTTTCCATCTGTCAAATTTTAACCAAAAGTTAAAATAATCCATCAAATGATTCAGAGCCTCAGAGGGAGAGATGTCTGTCAAAATCTGAGCCAATCGAACATTCCCATTAGATTTTTTCCGAAGATTTCTTATTCTTACTAGATTAAATTTGAGAGTATTGCAATCGAACAGAAATTCAATCACCTCTATGTTTCATGTGCTTAAATTCAACTAGTTTTTGAAATAAAAAAAAACACAATATTCTAACTCTATTGATCAATTAATTTTAGTTGGTTAATTAATGGCACCAAGAAAAGTGCAAAATATTGCAATTATTATTTTGCCCGTAAATCGAATCAAAAGTAAAAGTCATGTGAAATGCTAGCTTCTAGCAAGGGTTGCAAGATAATTTAGGTACAAATCCCTGCTGCCGAATTGTATTTTGTTTTCTCCGTCCAACTCTCCCTGATGTGAGTATTTCTACTCGATAGGTGGATGGTTCGACAGTTTGATAGGTAGGTTTTGGTTTCAGCCTGCGTAACTCTTCTATTATCAATTCTGATGCATACCGTTGACCCCCGGTAATGTGACCGTTTTTAATCTGAACACTTTTTAATTTGAACGCCATGTAAACTAAAAATTGCTTAAACGCCATTCAGTATATGGAATGGAGTAAAGCGAAATAGAACATTGCGAATCGGAACGCAGAATCAAAACAAAACAGCAAATAACGCTACCAGAAACACACTTTTCTGATGCTCATATATGATTGCTTAAAGTTCAAATTAAAAATGAACATCGTTAATTTGCACGAAGTGTCGTTTAAATTAACTTTGGTCCACGATATATCGTCATTTACAATGAAATCCATCACTTACATGAACGTGCTTCCAGTAGGAACTCTCCGAATAAGCACGTTGGTCATTGCACAGAACGCATTGATGCAATTTGTGTTTTGCTTTAATTTCCTGATAGTGCGATTCCTTACTTTCATCTGCAATCTTTTGACGAAAACATCATATTAATATGGATTAGCTGTATACCATAATTGATTTCACCTTACCTCATGCAGGTCCAGATGATTCCACAGCCCTTCCTTGCTCACATAGTCCCCGTGGCATAAGGAGCATCGGAACATCAACCGTAGTACACACATCTTCCGATGCAGCTCCAAATCGCCCTCCTTGTAATCCTCAAGACAGATTTCACATTCGACCATTTTGGCTGGATATCTAACAGGCTTAACTCTACGGTTGCACAGTTGCAATGTTTTCGTTAGAGAAACACTACTTAGAAATTAAATGAAAGAAGTTGAACCGAACCGAACCGAGGAACTTAAATGAATCACAATTTTACAGCGTTTAGTTCAGATTGTTTAGACGATTTAGAAGAATAATCTGCACTGCCATTCTGCAACACTTCATCAACTAAAAAATAAACTTCAAAACATTCAGCATGCATACACTTTTACACGATTATTTTGTATCACTCACACGAGAGTTGATAATAGAAGAGTTACGCAGACTGAAAGCAAAATCTGCCATTCTTGAAAATCGGTCGGTGTATATGTGAAATTCACAAATAATTCTACGGCCAGTTTTGAAGCTTTTTAACACGATTGTGCCGTTGGTGCTAGGGCCAGGCTTATGTTGAAGATGGTGTGAATAGATTTATTTAATTGTTTGTATCCACGCACACAGCTTTGTTTAAACAAAAAATCAAGCAGGTCTTTGAAGTTTGTGTATATTTCGATCAGTGTTGGTAAAATCATCAATCAAATAATAAATATTTTTCCGCTCTCATACGCTCTCAATATCACGCGTGATATTGGAACAAAATATCATGCTTGATATTGATTTTACAAGCTCCTTTGATATTGCGAGACTATTCACAACGCTCAAAAATCAAGCTGAGAGCTGACTCGACACAAACATGATGCCATCCCTCATCGTTTTCTTAGAAAGTATAGTTTGCTATCTCTTTTTAATCTTCACCGATGGCAGACACGAAGGGACTGCTGCCAGCCGTTATGGAAGTTTTGGTTCCATTCGGGTGGAAAGCAAAAATCATTAAACGCAATCTCATCACAGTTTGGTGAGGTTTGAAGTTGGTGAGTTATTTTAGCTTGATATTCTGAGCTGCGATATAACATCTTGCAAAATCAACCGCAGATGTTGATTTTTGTCTACGAAAATCAAGCGTGATTTCGGGCATTGATGAGATTTTTTTTTTTATATTTTTTCAACACTGATCTCAATAACTTTTTCGAAGAGGCGTATCAGCTTTTGAAAAAAATGCCATCAGCTAGACGAAATTTCCCCTTACCTGATAGTGGTGTTAGTAAGCGTGGACGAACAACCAGTTACGCCAAAATCGACGATCAAATGCATTGTTTACAAAAGCTGATACGTCACTTCGAAAAAGTAATCGAGATTTTTATACGATGAAGAAAGTGACAGTTTTGCGTTGCACGCTAAAAATAATATCAGTATAAACTGGCATAATTCCGACACAGGGTTTTAGATCTACTCTCCGTCCTACTAAGGATAACCCATGCTTTACCCCTCTTTCTTGAACGGGTTTTAACGAAAAATGAATTGTTTCTATCAATTCCAGTCGGTGCCGCCGGGATGTTCTGAGGCATAACATCTCTGATCACGCCTTCCTTCGTATGGGAAGTAAAGCTGTTGGTCCCCGGTTCATGAGTTGATGGGTCGATAGGTAGGTAGGTGTGGGAGCTGCCTTCCTGGCACGTCGGTAGCATTGGTGCTCAGCACGGAAAACAAGATCGACGTAAAAAACAAACCAAAGGAAAAAAAATATCAAAGATTACTTCTAAATTTATTCCCCTTTCATTAAGTACCGTTGAATTTGATAAAGAGCCACACATTGTTGAGATATTGTTGAAAATCTAACACTGCTTCTTGATTCCAAATTCGTCCTACGAGTTTCAATTCCGTCCAATTACATTGAAACGCCATTGGATTTTCTTCGTCTTACAGGTGAAGGTAGAAAAAGCGTGTTTTGTAGGAGCGCTTCTTTTGTTTTGAGAACAATGAGTGTAAATATTCACACAATATGCTCTAATAGGCTTTGTGTTGTAGCATGTGAACTAACGCATCGGTACAAACGTATATCTGATTTGTGCATGGTGAAATCATTGATTATACTGATGTTTTCTGCTCGATAGAACGGAAATGGACGATTACGACGAAGTAGCGCTCTACCCTATCCATATTAACATATTAATCGATAATCTTAAAAGTTGATTAAGTCGGATGATGTTTGCTAGCGCCTGTTATTATTCATGACGAATCGTATTTATCCAAAATAAAGTTAAGTTTTCTTTGTTAGGGAAGCTTTCAGCCTGAGGCTGGTTCGCCTCTGGATTTATCCAAAATTTTGTATCGTACTTAAGAGACAAATTTGATCGAAATCGATTAAATGAAATGTAGAATGGATTAATTTCGTTCCCCTTTGGGGGTGGCACTATTGCCCCGTGTGAGGTTCATTTTTAAGAAGATGATTTTTGACCAATTATAGGGAATATTTACCTATTCTTTATTATTGATGTTTCAATTAATCATCATAAGTGATGTCTCAATGCAGGAACAGTATAAAAACAATATTTGGAAATTCGAAAATCTTTATTTTAAAGATGTCTAATTATTATTAATAATTTCGATTTTCAACACATCAGCTCAACATGATTTTTTGCAATTTCAATTTTGAACAGAACTTTCTATAATGCTGCATAGGAACACCATTCATAGTTTCATGGGTGAGTTAGCATGAGTATGAGCATGATTGACCGCCCACGGTTGCTACTCTGTTATTGCCAGACCAGCTGTAATTATACAGAGAACCAATAGACGATGCTTGGGACTAGCAATCATCCTCAATGTGTAAAAACTGGTGATCTCAAACTAGGCAATACCAGCGCCGACCGCGCCCTAACACAGGTCAAGAAAGGAAGGGGTAGGAATGTGTTGACGTGACACTCGCTTTGATGGAAGCCGAGAACACCACCTTCCACGAGGAATCACTGGGATATTGGGTAACAGGGTTGGGTTCGTTTTGGTAAACAATAAGCTGAATTGATGTCCTAACAATCATATATGGCGAAGGATCTTGGGATTGAACCTACGGTCTTCTGCTCAGTAAGCAAAAACGTTTGCCACAGCGCTGAGTTCCTGCAGTTTTTAGAAATTTCTCATACAACTGAGTAGAAGTGACTCTCTCTCTCTATATCTGAGTTATTCTCAGTGGAGGTGTACGTCAAAAATAGACCTTACAATTAGTTTGACATTTCGTTGTCATAATTGGTAGGGGTCATCCCAAATAAAATTTGTATGATTACGATGCATTCAGGGTATCATTCAAACCATTTGTGGAATAGTTCTATAATTTGGGTTATAAAGTGTGGTATTATTTTTATTAGTGATTCGAATGGAATATTAAGTGTTTTGTTAAATTTGAATTTATTTTCATTTCGCACTACAGCTCAGTTAGCAAACAAGCACTGTATTCCGGCGTTTGGAAAATTTCTTTGAGAGATTTAAGGATGTTTCAATATTTCAATATTTGAAGGATTTTTTTAGTGATTTAAGGCATTTGGTCAGGTGTTTTCTCACAATTTCATCGTGTTGACGTGCTTTTATAATAAGTTTTAATATTACTCAAGTGTTTCGATTACTATTTCAGGTAATTTCAGTACTATTTTGAAGTTTATAAGCCGTTTCAATGCCATTCTGTTATTGGTTTCCAGGCAATCCTGTAGTTTGAAGGCATTTTTTATGGTCATTTTAACCTTCAACATCCGTATTGGTGGGTCGCGAGCTTTTGGCATTTCTCATAGTGAGTCGCATTCGGAAAAGGTTTGAGAACTGCTGATATAATTAGTAAGCAGATGTTCTCCAGATGCACAAGAGTGTGCGTGAGACTGTTTCGGCGTTTAACTTTAGTGTTCGTGAGATCGTGCTTCGAGATCTCTCTTAACATAAATAAATATATTTCAGCATTGAAACTGCTTAAAGTAAAACCTGCTTTCGAATATGTTTTTCTGCACTGACTGATTCTGCAGCCATACATATTGGCATTTGTGTATAGAGATCTCCAAGCACAATCACACGAACACTTAAGTCCAACGTCAATATTTAAAAAAAAATAGGAAGAAGAACGCCCAGCTACTTTAAAAGCATCCCTACAGTCTCACGCCCACTCTTGTGCACCTAGAGAACTCTATTCTAACCAATTCATTTTTCATCTTTCAACCTTATTGTCTTTGATTTACGGGTTTCGGAACGACCCGAGGAAAGCTTTTTGCGCTTTAAAGGAGGTTTTCTCTTGGCTATCATTGAACGGACATTCGCAAGAGGCTCATTTTCATCGCTAAGAGCTTCATGACCTTCCGCAGATTCCGTTGTACTCTGATGTTCAGTAAGAATCTCCTCTTCAACTTCAGGGTATTCCTCTTGGACTTTGATGCCATTCTCAAGATCTTCCGAAGATGCTTCGACGTCCTTCGATTTACCATCATGGGGATGCTGTATGTGAAATTGAAAAAAAGTTAACGGTTAACCTTCAATGCTTTTAGGAGTTCGCAAATGAACTACATCAGCTTGAAAACATAGTTATACATACCTTATCAATATTATGATTATGTAGCTGACGACGTGTAGCAAACTTGATACCACATTTTCTGCATCGCATTTCTAAGCAGCTTTTCTCATGACGACGCAGAAAGCAAGTGAAATGAAACATCTTTTCACAAGCAGAGCATTTGTATCGTGGCTCTAAATGAGATGCGACCTGTAAAAAAAACACGTTTTATTTGTGCAATCTCTCAATCAAGAAATGCTTCAACAAACCATGTGATACTTCATTTTGGGTTTGGTCCCAAAGGTAAGTCCACAAACTGAGCACGACCATAATTGATCACCAGCTCCCACAAGGGATTCGTTTCGATCGCTGGTCTGATGTTCAGCAAGGATCTCGTCTTCATCTTCTAGGTATTCTTCTTTGACTTTGATTTCATTATCGGGATCTTCAGCATCTTCAGCTTCAACGTCCTTCGATTTATCACCGTGCGGATGCTGTATGGGAAGTTGAAATGAAGTTAATGGTGAGCTTTCACTGTATTTGTGAGTACGCAAATAAACTGGATCAGCCCGAGAATAGAGTCGATTGGTTTGGTAATTGAACCCTTTGCTCTCTGCATGACAAGCTTCGCGTAACCCCAGTATTGCTAGGCTATATTTGATTGTTCTAATGTTTACTGCTACTTATTGATGTAACTCTACTTCGGAAGTATACACTCAACGGTACATGTTCTGGTCATATCGCCGGATCTAGTAGTAGTACAAGGACCAGGAACTAGTGCTTCCAATAACCATGGCTCTATAGCACGATATTGAATATTTACTGAAAGTCAATTGGTTCCGGAGATATGATCGGAACATGTACCATTGAGTATATAGATTCAGGGTTTCTACTGAGATTGATTTTCAAAATGAATGTTTGGTATTCTCGGCATTTTGTCTCAAATACAGGGTGTTCGGCTCCTTAGTGCAAATAATTTAAGGGGCCTTAGAAGATCATATTTGAAGTAAAAAATTGTTCTACGCATATGATCAAATCTCAAAGATTACTGAGTTATTGAACTTTTTTCTGTTTTGGTCTATGCTTGCCATAAATTGGCTCTAACTCGAAAACTATGCCATTTAGCACAAAACTCTTGCCTCCATTGGACAGCTTGGTAAACTTCCTACTTAATTGTGACATTAAGTAAGCCGCATTTAGACACATTTTAGGGATAAATTAGTCTAATACATGTGTTTTCCTACGGGTTTTCCGTTATTATTTAAAAAAAAAATACGTTATAAAGTGAACTGTTTTGTCTAACTAAAAGATGCCTCTCAATGCGCTCTACAACTCTCTTTTTGACACCAATTTTCTATCTTGTTTAGTTTTGTCGCAATTTCGTACTAAACACATCATGTTGGGTCGTTAATTAACGGTTGCGTAAAACACGAATTCAACCCACCGTGCGTTGCTGTTGACGTCTGTTTGCAGCGCGCATAGCACACTTGATCGCCACGCGGAGTGACAGTCTGATAAGTGCGATAAGTGAGACCAAGAAGATAAATCAAAACAGAAACTTACAGCTTGCAGAAAACAAACATGTGTTCTCCAGAAGAGCTGGCGGATATTCATCTCTGCTACGGTTTTGCCAACTGTGTGGCAAAGACAGCCCAGCAAAAATATGGTCGCAGGTTCCCCAACCATCGACTGCCAAACGCAAGACAGGGAAGGGGGAGACTCCTCTCTCCGGAGAGTGCAGTCTTCGAGCGTCTGTTCATCATGGAGGTGCGGCTCAAAACGGCGTCTGTTCTCCATCAACTGATCAACGTCCAGGAGCCAGCGTGGGACTCTAAACAGTGATGTGCACGATGGTCCTTTGGCGAGACAATGGGGGTTGGTGCAGGTTGAAGGGCTAGCCGTAAAAAAAACTTAAGTACAGGACGCTAGCAACGTAAATACGGACCGGAACAATCGACTTAGACCCAGGCAACGAAAACGGACCAACGATTGGAAACTCGGAACATGGAACTGCAAGTCTCTCAATTTCTTCGGAAGTACCCGCATTCTTTTCGAATTATTGAGGGTCTGCAAGTTCTACATCGTAGCGCTGCAGGAGGTTTGCTGGAAAGGATCGTCGGTACATACGTATAGGGATGGTTTTACCATCTACCAGAGCTGCGGCAATACACATGAGCTGGGTACAGCTTTCATCGTCATGGGCGAAATGCAGAAGCGCGTGATTGAGTGGTGGCCAATCGATAGCAGAATGTGCAAGTTGAGGATTAAAGGCCGTTTCTTCAATGTCAACATAATCAACGTGCACAGCCCTCACGTAGCAAGTGACGATGACGATAAAGATGCTTTTTACGCGCAGCTGGAACGGGAATACGACAGCTGCCCAAGCCATGACGTCAAAATCGTCATCGGTGATCGCTCAGGTCGGCCAGGAGGAGGTTTTCAGACCGGTTATAGGAAAGTTCAGCGCTCACCAGTTAACGAACGCCAACGGCCTTAGACTCATCGATTTCGCCGCCTCTAAGAACATGGCCATACGTAATACCTACTTCCAACATAGCCTCCCATATCGTGTTGGACAATAACTAACCACAGCGGACAGGTTATGCAGCGGAGAACTACCGACGGAAGAACCAAGGAATCGACCGGAAAGACTTTTTCGGTAACCGCGTAATAAATGGTTAAAAGCGAACGATACGTTTACTAACTTTATCCACGGACGTTTTACAATGGAATGAAAATATATTGGTTTACTCTCTTGCTCTCGCCTCTCTTGCTGCCGCCCATAGATATGGGGATAGATGTAGTACTTTCTACACTGCTCCTCGACATCTTCAGCGGCTGCTGCTTCCGGTCAAACCAATCATCGTTGAAAGTTGCTGCTGCTTCACGTATCCCAAGGGCTTGGTTAAGATATCGGCGACCATAGATTCGGATGGGCAATAACGAATGGCCACCAAACCTTTCTCCGACAAATCTTTGGCGAAGAACATCCGCGTATCGATATGCTTTGAGCGCCTTGATGTACGGTCTATCGATACAAATTCGATGCAGCTGATGTTGTCCTCGAACACGACGGTAGGATCATCCTGCTTCATGCCGAAGTCTTCGAGCAGTTTTCGGAGCCACAGTAGTTCTTTGCAGGCCTCAGATAAGGCGATGTATTCGGCTTCCATGCTGGACAATGACACGCTAGTTTGATTGCGGCTTGCCCAGCAAATAGTTGCACTGCCGAGTTGGAACACATAACCGGTATTGGATTTACGGTCTGCTGTGTCACTACTCCAGTCAGCGTCACTGTATCCAACTAGCTTGAAGGGTTCATCGATGTTGCATGACAGCTTGAGCTTATAGTCGATCGTTTTCACGAGGTATCGGACCACCCTCTTTAACTCCAACCAATCCACTTCAGTCGGTTCGCTTATTCTTCGACTAAGAATCGACACGTTGGTCCAGCGCAAAGAACCCTTCATCATCTCGGCTCACACGAGTTCCCACAAAGTAGCTGATCTCTCCAAGTGACGACAATTTCACTTTCTTCTTCAGGTCACGCTCGACATGATCGATCTCCTCCTCAATTTCACTCGCATCGATTATATCATCGACGTAGATCAACAGGTAAATCCGAGGGGGCGACACATCTAAATCTCAATTCTAGATGCTCAAAAAATCTCACACTAGCGAATCAATCTTCGAAAAATCATCTTTCATTTTTCGCATCTACTTGCATCGTGCATCATCTTTTTGCAGGAAATCTTCAAAATCGACATAAATCTTCCTTTTATCTACTCAGCGTGCGTGCAGCTAGCCACAGCAAAACACAATCTTTTCTGCATCGTAGATAGTCGTCCCCCTCGGGTAAATCAGCTTTCCGGAAACACATTTAGTGAACAGGCAAGGGGATCAGCCCGTGATTGCTTGAATCCGATTTCTCCAAGAATAGCACAAATTGTTTCGTTCCACACCTTTGCACCTTGCTTCAATCCGTACAAGCTCCTTTGAAGTCGGCAAACCAGATTTTCTTCACCACTGCGCACGAATCCTTTGGGTTGCTGCATGTACAGCTCCTCTTTCAGTTGGCCATGCAAATATGCACTTTTGACGTCAAGATGGCGAGCGCCTTCATCTGTTTCTTGCCAGCAACTGTCAACAGGGTTTTCAGTGTGGTTTGAGTGGCGACTGGAGCAAATACGGCATCTTAGTCAACACCAAATTGCTGAGAGGAAACCCTGTGCGACTAGTCGGACTTTGAACTTGCTGATGTTCCCAGTGCTATCTTCCTTCTTCTTGAACACCCATTTGCTGCCTATAGCCCTACGCCCGGCCGGTAATTCAACTAGAGTCCACGTTTCATTTTGCGCCAGGGAATCATACTCTTCTTGCATGACTGCTTGCCACAAATCGCTTTCCGAACCTTTAACCGCTTCTTCATAGGACGACGGGTCTCCTTCGATGACCATCGCCACATCGACGATGTAATCCTTGAGCCGCTGCGGATGTACACCTCTGGTTGACCGCTTTTCACGACGCTGCATCCTATCACTAGCTTCATCCACTAATTCTTCATCCTCCCAGCCATAGAACTCGTCTTCAGATTCATCGCGATGTTCCGCCTCAGCAAACTCTTGTTGCTCCTCGTGTTCGCTAGGTTGTTGCTGAGGTAGCTCCTCGTGTCCAGTTGACTCCTCCTGAGATGAACTTCCGTTGATTGCTACATCCGTCCATCTAAAGTCCCCATAGCTCACCGTTGATTCGCCTTCTTCCGGTTCTAATCCTCGGGAACCATTTCGCTGCTCGATGAATTGAGCATCACGGATTATTGTGATTCTATCTGTCTCAGGATCCAAGAACCGATATGCTTTTCGGTCTTCGCAGTAGCCAACGAAAATTAGCTGTCGTGCCTTGGAGTCAAGTTTGGTCCTTTTGACGTCTGGGATGTGGACGTACGCAGGACTACCGAATATGCGGAAATGGCTTAGCATAGGTAGTTTCCTAAGCCATCTCTCGTACGGTGTGCTATTGACGGCACGCGAAGGGAGCCGATTATGTTTGTAAGCGGCGGTCATTATCGCTTCACCCTAATACTTTTTCGGAAGATTAGCGTCTAGTAGCATGCACGTTGCCATCTCCTGCAGCGTGCGGTTCTTGCGCTCCGCAACGCCATTCTGCTGCGGGGAATATGCTGCGGTGCCTGTATGTCCTCTTTCTCGTAGAACGTTCGAAGCTCGTTGTTCACGTATTCGCCTCCTCCATCTGATCTGATGACGCCCGAACCGAGTTTTGACGTGGGCTACATACCGCTTAATGCAACTAGCCACATCCGACTTCTGTTGTAACAGGCAAACCACGGTGTAACGGCTGAAGTCGTCGATCAACGTCATCAGGTACCGACATCCTCCTGGAGTGACGTTCGACATTGGTCCACAGACATCAGTATGAACCAGGTCAAGGATTCGGCTTGCTCTGCTATTAGAAATATTGGGGAATAAACAACGAGGAAGCTTACCTTCTAAACAGTGTTCGCAAACCTGTCTCAATCCACAGTCCTGCAACTTGAATCCTTCTCCATAGCCGCTCGTTTTCAGGCAATCAAGTACCGCCGTATCCCTGTGACCGAACCGCCTATGCCAAATATGTTGGCAGTTCTTCTGATGATGGACCTCCTTACTCAGCTTCGCGAACTCCACTGTCTTCAGCACAAATAAGCTGCCATAAATTTCGCCGAACGCGCACCAGTTTCACTCACTATCGAACAGCTAGATCCCACGAAATTCACCGAAAATCCCTTTTGGGTCAGTTTTCGCACGGATATCAATGCACTGTCCAAAATTGGTATGTAAAGTACTTCCGTGAGCTTCACTTCCACTACGTTTCCATCTCCATCTACACATTTTTCTTCTGCTGCAAAGCACGACAATCTCTTCGGAAGTGGCCAGGTTTCTGGCAGTAAAAACATACTTTTTGCTTCTGCTGCTCCTTCGATTGAAGTTTCATGACCTTTTCACTAGAGTCCGCAAAGCGTTCGGACCGCCGTTGGTATTCATCTAGTACCTTTTGCTTCACGAGTGCCACTGTCAAATCCTTCTCAGGTCGACTTTGAAGTGCCGCCACTAGACCACTATACGACTCCGGCAAGCTTCTAAGCAACATAGCAATTTTCAACGAATCTTCTAGTGCTTGACCCGCACACGCTAGGCGGTCAAACAACTCATCAAGGTCAAACAAATGCTGCTTTCGGTAACCGCGTAATAAATGGTTAAAAGCGAACGATACGTTTACTAACTGTATTCACGGACGTTTTACAATGGAATGAAAATATATTGGTTTACTCTCTTGCTCTCGCCTCTCTTGCTGCCGCCCATAGATATGGGGACAGATGTAGTACTTTCTACATATCGGTACACCAGGAGATCACCGCAGCAGACAGAATAGCAAATCGACTACGTTTTGATCGACGGAAGGCACTTCTCGGACATTATCACGGCACAAATATCGATTCGGACCACTACCTTCTAATGGTCAAGGTGCGCCAAAAACTTTCCGTTGCCAACAACATTCGGTACCTACGCCCACCACTGTACAATCTGGAGCGACTGAAGCTGCCTCAAGTCGCAACTGAGTACGTGCAATGCCTCGACGCAGCGTTGCCGGATGAGGGAGAGCTCACCGAAGCCCCTCTTGAGGACTGCTGGAGCAACGTGAAAGCAGCCATTAACAGCGCTGCTGAAGGCGCAGTGGGGTTCGTGGAGCGGAATCGATGGAACGATTGGTTCGACGAAGAGTGTCAGACGGTTTTGGACGAGAGCTCGGGCGGCGATGCTGCAGCAAGGAACCCGTCATAATGTCGAGCGATATAAACAGAAGCAAAGACAGCAAACCCATCTTTTCCGGGATAAAAAGCGCCGCCTGGAAGAGCTGGAGTGCGAAGAAATGGAGCAGCTGTATCGTTCTCAAGAAACACGCAAGTTCTACAAGAAACTCAACGCATCCGAAGGGGGTATCTTAACGGACGAACGTTAGATGATTGAAAGGTGGAAGCAGCACTACGATGAACATCTGAACGGCGCAGAGGCGGAGAACCAAGGCGGCAGGAGGAATGGCTTGGTCGGTACAGCGGATGAGGGAGACATGCCAGCTCCCACGATAATAGGTGAAGTTAAGGATGCTATCCGACAGCTTAAGAACAACAAAGCAGCTGGGAAAGATGGTATCGGAGCGGAACTTATCACAAAATGGGCCCGGATAAGTTGGCCACTTGTCTGCACCGACTGATTGTCAGGATCTGGGATACAGAACAGCTACCCGAGGAGTGGAAAGAGGGAGTAATATCAACAATCAATACGAAACTAACGATTTTAAAATGGCTCACTTGACTAGCCTATTGGTCCCAAGCAAACGATTAACGTACCCCATTCTACTACTACAAAATATTTGTTTTGATTCGCTATGAAAGTTTGACAGATAAAATGAGGGGTTAGTGGATTTTCCTATGTTTCGAGGGGTGAATCGATTAGCTTGGGACCGAAGATAGTACCAGCGGTGAGCCAAAAAATTGAGCACGTTATTTCGAGACCTTCTAGTCTTAGAGTTACCGTCGACTTAGGCAATTCCTGGAGTCTAACAGTCTCCTTGACGAACGGCAGCATGCATTCCGGCAAGGACATGGCTCCTCCACTTACTTTGCAGCCCTCGGGTATGTACTCAAGGAAGCCCAGAACAACGGTCACCATGCGGAGTTAGTATCCCTTGATATATCAAAGGCGTTCAACAGGACGTGGACGCCTGGCGTCATCAGACAGCTCATCGGCTGGGGCCTGAAAGGCCACATCACGCACTTTGTACGGAATTTCCTCCTTGATCGTACCTTCCAGGTGACTGTAGGGAACACTCGATCGGATCCGTTCCCCGAGGAAACTGGAGTGCCCCAGGGATCCATCATAGCGGTTACGCTATTCCTGGTGGCAATGAACGGGGTGTTCAGCCGACTGCCCAAGAACGTGCACGTAATCGTCTATGCCGATGACATACTCATCGTCGTAACGGGACGAACGACTAAACGGACCAGGAATATTGCCCAAGCAGCTGTCTCCGCCGTCAGCAGGTGGGCGCTTTCTGTTGGTTTCCAGCTCTCCGCTCCAAAGAGTGTACGGTGCCATATCTGCCACTCGGGCCATCTGATTCGGGAACCACCGATCACCATCCAGGACCATCCAATTCCGCTTAAGAAAACAGTACGTGTTCTGGGGGAAGTTCTGGATAGGACTCTAAGTTTCGACCAGCACTTCAGATCGGTGAAAGAAAACTGTCGTAGCCGCATCAACATCGTCAGGACAATCTCCCGCCCGCACCGCTCCAGTAACCGCGAGATCCGCCTTCGTGTCGCCCGGGCTGTTATTGACAGTCGACTTTTCTACGGCATTGAAATTACCTGCTTAGCCACCGAGAAGCTGAATCGCATCCTCGCTCCGGTATACAATACCTACGTACGCATCGTATCCGGCCTTCTACCTTCCACGCCTGCAGACGCTGCTTGTGCGGAAATCGGAGTCCTCCCTTTCCGCTATCGATCTGCTGCAGCTACTGCTACGAAAGCCGCTGCCCTCGCTGCTAAGACATCCGGGAATGATAGGGTTTTTCTCCTCAACGAGGGGAACAGAGCCCTCCACACTGCAGCCAACCTTGACCTCTCCCCGGCGGCCAGGGTCCACTGGCATGGAGAGAAAAGTTGGCGATCTAACGTTATCAAAATAGATAAGCGGATTAAGAGAGGATTCCAAGCCGGAGATAACTCTGTAGCGTTGAGGCGTTCAGTTGCAGAACTTTTTGGGTCGGTCTATCCGGGGCACGTTAATCGCTTTACGGACGGATCGCGATCACGGGCTGGAGTGGGACTCGGAGTGGCAGGACCAAACTCCGCAACAAGTCAAAGTCTACCGGAGGAGTGTTCCGTTTTTTCCGCAGAAGCCGCTGCTATTCTTGATGCAGCCATCACTCCTGCAGATCAACCGATCCTTGTGCTAACGGACTCACACAGCGTCATCCAGGCGCTGGAAGCCGAATCCCCGCGCCACCCCTGGATACAAGCCATTACACGATATGCCCCACCCTCAACCGTTTTTACGTGGATTCCCGGGCACTGCGGTGTTCCTGGAAATGAGGCTGCGGACAGGCTGGCGGGATCCGGTCCATCTGGTCCCCGCTTCACCAGGAACGTACCACTCGTAGACGTCAAGCGTTGGATCGCGAATATTATCATGGAAGCCTGGCAGGAGGAATGGCTTCAGTCGCGGACCACTTACCTGATAAAGATCAAAGAAAGCGTACAAGGACCAACGGATCATTTCAAGACTCCGGACCGGCCATGCTAGGATTTCCCACAATTTTGGTGGGGCACCCTTCCACAAGGTTTGTCCAATCTGCAGCATCCCTGCCTCGGTGGAACACGTGCTGTGTGTCTGCCCAGAGTTTCAAAGGCTACGCGAACAACACCGACTCCCAGAGAACATCAGGGAGCTACTTGGCAACGACCCCTCGACGCTGGCTGCGCTGATTGCTTTCTTGAAGGACGCCCACCTGTACAACCAAATCTAGCACTCTTGTCGTTGGCTGCGCTGTCCGTGTTCTTCCACCTTCCTATTTTCCTGTCGTCGGGGTATCTCTGCCGGACTGGGGCACTGTCTCTTACGGTGGAGCTCTACCTTGTTCGCGTATCCATTCCTCACCACAGTCCCGATGTAACTCCCATTTTACATTAAGTTTTTTTTTTAAATGTTGTTTCAGAGCCAGTTTTACGTTACGTTAATGTTAGACTGAAACGTTTCCTTAGAGGCAGGCCTTAAGCCTCACCTTCTACTATCAAATGTGATGAACTAGCCTACGGCTAAAAATCACAAAAATTAAGAAAAAAAAACCTCTATGGTAATATCATAGAGGTAACTTGCTTGTTGGTAATATGCCCAGTATATAAAAAAGACGACAAACTAAAATGTGAGAACTATCGAGCGATCACTATTCTTAACGCGGCCTACAAAGTGCTTTCCCAGATCATCTTTCGCCGTTTATCGCCGCTAGCAAGCAGATTTGTGGGAAGTTATCAAGCCGACAACGGACGTAATTTTTACGTTGCGGCAGATCCTCCAAAAGTGTCGTGACTATCAAGTCCCTACGCATCACCTATTCATCGATTTCAAGGCCGCCTATGATACAATTGACCGCAAAGAGCTATGGAAGATTATGAACGAGAACAGTTTTCCCGGGAAGCTGACCAGACTGATCAGGGCTACGATGGATGGTGTACAGCGCTGCGTTATCGGACTCGTTTGAAACTCGCAAACGACTTCGACAAGGCGATGGTCTTTCCTGCCTCTTGTTCAACATTGCGCTAGAAGGTGTTATGAAACGTGCGGGCTTCAACATGCGGGGCACGATCTTCAATAAGTCCAGCCAGTTCATCTGCTTCGCTGACAACGTGGACATTGTCGGAAGAACGTTTCAGGTCGTGGTGGAGCAGTACACCAGGCTGAAACGTGAAGCAAAGAAGGTTGGATTAAAGGTGAATACGTCGAAGACAAAGTATCTGTTAGCTGGAGGAACCGAGCGGGATAGGGCCCGCATAGGCAGAAGCGTGACAATCGACGGGGATGAGTGGGATGAGTGGTGGATGAATTTGTGTACCTCGGATCATTGGTGACGTCGGATAACAACTGCAGCAGAGAAATTCGTGGGCGTATTATTGCCGGAAGTCGTGCTTACTACGGACTCCACAAGACCCTGAGGTCGGGTAAGCTTCACCTCAGTACTAAATGTACCATGTTCAAGACGCTGATAGTTCTCTACGGGTACGAGACGTGGACGATGCTCGAGGAGGACCTGCAAGCACTGGGTGTTTTCGAACGACGAGTGCTTAGGACCATCTTTGGCGGGGTATGTGAGAACGTTGTTTGGAGGCGAAGGATGAACCACGAGCTGACGCAACTCTATGGCGAACCCTGTATCCAGAAAGTTGCGAAAACTGGACGGGTACGATGAGCGGGACACGATTTAAGAATGCCGGACAACAATCCCGCAAAAATGGTGTTTGCCTCGAATCCGGCCGGTACAAGACGAAGAGGAGCGAGCAGCGAGCAAGGTGGTTAGACCAAGTGGAGCAGGATCTTGGAAGTGTGGGACGGTCAAGAAATTGGAGACAAGCAGCCACGGACCGAGTGAATTGGCGCAACATTGTGATGCAGGTGCAATCCTGAGGGATGTCTGACCAGGATAAGTAAGTAACCGAACACCCTGGATAGTTCGTTCGATCATCGGCGAGTACTGAGGAAGGTCCCATAAAAGGACCGAAACATCAGCGATGATCGAATAGTAGTCAACGCAATTTATTTGAGACTGAAGCCGAAAATACCAATCTTTGAGTATATGGACCTTATTACGGGTGTCACTTCACGGTGAATACGAAATGAAGTGACAATTTTTTCACTCGTATTCACCGTGAAGTAAACACCCGTAGTAAGGGCCTATATCTTCTGGTTTGAAACGACCTGAAATGTGCCTTAGTTTTTTTTTTAGTTTTCGAGGGCCACAATAACTCGTCTCTTCTTATGGCCTTTCATTGTTTGGCCCTTTATCCCTTTATAAGGCCGAGGCATTTTTTGGACCCAATGATTTCTGAGAGGTGAAATTTTGACTGTTGATTGATAAACTATTCAATGAATAGTTTATCAATCAACAGTCCAAATTTCATAGTATTCATGTAGTGTAGTTTTGAGCTGTCGGAAGTTAGTGCAATTTTAGTAAAACCAGAGACAAACAGAGATAACACTCACAATCATATTCTTCGAAAATAAGGTTTTACTTGAGAATGTGCTCGCATTTGACATGGTGGCGCCGTTAAGCAAGCCACCACAATTCAAATCTCCGCGTACATCGTACGGGTTAGGCAAAAGGTGTGCGTTTGACTTTGTGCTGTCGCATTAATGGCCCTTCGCTCATTTTCAACTTCTATTCAATTTTCATACTGCCGTACTCTAACGGAACTATCCACCTACCCTCTTCTAAGACCATTCTCTAGCTAATGAATTATCACACTAAAGCTTTACGTTAGATAGCATTTCCAACCAACTCTGAAAATCGCGTATGAAGTAACATAAAAACACTTTGACACCAAACAGCTGCACATTGGTTATTACGCTTGTTATTATATTACGCTATACGAATACCACTTACCAAAGCTGTGGCGGACGATCTCCCTGGTTGTTCATTTGTAACTTGATATTCCTGTTCTTGCAGCATTGTTTCCTCTACTTTAATGTCCAAATCAAGATTAATATTCTCGACACCGTTTTGCTCAGTGCAAACTGCGCCTTCGATATTCACGTTGCCTAAATGTTTGTCACCACGATGAACTCGTTTTTTGTGCTTCTCTACTCTGCTGAGGAGGTTAAACTTTTGACCACACAATTCACATGAATGTTTTAAGCTGGCACAACTTGCCGCATGCTGTTCTGATCTAGTTTTAAAATGAAATTTCCTCGAACAATGCGGACATTCGAACTTTGCTTCCGTGTGGTTTGTCACCTGAAATGAACGAGAATTTAAAAAAAAAAACAGTATTGCAAAGAAAAAAAAATCAATTTAACCAACGTACCATATGATAATTGATTTGGTAATAGCTAGAAAAATTAATGCCACAGATGTTGCACGAAAATAGATGCTTTGATGCATTATCAACCAATGGCTGCGAGGGTTTCTCTGGAACCACCCGGGGTTCTTTTTCGATAGTTTGGCTGTCCATTAAGTCATCATCGTTCAAATTAGCCGAAGAATGCTCATTCGATCGAGAATCTACAAGAGAACCAATATCTTCGTAATTATTCGTTATTCTATATTAAATCGAACTTTACGCACCTGAAACATCAACTTTGGAGGATAGATTAACCGTTGATTGTCCTTGATCATCACCAACCATTTGCAGATCATTGCTGCTCTCATCTGGATGACATTGCTTACTATGCCGCTTGACTGAGTGGGGTTGTTTGAACGTACGTCCACATAATTTACATGAATACCTATTATTTTTCTGGACTAGTTCTTCATCTTGGACGATCTGTAGATTTGCCAAACTGCTCTCACCTGGATGATATCGCTTATTATGGAATTTGATTGAGTGGGCTTGTTTGAACGTGCGTCCACATAATGTACATGAATACATCTTATGCTCACACAGAAAACAATGATCGTTATATTTTGTTTTGCGGTGAAACTTTTCCCCACAAGTTGGGCACTCGTACTTCGGTTCAAGGTGACATTTTTTCTGCATTAAACAATGAAGATTACATAACAATATAATCACAGAAACAATTTGAAAGTGCAATCAAACCTGATAGCAATTGACAAAAATTAATGCAACAAACCTTATGATTGTTGGACGGTGATATACCAAGAATAGTTATTCCGCAGATATCGCATTTGGTCAGCTCATGGCTTATTTGCAGGTGATGATTTAAAAGCCCTGGACTGAACAATTCTTTGTTAGTACAGTAGTAACATTTTGTTTGGGATAAGCCGCTTTCAACAAGAGGCGGTGCAATTTTCTCCATTCCGGATGGAGAATCACTCTCATCGCATAGACTCGACTCGGTATTCTTCAGCTTTTCCTCCTTGCTCTTTATATATGCACGGCAAACGACGCGCCAATGGTTTTTAACAGCTGCTTCATTTTCAAACATTCTACCACAAAACTCGCAGGGAATGATTTTTTTCTCACATTTGGATACATGCTTTATTAAGGTCAATCTCCCGGGAAACCGCATCGAACAATGTATACATTTGAGCTTCGAGTACATGTGCTTCGTTTTCTGTATTGAACGATAAAGGCATTGGAGTGTAGAGAAATTTAAGAACATTCAAAACTCAGTTTACAAACCTTATGATGCTGAGCCTGGACAAGACTGGGCAAAGTAAGTCCACAGAGATCACATGCGACTGGATCATGGTGGACTAGAATGTGACGACCTAGGGCGGCAGCACTAGACTCTTGTAATCCACAGTGGGAACATTTGGTGCGGGATGCTTTACTCGAAGGATTCTCTGCCGCCTCTTGTGGGTCACTGCTGTCTTTCAGGGTGAGTTCAATATTCTTACCTTGCGGAACATTCGTGGACTCAGTTTGAACTTTCTCTTCCTCTGCGCCACATTGAGAATCATCGTGCTCTTTAGCGGGCTTAGGACAGGTTAGCTGAAATAGACATTAAATAAATACAAAAATAGAATATTAATCATTTATAACCATACACACCTTATGTATTATGAGCTCATCAATACTGGCGAACGTCATGTTGCAAACGATGCAAATAGTCATCCCATGAGCCGCATCTCTCTTCTGCTTTCGCTCTGCAGTGCAATCAGCGTCTTCAATTTTCGCTTTCGATTTATGTTTGTTGCCACGATGAACTCGTTTCTTGTGCTTCTTTAAACTTTTTAGGTATTTGAACTTTTCACCACACAATTTGCATGAATATTTTAAACGTGCACAACATGAAGAATGTTTTTGGAGCCTCTCTTTAAAGTGAAATTTCTTCGGACAGTGAGGACATTGGAGCTTTCCTTCCATGTGTTTTATCAGCTGAAATTAATTGGAAACAGTATTACAAAGAGATGACAAAAACGTCTGTTTAACCAACGTACCATATGATAGTTGACTTGCTTGTAACTAGGGAAAATATCGCCACAGATTTTGCATCTCTCTGATTCCTTGTCGATCCCTTGGCTATCCATTGAGTCATCATCGTTCAAGTTATCCAATGAAAGCTCATTCAATTGAGAATCTGCAAAAGAACCAATTTCGTCGTAATTATTCGTTTTTCTATCTTAAGTCAAACTTTACCCACTTGAATCATCATCTTTGGAGGATGGATTAACCGTTGATTGTCCTTGATCATCACGTGCCGATATCGTAGTTTCGCCTGCTATGATTTCCATTTGCAGATTTTCCAAACTGCTCTCATCGGGATGATATAGCATAGTGTGCCGATTGAGTGTGCCCATTCTTTTGAACATGCGATCACATAATTTACATGAATGCATCCCTTGCTCACACAGTAACCAATGTGCATCATATTTTGTTTTGCGGTGAAACTTTGTCCCACAAGTTGGACACTCGTATTTCGGTTCTGTGTGGGATTGTATCTGCATTGTATAATGAGTACTGTATAACAATATGTCAAAGATAAAGTTGCAATCAGGCTTTGCAGACACAAAAAAGGAACTGAAAGTTATTATATTTTATCTAAACATCGATATCAACTACACCCTTCTCTGTGTAAAAAATGTCATTGAAAGACAACAAAGTAGCCAAAAGTGCATAGAAGTCGTACGGAATACTGTTACTGATCTTAAGTTAAAACGCAACCTTAACCAGCTATTGTTGTCTAATGAAAATATGAAATTTCGTGTCATGAGTGCTTATTCAATGATAAAATACAATAACTACAAAGAATTCAACTTCTTAAAAATGATTTCTGATTGCAACAAGTAACAATTTGAAAATGCAATTAAGCCTGAGAGCATTTGTGTAAAAACGAGTGCAACAAACCTTATGATATCTGTTTGCTGATATACCGAGAATAGTTATTCCGCAGATTTCACATTTGGTCAGCTCATGGCAAATTTGCAAGTGACGATAGAATTGCCCTGGACTGGGAAACTCTTCGTTGCAGTAGTAACATTTTGTTTGGGATTTACCAAGAGGCGATGTCTCGGAATTATTCTGCTTTTGCTCTTTGCTCATTTTGTATACACGGCAACCGTTTCGTCTATGTTGGCTAGAAATTACATTTTCATACATTTTACCACAAATCTCACAGGGAACTGTCTTTTTCTCACATTTGGATACATGATTTTTAAAGTGCATTCTCCCGGTAAACTGCATCAAACAATGTGAACATTTGAACGTCACTGTCTTGTGCTTCGTTGACTGTATTGAACGATAAAGGCAGTTCATTAGAGTATACACAGAAATTTAAGAACAGACGAATCTCAGTTTACAAACCTTATGCTGCAGAGCCTGGGAAAGACTGGGTAAAGTAATTCCACAGAGATCACAAGCGACTGCCTCATGGTGGATTAGAATGTGACGAGCTAGTGTAAAAGCACTGGATTCTTCTATTCCACAGTGGGAACATTTGGTACAGGGTCCTACATTTTTAAGATCTTCATTTGCATTACTGCTCTGCTCTCCCAGCGATAGTTTCAAATGATCAGCATCAGAAGTCGTATTTCCAACTATCATAGGAACTGGTTTCTCTTCCGGGGCAATAAAGTCCGAGGCTACCGTTTGATCCCTGGCCTTACAGTGACTAAAGACATGATCACTCTTAAGCTTTTCGGATCGAAAGTTTTCCCCGCAATCAGAACACCGCACAAAGAAGCCATCGTGAACGTCCTGCAATACGATCCAATTATTCTACATACCTACTATATACTATGTCATTTGTATTGGAATACTTACATGGACGTGCTTCCAGTAAAGACTCTCGGAATAAGCACGTTGATCATTACATAGAACACATTGATGTAATTTGTGTTTTGCTTTTATTTCCTGATAGTGCAATTCCTTACTTTCATCTGCAATCTTTTGACGAAAACACCATGTTGATATGGATCGTTCATAAAACGAATTCTTCATTGATCTCTTCTTACCTCATGCAAATCCAGATGATTCCACAGTCCTTCCTTGCTCACATAGTCCCCGTGGCATAGGGAGCATCGGAACATCAACCGTAGCACACACATCTCCCGATGCAGCTCCAAATCACCTTCCTGGTACTCCTCAAGACAGATTTCACATTCGATCATTTTTGGCTTGGATATTTAACAGGCTTGATTCAGCGGTTGCACAGTGGCAGTGGCACAACTCTGGAATGTAAATACTTGTAACAATGTTACAGCATTTTATATTTTAAGTTTAGATTAAATTTAAATTTAAATTTTAGAAGAACAATATTGATATCATTGCTCTGCCAGATATGCAAACTTTAACACGCTCGTTCAATGTTACTCAAAAGTGAGTAACATTCCATTCATTTTCGTTGAAAGTGGATCTACCGTAAAGTGAGTAATCCCATGTTGTTTACTCATTTTTAAGGAATGGATGCATATTTGTCAAAATTTGAGAAGCATTTATTCAGTTCTGGTTTTCGCAACATAAGCTCTACTGAGTAAAAGTAACTCAGTTTTGATTAATTTGAAATTATTCAGGATGTGTTATAAAATGTTATCGAGACCCTGCTTGAAGCTCGGCTTGAAGTGAAACGTAAGAGTTTTATTTTATTACACGATAAGAATGTAATAAGTTCTTTTCGCTCATCTCGTATTTATAGCGCCGGAACCCAAAAGTAGGTATGATTATACTCAACGTTGGGTTCCCACACTTTACTACCCCTGTTGGGTGATTTTGCTCCTCCGTTTGTGACAACATTAGACGGAGAAAAGGAGACAAACTACTCTGCTATCTGACCTATAACAAATATACGAGTACCCCGAATACAACGTATAGTTCGTCTAATTTTACCTACTGTTAATATTTCCGAAGTTTCACTGAACGTAGAATATTTCACACTTTGAACACTTTTGTGGGACTTTACTTTCGATTCCGGAGTGCATCGAATCTTCTCGGACGTTTATGACTGTTTTCACGGAGAACAAATTCGTTAAGTTAAGATAACAATCCTAATAGTTACTTTCAGATGGAAAAATATTGTTTTTTGAAAGAAACCTATAGTTATTCCAACATTAATTTGACCGTCAACTCAATCATATCTACCTAATAGATTCAACTGTTCATCTTATACTCAATTCAACTATAACTTTGATCAATTATAACAACCGTCAAATGTAATTTATTTATATAATTTGGTTTCAAGTGATCATCATAAATTCACATACTTTTGACTTGTGATGCGTAGATCAGGCGATAAGATAGCTGGCTCTCACGCAGATGAACACGGTTCAAATCTAAGTTGAATGTTCTTGTTCACTTTTTTATGATTTTGCAGTCGTGTTTTTGAGATCGATAAAGAAGCAAAACAAACTTCCTTAATATGTCGATAATGAAGAGCAGTTCGTTTAATAAATATTGTAAAATTTTGCTTTCCTAACAATAGTTTTCTTGAATCAACTAAAGCATAGTTGTATTTTGAAGTTTGACATTTGTTCATCTACTGAAAAATATAGTTGAGCCAACCGAGGAGCCAACTATGGACTATAGTTGTTGTCCTCTATATATAGTCAAATCAACTATAGTTTCGGGTTATCTCTAAAACAATTGAACAATATAGTTATTTTGACCGGAAAAATAATTGCGTCTGCTATAATTTGTTATCCGTGTTGAGTTGAACACTTTACCCAAAAGTGAGCAAAGTAGCATTTAAATTTAATTAGAGTAAATGTTACCCACTTTGCTAAACTGATGTTCCTCAGTTTTTGACATCATAAAAATATGAAACTGAATAAAAGTAACTATCTTTAGAGTGAAATTGAACGAGCGTGAATAACAATAACAATCTGATGGCATTTGTTTACATTCAGCGTGCATACATTTCTCTACACGATTATTATGTATCACTCACCGAGTAACATTTTTTACCAATCCAAATGCGGCACACTGGAAGAGAAGGTACTTTTGTTGGACAAAAATCAACGCTGATAGAAGAGCAAAGATTTTTTTTTTATATGATTTCACAAATAAATTTCATTTTTAAAACAACACATGAACGCCATGTGTATTTACTTATGCCAACGTCATGTGTGACGCATAGCAAAACACTAAAAAAATGTGCATATAGCGTTTATGTGCCACACACACAGATTTTTGCAATGTGATTGCTCAAATGAATAAATTCTCTAGATAGAGCTGGAATTAGGGCGTAACAGCTTTTGTAAACAATTACTTCTTTCGATAATAAGTTGGCTAGCGTGGGCGTCATAATTACTTACTTAACGATCCTGCGCACCTCCAGGTGTGCAAAGGGCCTTCCCTAATAAACAAATACCATAAACGAACTGTATCCCGGATGGGTAAACTATCCCACAAATGGTTTGGATGATACCCCGAACACGTCGTTAAGCTCTCTTTTATGGTTATTTTTATTAGGGTTTGGGAAAGATTTCCATCCTGGGCGATTACTAGCTTTGGCTAGAGTCGGTGTATAATGAGTCACGCCAAGAGTGAAGCCAAGTCTACCTATTGAACTGTCAAAGCGGCTACCTATCGTGCAAAGTAAATAAACATTACGATGCTATGAAAGGTTCACGAAAGGTATTGCAATAAAATATAAAATATAATCGAAGAAATGAGCATAAACACGCAGTGAGCGTTAAATTGTCATGGGATACGCTCGGTAATGATTAGAAATGAGAATTTCTACTATTTTTTGTTAAGATGCTTTGACAAAATCACTGATATAATGATTTACTACAGCCGCAGTATTTTTTCTCTCGCTAGAAGTCATTTGAAGTTGTTGTAGAAGTCCCCTGTTGCCAAGTGAAAAGAATTGGAATCTTTCGAAAACCGTGATGCGAGTTCAACTGTTTTTCTCTTGGCGTGACTCATTATACACCGACTCTAGCTTTGGCCTTGACCTGTGTCCAAGGCAAATTTCGGTCAACGTTCTTAATTTCACTGTTTAGGCTCCGCCGCCACTAGCCTCTGGGTCTGCCTCTGCTGCGATGTCCTGCTGGATTCCAGTCCAGTGCTTGCTTGCAGATTTCGTTTCCGCTCCGTCGTAGTGTGTGGTCGACCCACCTCCACTTCCGTTCACGAATTTCTGTCTCTATCTGATGGCACAATCGATGAAGCTCGGAATTTGTGATCCAATTGTGGGGCCACCAGGCACGAATTATGTACCGCAGGCATCGGTTGATAAACACCTGCAGCTTCTGAGTGTTCTGCGCTGATACACACCATGTTTCAATGGCGTATAACAGCACAGACTTCATACGTTCGAGTTAAAAATTCGAATTTTGGTGCGTCGACTGATCTGATTCGTTCTCCATACACTATCTGGCTGCCAAGATATTGGAAGCTTTCGACTTTCTCCACTGTCTGCCCAGCTACCGTGAAATTGGAACGGTTTTCCGTGTTGACATCCAACGATTTGGTCTTGTTGACGTTGATGGTTAGACCTGCTTCAGTGGAGCGTTCCACAAGGTCGTCGAGCTTACTCTGCATGTCAGAGCGCCGTTGTGCTAATAACGCAATATAATCAGCCAAGTCGAAGTCGTTGAGATGCTCCATAGTAATAGCATAGAGGTAACTCTAAGACTAGAAGATCCCGAAATAACGTGCTCAACTTTTTGGTTCAGCTCTGGTACTCTCTTCGGTCCCAAGCTAATCGATTCACCCCTCGAAACATAGGAAAATCCACTAATCCCTCATTTTATCTGTCAAACTTTCATAACGAATCAAAACAAACATAGTGTAGTAGTAGGATTTTGACTAGAATGGGGTACGTTAATGGTTTGCTTGGGACCAATAGGCTAGTCAAGTAGTGAGCCAATTTAAAATCGTTAGTTTCGTATTGATTGTTGGTAATAGGCTGCCACAGCAACCCACGGTTCGGTACACGGTCAACGGCTCCAACCATGATCTCGTCGATTACGATGAGGAACAATAGCGGTGATAATATACATCCTTGCCTCACACCCGCGATTACCCGAATCGGATCAGACAAAGTTCCGTTGTGCAACACTCTACATGAAAAAGCCTCGTACTGCGCTTCGATGAGGTTGACGATCTTATCAGGGACTCCCTTGCGTCTCAGAGCGACCCACAAGTTTTCGTGGTTTAGTCGGTCGAAAGTTTTCATAGTCAATACCAAGTACAGGGACTTTTGGAACTCATTGACCTGCTTCAAGATGATGCGGAGCGTGACAATATGGTCCACACAGGATCTTCCAGCACGGAATCCTGCCTGCTGTCGTCCGATTGAGGAAAACTTTACACAGAACTTTGAGAACAATACACAGTAACATGGGCGTCATAGCGTCATAGAAATCATCGAGAGAAGTCATTGTTTACAAAAGCAGTTACACCCTAATTCCAGCTCTATCTAGAATTATAATAAATTTCTTTCAATCGTGCAAAAACTATTTCATTATCGGCCACGCAGTCGACTGTCAAAATACAAGAAAATAGATTCAATGTTGTGAAAATTCTCGCGTTCTATACGTTCGCCCCACAAATCAAGCGCTGGTTCGCGTTTGACAGAAAATTGGTTCATAAAAGTGCTTCTATTGTCTCGGCTCCCTCTCAGGTTATGCGAGGTAGGCGACGATTGTTTTCCGATTCTATAAATGGAGGGTGATTTGGTTCAGTGTAGTGTGCGTGCCTTAAACGTCACTAATCTCTTTATGCCCTCCAGCGTTGCCAGATTGTTTTAAAGCTTATCGGTATCGAAGGTATTAAAAAATTATATTTAATTAATCTTATATGCTTGCCGTTTTTGAAAGCAATTTTTTTTAAAAATTGTCACGACTTGGACTTGAGAGGAATTGCTTTGTTTAACGGCTTTCTCAGTCTTAAACACTCTTTAATTTGGTGATGGTGATGGTGATCGAAATTGTGACCAAGTAGTTTTTTTTTCACTTAAATATCATTAAATGAAACCAAAATATGGAAAATCAGCAACAACAACGACTAAACTATTGACAATAACGGCAAATAATATTTTCCCTTGAAAAAAGCTACAACCCATGGCCGAAATGTCGGGCAGATTACATCGTAGTCGTTGCAGTGTTTAAGACTGAGAAAGCCGTTAATCAAAGCAAAATTTTAGCTTTTGAACTATGATCGGAAATTTCCGGAAGAAACACTCCGGGGAATGTTTGAATTAGCTTCTGAATGGAGCTGAAAAAACATCCAAAGAAAGACGAAAGAAACTCTCTTGGATGAAGTTCGAGAAAAGCTGGAAAAACATCCAGGAAACTTCCAAGACACGAATTTTGAAACTTGTGGCGAAAACTTAAATAAACTATCGGAAAAAAAATCGGATGTCACATCCAAAGGAAGCCAGAAAAAGTTTCGGAAACCCGAATTAGATTTCCAGAAGTAGCCATTTCCAGGAAAAGCCAGAAGAAGCTCGGAAAAGCCTTTCAATAGAAGTCGAACAAAAAAAAAACCATTGGCTGATGGTCAAATTTCCAGAAGAAGACGAAAGAAATTTCTGGGAGAATTAATTGAACTTCCTGGAGACGATGGCTGAAACTTCCTAAGGTAGATTGGAAGAAACATCTGAAGAAAGTCGGAACAGTCCAAAGAAAAACATAATTCCGGAAGAAAGAGATTCCTGTGGGATGTTCTAATGATCCAGAAATTTATCCTAATATTCATAAAACATCCCTAAAAACATCGCAATTTCCCTGAATTTTTCGGAACGTTCCTGAAATGCACTTAGGAATATGCCATAATTCCTCAAAATTCCTTAAAAGTTCTTGTAATTTTCCTGAAATAAGGGGCTGTTTTGGAGTTCTCTGATCATCAAGTGCTGGGAATTTCCCTGATTATAATGAGAATAATTGAAGGTCGTTGGACTTTCTTGAAGATTACATCAGCATTAAAGTTCTCTGGTCTTCCTGATTTTTTTTTAATTTTTAAAAGTTATCGACACTGCCATTAAAAAAGCGAATTGAATCAGGGTTAGAGAATTACGCCACAGCTGCAGCCCAGAAGACTGCCGACCGCAAGAAGCTGGAGGAACTCGAAAAGAAGATGCAGGAGAAGGATAACCAAATAACGCAGCTGCTTGACGCGATGAAGAAAAAGGACGAGAAGATCGATAAACTGTTGGCCCACGTCAAACTCAACAGTCGCAATCGTAGCAGAACACATCAATGCCGCCACCGCCTGCCCCGATTCAACGAAGCCAATCCGCCGGTAGGAAGCTTGCCGAGTCCCAGGTAGCCGGAACATCAATGCAGCTCAGGACCAAATCGCCAGCGTCAACGGACCCCCGTGACAGCAAGAAGAAGAAAAGGCACAACAGAAGTAACAACAGCTCGCCTGGACGTCAAAGCCCACCGTTGAAGAAACCCGCAGAAGAAGAAGGTACAGCCGATCAGGACTCCATAGAAATCGATTAGGTGTTTGAGATCGAAGAAACGCCCCCTAACCAGCATCTTCGATAAGGAAAACTACTCCGTACATTCAACACCGACCAGCAATTCATACCTGACAAGCGAACCGGACAGCAACAACGATCGACTTGAAGGGAGGGAAAGTGTAGTACCCCCTTCACTCTCACTGGAGAGAGCGCAGCAGGCCGGAGGACCCGTCCGGGACGTCTTACCCCAACCCTTTGATGGGGAATCCCCCTCTGCGGTCGATTATGAAGCGATAATACAATATACCACCTACCCTATCATAATACCACCTCGTTTTTTACCCACAACAATCAAAAATTCGCCAGCCAATACAAGCGCTTTTGATAGTTTTGACAACCCCATCTCACAACAACGTTTTGATAACAATGATGACCTACGCACGAATACTGACAACGAAGGTAATCGGTTTGAAAGTGAGGAAAGTGAAGTACTCCTTCCAACGCCAGTACAGCAGGCTGAAGGAACCATCCGGGACGTCTTTCTCCACCCCGTTGATGGTGAATTCGCCGCTGTAGCCGATGGAGACTACGACACAACCACGACACTGGAAACTTGGGATAGACGGCAGGGAGAAGGTGTATCCCTTCTTTGCCCTGGCCGCCCTACACGAGCAACCAAAATCAACAGCACCCCGTCACTCTCTTCACTCCGAGCTCTTCCATGGATTTCAACGCCTGACAGCACCATAGCAAGCAACGATACTACACAAAGTCTTTCCCCAGTGTCGGCTGTTGCCGGCAATTTGGGAAGAAAATCGTGTTGTAGTTTCGGCAACGGCTGACACTGTGGGGCAAGACGTCCCACAGGTCAGTCCCATCACGATACAACCGCGAAAAGGTACTGCCGTGCCCAATATCTTTACAGATCATGTTACATCCCCACCAGAGCTATATCCCGGAGAAAGTCCTTCAAGTACTCGTTCCCCAGTGCCGGCTGTTGTCGGTATTGGAAAAACTAGTGTAATGGTTTCGACTGCAGCCGGCACTGTGGGGCCAAGCGTCCCACAGGGAAGTCCTGAATCGATAGAGTTACCAGCACCGATTACTGCGGCACCTTGCACTTTTACAAGCGACCCGCCACCGACACGAAGACCATCACTATCCTTATCGTCGTCCATCACACGGTCAGCTAGTATCAGTTACCACGGTGGCTGCTTCGCACTTCAGTGGAATATTCGTGGGCTCAGGGGCAACATCAGCGAACTGAAACTCCTCATAGCTGAGCTCGAACCCTACATCATCGCACTCCAGGAGACCAAGGTGAATCAGACTGTCACACCACCAGACTACATCGGCAAGAACTACACGCTACTGTTGGAATCCAATAACACGCACTACTGGCAACACGGGGTTGGTCTTGCTGTCCGAGAAGGCATATCTTTCGAGCGACTGCAAGTAGACACCTCCTTACACCTGGTCGCTGTGCGCATCCACACACCGATTCAGATAACTGTAGTCTCTATTTACGTCCCGCCGAGCTCAACACAGTGTCAGGATGCGCTGAGTGATCTACTCGACCTACTGGAAGGTCCTATCATGTTTCTGGGGGATTTCAACGCTCATCATCTAGCATGGGGATCACAAACAGTGAACGCGCTCGGCCGTTTCATCTCCGAAGCTACTTTGGACAATCGGCTGGTAATTCTGAACAATGGCTCACCCACTGGCATCGACCCGGCCACAGGCAACACCTCTGCAATCGATTTGACCTTCTGCTCCGAGAGTGTGGCTCGCAGATTCACATGGCGAACCCTACCGGACACGTACAATAGTGACCATTTCCCGATAACAGTTTCTATTCCTGCGTGGTCATCCTCACGAACGAAGCGGCGGAAATGGACGACGTGTACAACAGCGACATTACCCTAAGCGAACTTCTGTGGGCTCTCGAGAAAGGGTGAGCTGCCTCGACAGGACCCGACATGATAGGGTACCCAATGCTTCGACGTCTACCTTTGTCCGTGAAGATGACACTGCTAGAGCTGCTCAACCGGATCTGGCGTAGTGGAGAGTTTCCCACCAGCTGGCGAAATGCAATCGTGGTGCCCATTTCGAAGCCAAACTCTCTCGATACCGGACCCGCTGCGTTCCGTCCAATCTCGCTCACCAGCTGCATGGCGAAGCTGCTTGAACGCATCATAAATCGACGACTGATCACCGAGCTAGAGTCGAGCGGGCGACTCGACAAACGACAGCACGCTTTCCGTGCCGGGCGAGGCACCGACACGTACTTTTCCGAGCTCGAGAGAACGCTTCTAAGCACATACGAGCACTGTCTGATAGCATCCCTGGACCTGTCGAAGGCTTACGACACCACCTGGCGGGGCGGCATAATCCGCACTCTGAGGTCATGGAGAATACGTTGTCGGATGCTGAACATGATGAAAAGCTTCCTCTCAGAGGGAACGATCCAGGTATCCGTTGGGGGGTATATGTCTCGCCAGTATCCGTTGGAAAACGGAGTTCCGCAGGGCTCTGTCCTGTCAGTGACGCTGTTCCTCATCGTGATGCAGTCCATCTTCCGAGTAGTGCCCAACGGAGTCTTCATTCTTTTGTACGCGGACGATATCCTCTTAGCAGTGCGAGATGCTAAAACTGAAGGCTTACACCGAAAACTACAGGCCGCCGTCAAAGCCATCAACAAATGGACGAAAAGCGTTGGTTTCACTGTGTCGGCAACAAAGTCACATGTCTTCTACTGCAGTCCGAACGCACGACGGGATCCCGTGCGGGATATCTCTATCGAGGGAACTCCCGTGCCAAAGACCAACCGGCTGAGGATTTTAGGTGTAACCATGGACCGAACGTTATCCTTCAAACCTCACTGCAATATGGTTAAGAAAGCATGCGAATCTCGGTTACGGATTTTACAGATGATCGGTGCAAAACTTCCACGTGGCAATCGGACTTCTCTGCTGCAAGTTTGGTCAGCCATAGCTGCTCTACGGGATTGGACTTGTTAGTCGAGGAGGGCCAGCAACCTTGCAGACTCTCGCTCCTGCCTACAACAAAATGGTTCGCTTCGCTTCCGGAGCATTCATGACGAGCCCGATTAACTCGGTGATGGCCGAAGCTGGGACTCTACCCTTCGAACTGCTAGCAGCACAGACCACAGTACACATTGCCATCCGAATGCTCACAAAGAATCCAAACAGCAGCACCCTACCTCTGATTACACGCGCTTCAAATCGCCTCCAAGAATTAACCGGTTCAACGCTTCCTGCTGTCGGTTCACTCGTGAGGCAGAGCAATCGCTTGTGGGAGTGTACCCTATTAGGCATAAATACGTTAGGCATACGGACGTTAGGCATACGGACGTTAGGCATAATGGACGTTAGGCATAAAGTCATTAGGCATAATGGACGTTAGGCATAATATACGTTAGGCATAATGGACGTTAGGCATAAAATACCTTGCTGCTGTGCAACTCTAGAAACCTGCTTAACCTGTAAACCTGTAAACAATGCTTAAATTAGGCTTAGCGTTGAATAAAAAATGATACAAGTTAAACAAACATAGTTTATTTAATAAGCACAGTTTGGAATCCATTATTTATCATATCATAAGTGACGTATATACATATTTACTTAGATCCATGATTAGTAGCGATAGTGGTTAAGTAATCTTACAATGGAAATTCAGCTTAGTTTTAAACTATATCTTAAAATCAATCGCATCTAGAAATAAAAAAAATCACACACTTGTTGTAATATATTCTTACACACATATTGCAAAAGTCAAAGAAGAAAAGGTTTTCCTCAAAGAACAGCTCATGAAACAAAGAATGGTGAATTCTGTGATTTTTCATTCAATAACAAAAAAACAGCCAAGGTTGAATAAAATATGATGCCAAAGAACAGCTCATGAAATCAAGAATGGTTAATTCTGTGGTTTTTCATTCAATAACAAAAAAACATACCTGCTGCTTCCAGGATTTCCTGCCATACTTTTCGATACAACGATTCTGATTTTGTTGTCATCAGAATGAAAACTAGCAGAACCGTCTGCTGATGTGAGGGAGCGATACTTCCATGAACAGTGACGAGTTGCCGAAACAAACAAGGAACTGTGGCAAACGTACCATCTGTAACCCAATACTTTGCCTGTCCAAGACGTCGTTCATGAGTTCCAAAAATTAAGGCTCTTTCATTATTGTCACCGAAGTCAGCAATCAATAGACGGTCTCCATTATTATCCTTCTGGAATTCATCCGGTAGATTATGCCTAACGTCCATTATGCCTAACGTCCTTTATGCCCAACGTCCATTATGCCTATCGTACATTATGCCTAACGTCCGTATGCCTAACGTACGTATGCCTAACGTCCGTATGCCTAACGACCGTATGCCTAACGTCGTGCACCCCGCTTGTGGCACGCACGAAAACCGACGATAGTGTGGGATGTGAAAAGAAGCATACGCGCTGGAGACCCACCGGAGAAAGTTCGTCCAGTTGTTCGACAATTACTGGAGACCCGCTTCCGTAGATCAACCATCGTCTACACGGACGGCTCCAAGTTTGAAGACACGGTAGGAGCTGCATTCTTCTACGAAGGGCTATCTAGGACCTACAGTCTTCCGAAGGAATGTAGTGTTTTCTCTGCGGAGGCCTACGCTATTAAAATGGCCGCCACCATCCCTAATGTTCAAAATGAGTTGGTTATTCTCACGGACTCCGCAAGCTGCCTACTGGCTTTGGAGGCTGGAACTTCCCGGCACCCTTGGGTGCAGGAAGTAGAGAGAATCGTGCAAAGCAAAATCATCCGTTTCTGCTGGATCCCTGGACACGCCGGCATCAGGGGAAACTCTGAAGCTCACCGACTAGCCAATAAGGCTAGAAGACAGCCATCGACGTACCGATTCCAAGCGAGGATGCGATAAAAGCGGTGAAACATGCGATACGTGGTCAGTGGAATAGGCAGTGGTTTAGCACAACAGAATCGAAGCTGAGGGAGGTGAAATTCGACACGCACAGATGGACAGAAAGAGGAAGTTCAGCCGACCAGTGTGTGCTTACACGTCTGAGAATCGGCCATACGCGACGAACCCACCCGTTTCTTCTGAAGAAGGAAGCCCCACCGGTGTGTGAATGTTGTGGCACTGTGTTGGATGTAAAGCACATTATTCTTGAGTGCAGGAAATACGACGAAGAGAGAAGGAAAAGTGACATCAGCACCAGTCTACGTGAAGCTCTGGACAACACGGAAGAAAGAACAACACGAATGCTTAATTTCCTACATGAAACGGATTTGTACAAAAAACTCTAGAATAACAAATTACAATAACTTTAGAATAACAAATTGCACAGGTGAAAGAAATATTAAGCAACACGAAGTAGAAGACTAGAATAACAAATTAAAAGAACTGTAGAATAACAAATTACACAGGTAAAGATGGTAGAAAGATGAAGAAATTCGTGAAGAAAAGCGAAGTAGGAGAGTAGTATGAAGTGAAGCGAAGGAGAAAAGTAATTGTTTGGAAGCAAAGAAGAGAAGAAGAGAGAAGCAACTGAATTGTAGCACTTATACTAACAAAAACACTTGCACACCATACACAATACACCAAACAACAAATCGAACGGACATGAATGCATCGCGGAGATGTAAAATGTCCTTAATAACAAAAAAAAAAAAAAAAAAAATCAGCATTGAAGTTCTCTGGTCTTCCTGATTTTTTTTTTTAATTTTTAAAAGTTATCGACACTGCCATTAAAAAAGCACAGAACTTCTCATAAAATGTTCTCACAATGTTTTAATGTTCATGTAGCTTCCCTTACGTTTCCTAAATTTGCATGAGCCCCTCAGGACATTGCTGAAGTTTTCGGAAATTGCCTGAGTTTTTCGGAACTATTTTATAATTTCAGCAATTTAATTGAAATTCATTGATCTGTCCTGATGTTCTCTGAGCTTCACTAAAGTTCCTGAAAACCATTAAATTTCCCTGAAGTTCTTGGAACGTGTGAAGTTTCCAAAATATTTATGATGTTTCCTTAAGTTCACTGGAGTTCGCTGGAGTTTTCTGAAATTTCCGGGTTTTCGAATTTTAACAGAAGTTTATGAAACTGTCTTTAATCAATCGAAACTAACACAATAGTCTGGACTTTTCTGAAGCTTCAGAACTTCTTAAATGTTCCTGCAGCTAGGGTGGATCCGCAATAAAAATCTGATAGCATCCTTGAAGTTCCAGGAAAGTTGAAAAAACTGGCGGGAGAAGATGAAATAATCATTCGAGCGAAGGATGAAGAAGCTTCCAAAGTAAGGTGGAAGAAAATTCCAGGGAAAGTTATAAAATTAATAAAAACGTCCGGAAGTTAAATAATGTTTGAACAATATTTCTCGATTCCCTAGGAATTACCGGAAAGAGCCATCGACTTTTTCTCGATTGATGGGTGGACAATCAAAAGGAGAAAATGCAAACATTAGTCGAAAGAGTATCAAGCATAAGGCATATTTAGAGATGATTTTTTAGAATTTTGGAAGCTCAAAAAATATGAGGTATTCAAAAAGATACAAGTCTCTGAAAAAAAAATTTCTCCGAAATTCGAGCGCGGGCAGGCAATAATAATTTTGATTATTAAAAAAAAAAGCGGTATGAATCGGTATAATATCTTAAAAATCGATAATCTGAGGAACCTTATCTGTATATCGGTATCTAGTTTGGAAATCGGTATTAATACCGATAAATCGCTGATGCCCTCGCAAACTAGATCAGATTCCAGAGCAAACCAGAGTAACTCTGAGTGAAAGAGATAATCAAATGAAAGTCGTCTTTCCCCTCGCCTCGAAAGGTATTGCAATAAAGTATAATCGAAAAAAATATCATAAACACGCAGTGAGCTTAAAAGTGTCATGGGATACGTTGGGTAATGATCAGTAATGAGAAATTGTAATGTTTATTGTCAAGATAATTCGGCAAAATTACTGATATAATGATTTACTACAGTCGCTAAACACCGCGAGTATTCGGTAGAATCCCTTTAACTTTAGATTTAAGACATTAATAATGTATAAGGGAAATAATGATTTGAAAGTTTATTCGATTGAGCCTGTACAAATAAAGTAATTAACAACAACAAAAATACAGCCGCTAATTTCTCGAACCCGAACGCAACCGAAGCTTCCATAACGGCTGCCAGCAGTCACTTCGTGTCTGCCATCGGTGAAGAGTAAAAAGAGATAGCAAACTATACTTTCTCTTTCTAAGAAAACGATGTGAAACGGTATCATTTTTGTGTCGAGTCAGCTCTCAGCTTGAGTTTTGCACGTTGTGAATAGTCTCGTAATATCAAAGGAGCTTGTAAAATCAATATCAAGCATGATATTTTGTTCCAATATCACGCGTGATATTGAGAGCGTATGCGAGCGGAAAAATATTATTTGATTGATGATTTTGCCAACACTGCATTAAACGCAATCTCACCACAGTTTGTTGAGATTTGCAGCTGGTGAGTTTCGTTAGCTTGATATTCCGGGTTGCTGTATCACAGCTTGCAAAATCAACCGCAGCTGTATGCTTGTTGATTTTTGTCTACGAAAATCAAGCGTGATCTTGGGCATTGGTGAGATTTGATTTTTTGATATTTTCCCAACACTGATAGAGAGAGTGGTGTATGGGGCATGAGCGGAGACTGGTACAATGATGATACTTCTTGAAGGATTTTCACAATACATACAAACTGAACAAAGATTTTGTTAAATATGTCTGAAGCAATACTATCAAATATATTAACTACTTCATTCATTTTTTACTTACCATCATACATTTCAGTTAGAAGTCTTTCAGTAAGCGAACCTCCACGCTTGCGAAGGACTTCTAACTGAAATTTCTTATAGCTGAAAGTTCACTAACTGAGAGAAATTTCAGTTCTCGAACCATTTTCTGTCGAATTTGCTGATTTCAACATGAACCAGATAAACCCGAGGATGAACATTGATACATTTTAACTGCAACAACTGACAACTAGTTTGATGCATGAAATGCATTTGGTAAACATGCTTCAGTTCTCGATCGTCTGGTATAAACTGAAATAAAAATTCTGGAGAAAGCTCACAAAACGAAACACCATTACTGGCGCCTGGGTATTCTTACCAATTCATTTGTCAGCCTTCAAACTTCCTATCTTTGATTTACGTGGTTCAAAACAATCCTAAGATATGATTTTGACTTTTGAATGAGGATTTCTCTTGGCTACCTTTGAATGGACATCCATGACTTCCTGACGCACAAGAGGCTCGTTTTGATCGGTAAGAACTTCAGTTGAGCTCTCGTCTTCAACTTCTGCGTATTCCTCTTTGACTTTGATTCCATTCATATGATCTCTGGCATCTTCAGCTTCAACGTCATTCGATTTACCATCATCCGGATGCTGTAAGCGAAATTGAAATGAAGTTAACGGTTGATTTTCAGTTCAGCATTTATAAACGTGATCGATAATGAATTTATCCCAAGACTCAATTTGATTGTTGTTTTGATTTCGAACTCCTTATAATAAGCAATTCATTCCGTAGCGCATCAAATCACATAAGAGATTCATTGGCCACTACTGCATGGCAAACTTTAAGCAGTCGAGCGCTTACCAAAGTTGTGGCGGATGATCTTCCTGGGCCTTCATTTGGAACTTGATGTTTCTCTTCCTGCAGCATTGTTTCCTCTACTTCAATTTCCATTTTGAGTTCAATATTCTCACCTTGCGGTACAATCGTGGAATCAGATTTAGCTCCCTTTGAACCACCGTGCACTTTTGCGTGCATTGGACAGGTTAGCTGAAATAGACATTAAATAGATGTAATGCAATTAGTTTCACCTTATGCATTTAGTAATAAACAAAGAATGATCCGTATCATCCTTAAGCAGGCCAATGAGTTCCATTGTCAGCATTTGAGGGAACAGGGGGATTTCAGAAGTTATGACTGGCCATATTTAAGCTATAGAAAATACCCTACGAGAGGGGGGAACTATTGTCAGGGTTTTGAGATGTGCATTGCTTTTGAGCACGGAGTGATTTGAAAAAGAAAAGTGAAGAAAAGTGTTATTTGGTTGTTGTGTGGTTGGAGTGTAGGGAAAAAAAATATGCGTGGAAGCATCGGGAATACGCTCCCGGGTGAAGTGATTTGGTGAGAACGTTCCAGTTGAAGATTGTTGACAAGTGTATTTGTGGTGATGCAAATTATGGTTTAGATGACGCATGGCTTCAAACATTTTGTGTATCCAAATAAAACATATTACATACTAAATACGCACAGGGCATCGTCTGCTGACCATTGCCGCGGGTATATCGTGGGAGTCCCAGGTACCCGGTTCAAGCTTTAGTTGGCGGCGGTGGCTCTTCTTGACCTTCTACCCCCTGAGTAGTTAGTGTGAATAAGGGCGTCTATGTGATGTTTTGCTGTACCTGTTGTGGACATTTAGTGCATCCTGTTCCCTTAACTTGTTGAGGACACCCTGTCTTGCCTCAAAAGTTACCCTTTTTGAAGTACTAGTCTTCACAACATAAAGGGCACCATTACGGAGCATGAGATTTGATCAAATTATTCGCAGTTCTACTTGTCCAACGCCCCCGGCTGGGTGAGGGATAGAGGATGACACACACACACACACACAGAAAATACCCTACGAGAGGGGACCCGAACAAAGTCCATCATCAAAATGACAGCACATTTGCTCTTCAAAAATGTGTTGTTCCAGTTTTGTTTTTATTGCCTTTGCAGAAAATCAAATTGAATTTCAATGTATTCAAATTCAAAGAATATTCTGCTCTCAATTTTGATATTTTGGCCCGTTGAAACGACCAAAACGACAGCGCAACACAACATCAAATTTAGTTCTCAATTTGATCTCGGACTTTGCTCAAGGGGGTCTGAAATTGATAAAATATATGCTACCTGAGCTACTCACACTAATTTTGATTATTTTCAAGAGTAAAACAGTAGGTAAAACTAGCATGGTACCTTTCAAAAATACAAACCTTATGTTTCATTAGCTCATCAGTAGTGGTAAATGTAGCACTGCAAATGCTGCACATAGTCATCGCATGAGCCGCATCTGTCTTCTCAACACTGTTTTGCTTTTGCTCTTCAGTGCCATCTGCGCCTTCGATATCCGCATGATGAATTCGTTTCTTGTGGTTTTCTACTTTTTTCAGGAAGTTAAACTTTTGGCCACACAATTCGCGGGAATGTTTTAAGCTTGCACAATGTGACTCATGCTTTAGCAACATCCTTCTAATGTGAAATTTTCTCGAACAATGAGAACATTGGAACTTTTCTTCCGTGTGTTTTGTGAGCTGAAATGAATGGAAATGAATAAAAAAAAACAGTACTGCAAAGGAAAAAACTAATTCGGTTTGACCAACGTACCATGTGATAACCGATTTGATGAGAGGTAGACAATGTAATGCCACAGATGTTGCACGAATATGGTTTGTTTGAAGGATTTTCAACTAGTGGCTGTGAGGTTTTCTCTGAACCCATCCGGGATTCCTTGTCGGTCACTTGACTATCCATAAAATCTTTAGCTGAAGAATGCTCATTCGATCGAGAATCTGAAAGAGAATCAATTTCTTCGTAATTAGTGATGTGCAAAATTGTCAGGTGTTCAGGTGATCAAGTCCTTTCGGATGGTGGCCATATAGAAGGTTACTGTCTTCAGAAAAGTTGTTCAGATGACCACGGTTTTTGGATGGTAATCATATTAGTTCAGAACTCTGTCACTACGCGGCGCTAGTGTGCATATGAACTGCCTGAATATGCGAAGTCTCGAAAGCCTGCCCATATAGGATGTTGCTATGCAATGTGAGTATTTCCGTGTAGAGGTCGGATATCGACTCCATTTTGGCATCTAAGATGGTGGCCATCTGTTTTAGGAATACTGACAAATACCCTACAATATGGGTATTTTCAGAACGGGTACGACGAGATTTGGTCGAAAATTTATGTTGGACGCCATTTTGAAATCCAAGATGATGGCCATCGGTTTTCTAAAAAATTGCCAAATACCCTACAATATGGATATTTCTGGAATGAGGATGACATGTAGAAATCGAAAATTTATGTTGGATGCCATTTTAAAAACCAAGATGGCGGCCATAAGATTTAAAAAAACTGTCAAATACCCAAAAATACGAGGACGTCTTGTAGATATCAAAATTAGATGTCCGCTGCCATTTTCCCCAACAGTCCAACAGTTAAAATTCTTCAGAAAAAAATCCTGAATAACATGAAGTTTTGAGCAAATATCTAGGTCTCCCAGAAGTTGTCAGGTTATTTATTCAAGATTTCAGCTTGATCATGTATTATTCTGAAGATCATCAACTGCCCAACAATACAAATCACATTTCCCAGTTATTCTCTCAAACACCAGGTCTCACAGATCCCAAAGTGATCATAAATATCCAAAAATTCCTCAAATTATTTGTTCAAGGCTTCAGCTTGATCAGGCATCATTCTGAAGATCTTCAACTACCCAACAATTCAAATCACATCTCCCAGCTATTGTCTGAAATACCAGATTGCTCAGAACGTATTCCAAAGAGGCCAAGTGATTAGAAATTTCCAAAAGTTCTCAGGATATTTTTTCAAGGCTTCAGCTTGATCATGTATGATTTTGAAAATTTTAATCTGTCCAACATTTCAAATCACATCTCTCAAATATGCTCTCCAATAGCAGGTTGCTCAGAGATTATTCCAAAGACCTCAAGATGATCAGATATCTTCAAAAGTCCTCAAATATTTGTTTAAGACTTCAGCTTGATCAGGCATCATTCTGAAGATCTTCAACTACCCAACAATTCAACTCACATCTTCAGGATATTCTCAAAGACTCCAGGTTGGTCAGAAATTATTTAAAACGAGGGGGTTATAAGATAAGGGGTGTAAGTGACTTTATCCATTCTCTTCATCGACTTTATCTTTCGTTAATAATTCAGCTGCAAACACATTCCTTGATTCGTGTGCCATTCTGGATGCTAGATGAGAACCTCCTTTATCAAACTATGTGGCAGAAATAGCGCAAAATCTGTTTATAAAGCTGTGGCTATCAAAAGAGAAAGTCGATGAAGAGAATCGATCAAAGTCACTTACACCCCTTTCCTCATAACCCCCTCAAATAACATGAAGTGATAAGAGAACACATTGAAAACCTCAGTTTTTTTTTAAGATTTCAGATTGATCAGGTATCATCCATATTTTCGACTATGTAATGGGTCACCTAGTATGGTCCCTCACAGCTCAGGATGGTGTGGTATGGGCACCTCGGGATGCCGTCGTCATCTTATCTTTCTATATCACTTTGTTAATCTCCAAATGATTAGAATGCATTTACCCTATGCTTCTTGTTTTTACTTACTCAAATCCAATACCACAGAAAAAAATATGGCTCCGGATAATCGATTCATTTTTTTCTGGATAATGAAGCCCCGGATAATCGAACCCCTGATTCCAAAATGGCGGCGGATATCAAATTTTGACATCTAAAGTCGGCCTTGTTCTGAAAATACCCATATTGTTGGGAATTTGACAGAATTTAAAAACTGATGGCCGCCATCTTGCATTACAAAATGGTGTCCAACATCGATTTTTAACCTCTACACGTCGTTTTCCGTTCACAAGGACTAGTTATAGATCATCAAAAACCTAGTCATTGTCTTGATAAAATATCCAAAGTACTTTACGCTGTTCATTGAAATAGTCAAGGTTTCTGGAATAGTATCTGACTATCCTACTACTTTTGCAAAAATATTTAATCTAAGACATTATTTGATCTATTGAACAAATGGAGATCTTCAGAATAATAGCATTTCAACCTGAAGTGTTGCTCACGCGTGATATTGGAACAAAATATCATGCTTGATATTGATTTTACAAGCTCCTTTGATATTGCGAGACTATTCACAACGTGCAAAAATCAAGCTGAGAGTTGACTCGACACAAAAATCATTCCGTTGCACATCGTTTTCTTAGAAAGAGAAAGTATAGCTTGCTATCTCTTTTTACTCTTCACCGATGGCAGGCACGAAGTGACTGCTGCCAGCCGTTATGGAAGTTTCGGTTGCGTTCGGGTTTAAAGCAAAAATCATGAAACTCAATCTCACCACAGTTTGGTGAGATTTGCAGCTGGTGAGGTTTCCCTATCTCTACAGTCTACAATGTCGCATTTATGGTCATTGTAGACAGCTTTAGTCCGGGAGTTAGATGGTGGTAGCTCTATTGCAGATCCAGCAACCCATTTCAGAATGTCTGGAGAGTCACGCCCATTCCGAGGTTACTTTCACTTACAATAAGCCCCGCATGTATGTATTACCTCTATCAATTGGATATTTTTTTTTTCTTTATTAGAGTGACTTTCAGCCACTGGCTGGTTCGTCACTTAAAAGGGATAGAGGGCTTCGGAGAGCGGCCCCTTCTGATTGCAAAGTGTACCATTGTGTTGGAGTTATAATAACGGAGTTGGTTTTGTTGGCAGATATTCAGATAACTTGCGGTGTGTCTAGTAGTTGGTCCTTGTCATAATCCATTGTCGTCGCGTGGTCTTGTGTCCGATTATTGTTGTGATTTTGCTTTTATGTGTAGTCGTTTTCCATGTTCAGTTCCATTGTTGTCGCTGTGCGTAATTTTGTGCCATCATCCGTCTATTTTCGTGTCCTTATTCGTGCATCATCTTAATATAGTCGCTCGTCCGTTTTGAGTCAGTGGTTTTTGCCAATAGTAGTTCAATCCTTTGTCCGTTGTCGTTGCTTGGGTCAATATTGGGTCATATATCAAATTTGGTTGATCAATCCTGTCTCCCGCAGAAATGAGAAGAGCGCTGTGGTGCTAGCGGGGTCATAACTCAGGGTGTCCCTGACGCTTGCTGAGATCCCGTATTGGATGCGTGGTCCATAGTACTGGGGGCAGTTGCATAGGAAATGTTTCACTGTATGTGGCACATTGCAATTCTCGCATTGCTTTCTAAATGGACCTCCGCCTCCCATGTTATGAGAGTCTTTGGTATGACCGGTTCTCAGCCGCGATAGAATTACTTGAGATCGGTGTTCAGGCGGGTCATCCCATCTTCTGGTATCCCCTTTAATTTTCCGGATAAACAGATCTTGAGATCGCAGCCATTCATTTGTCCAGCAATTCCATACTGTAGTCACGATCCACCGCTTGATGTCTTGAGCAGGGACCTTTTGGGTATAGAGGTTTGCCTGTCTTCCGGATGCCGCCAGATGATCCGCTTCCTCATTTCCTCTGATCCCGCAGTGTCCTGGGATCCAGATGAAAGTTGTTCCTTTATGAGCGAGCTTCTGGATAGCGTGGATCCAAGGGTGCTTGGCTGTATCGGACTGAAGAGCTGTTAATACGCTGGCTGAATCAGAAAATATGGCGACAGGTTTGTTGGTAGGCGAGGTGGCGGCTACTAGTATGGCGGCAGCTTCAGCAGAGAAAATGCTGCAAGGGTCCGGAAGTCGGTAGAAGGTGCGTAGCTCCGGATCGGATATCCCAATGCCTACCCTTCCGCCTGTTCGAGATCCGTCAGTGTATCTTGCTAGGTGATTTGGGTACTTGGTTCGTTGTAGTTCGGCCACCGATCTCACTAGTTCGGGGGAGTTGGTTCCCGTCCGGAATCTGTTCTTTATCGCCAAGTCGATAGAAAGTCCGGGTGAGTTCCAACCCCTGGCTCCACACCAGTGGACCCTGGCTACCGGGGGGAGTTCCAGGTCGGCGGCGTCCTTCAGGAGTTTGTTCGCCTCCATAAGGAGGGACACTCCATCACTAGTTCCAGTTGTCTTCTCTGCGAAGCCAACTGCCCTCTTGCAAACGGTAGCAACGATAAATTTGTCGAAGGGTAACCTACCACTCTCCACACAAGCTGCAAGCCTGGGGGTGGAGGGGAGGAGACCTGATGTGATTCGAATGGCCTGATAATATACCGGGGACAGTTGGGAAATCATCCTGTCGGCAGCTAGGCAAGTCAGTTCTATACCGTATGTTAATCTTGAATCGACTACCGCTTTAGCCACGCGCATCCGGACAGCACGGTTGTTCGCTAGATGCCTCCTGGCTAATGTCCGCACCAAGCCGATTCTTGTTTGGCAATTCCCTTTCACTTCGTTGAAATGGTCTCCAAAGTTTAAATGCCGATCCAGGCGTATGCCGAGGACGCGGATAGACTTCTTAAACGGCATGATCCTTCCGTCGACGCTGATAGGAGAGCGGAACACCTGGTGATTGAACGGACAAATGTGGGTATATGTGCATTTCTCCACCGATAGGTGGAATCCGACGGATTTAGTCCAGCGTAGAACTGCATTCGTGGCCGCGTTGAGTTTTCTGCGAAGGGCCTTCACTGTTGATCCAACCGACACCAAGACGATATCGTCTGCATACACGAAGATGTATATTTCTTTGGGTAAGCTGTGGAACACTCCGTTCATCCGTATTAGAAACAGCGTGACTGCGATCACCGAACCTTGCGGAACGCCAGTCTCCTCTGGGAATCCTCTTGATCTATGGTTTCCGATGCATACCTGGAAAGTACTGTGTCGGAGGAAGTTTTTCAAAAAATGGAGAACGTGGCCCGACAGACCCCAGTCCGTGAGTTGAGCAAGAATGTCGGGTGTCCATGTCCTGTTATAAGCCTTAGAGATGTCTAGCGTAGCGAGTTCAGCATGCTGGTCAGAATCTCTCGCGTCTCGAAGTACCTGGTTCAAAGTGGCGAAGTAGGTCCCGGCTCCGTGTCCAGGACGGAAAGCGTGCTGGCGGTGGTCAATGTAGCCGTTACTCTCCAAGTAGAGCACGAGTCTACGGTTGACCATTCTCTCCAGCACCTTACTGACGCAACATGTCAAAGATATCGGCCGGAAGTCCTTCGGTTCGCGACCCGAGGTGCCCTGCTTCGGGATCGGGACGACTAGGCTGTGTCTCCAGTCTTCTGGGATGGAATTATCCAGCCATTCTCTATTGAGAAGTCTGAGGAGTGTGGTCTTGCATTCCGGTGATAGGTATTTTAGCATGGGGTACCCGACGTCATCTGGGCCGGTCGATTTCCCGGTAGCCTTGGATAGAGCTAGGTCAAGTTCCCGTGGACTGAAAGGCCGATTGATCTCCAGCGGTAGTTCATCCTCTGGGATGTAGATGCTGTCCAAGGAGTGTGTCGAAAGGTTTTTAACACGACGAAAGCGATCATCGTACCCGTCAATGGCCGAGAGAGAAGCAAAATATTCCCCCATAGCGTGGGCGATCTTATCAGGGTCTCTAGTGGTGGTACCATCTATCCGGATGGCCATTTGCGTTTTGCTCTGTAGGTGGCCATGGCCGCTTCTTTCGTTGGATGGTCTGAAGGTAGCCGCTTAGCAGCCCGAAGAGCCTTCCTTCTGGCTTTAACTGCTGCTTTGGTCTCTGGGGACCACCATGGTAGAGACTTAGATCCCGGGTTGGGACTGGTTCGTGGAATTGATGAAAGTGCCGCTTGATGGATGGAGCTAATGAAGTCTTGGATACTGCCCGGTGATGAATTGGACCATGCGGCGTCGACGGACTTCTGAAAAAGGGACCAGTCAGCCTGGTCGTATTTCCATCGTGGTTTACGTAATGTGTCCTGCGGTCGGTCATCGAGTTGGATTACCAGTGGGTAATGGTCACTGCCCATGGGATCATCCTCGGCATTCCAGAGGAGCCTGCTGACAACGCTGGCGCTTGCAAGAGATACGTCTACAGAGGATTCCCTCTGTCCGCTGGTGAAAGTGATGGACCCGTCGTTAAGAACGACGAGATCCGAGGCTTCTGCAACTTCCATAAGTGTAGAGCCTCTGGGGTTGGTTTTTGGGCTTCCCCATGCTGGATGATGGCCGTTCATATCCCCAAGTACCAGAATGGGTCGTTCGAGGTCTTGAAGCAGATCGCTGAGGTGTTGTTTAAGGTTGTGCATCTTCCCGCATGGAAGGTAAGCGGAAACAACTGAAATCGGGAATGGGTGTTCGAGTCTGACCGCCACGATTGGGAGGTCTGTGTCTAGATGTATGGTCGAAAACGGTGTTGGTGCCAGGACCCCGATTGCCGCTGAGTGGAATATGTTTTCGTTTCTCTTTAAGGTCCACTGGTATTGACCGCCCAGCGTACGATTCATGCCGCTGACGGTGGCCCGGTGGACCTCTTGGATGGCCAGGATGGAGGGCAGCTGATCACGAACTAGGATTTCTAAGTCTGGAAGGTTGTTATAAAAGCCGTTCATATTCCACTGTATAGCAAGCGGTGGTTTTTTTGACAGTTTGTTCGTTGGGTTTCTAGGGATCCGTGTTGCAGAGGTAGGATAATGGACTGGATCCTTAGGTGTCCTCTTACCGAGGGGAGGTTTCGTGAGGGGATAAGCCTCCAGTAGGCTTGCGTTGGACTGACCTGGTTGCATTCTATAACGGTTCCCCATTGTGAGGGTTCCTGTTAGTAGGTGTGAAGTTGGGTGCTTGTGGCGATCGTGGCTTGCTCGCTCATTTGACGAAGGCGTATTCGAGGGGCCCGCTTCCGGAGAAGGAATTCCGAGCCGTTGGTGCTGCATTTTGTCGTAGGCATCCGCACAGACTAGAACACTAATGGGAAGTGCCTTTCCCGATCTGATTCTGGCTACTCTCCTACGCACTTGAGGAGTTCTGATTCCATCGTCCTTTGTTGATTTGTGCGTCGCACTACGAATGACAGCGGAACCCGGTAGGGTTCCACCGGAAGAAGGCATTGAGTTTTTGAACGCCGGCACGGATTTCCCGGCTGCATCGGTAACTTTTTTAGCTAGAGATTTCTTCCCTCTCACTTCATCCTTCGGTGATAGTTTTTGGACAGACTCGTCCCTCTTGACTCCCACGTAGTCCAGAGGGGGATGGGCTCTTGCTCCCATAAGCGGTGATATTCTACTCAAGTGAGGTTTCACTGAGGGACCCACCAGTAGTAGATTCGTCAGCTTGGTCGTCAGTTCTTGAATCTCGGTATGTATAGTGTTGGCTAGAGTTGTCTTGACTCCCACGTCGTCCTCAGGGGAATAGGAGTTGCCTCCCTTTTCCGTCCCTCTTCCGGTAGCCACAGGGTGACGGGGGTTGTCCGCCGGTTCCGGTGTGGCAAAGGCTTCCGCACCGACGGGGCCTCGACTGCCCCGTGGCTCAACCGGGATGGTGGAACGAGTCGTGTCGTTTGTGTTGGTAGGGTTTCGGTGTTCGTCGGAGTTTGCCAACGAGCGTCGGGGGGTGTCTGCCAGTTCGGGTTGGTCCATGGCGTCCGCACTGACAGGGCCCCGACTGCCCGAGGCCTTATCCGGTGCGTTGGAGGTCGATGTCGTTGTTTTGATAGTTGGGGTAGATCCAGTCCACTCTGGTTGTTGATAGCTCTCAACCTCAGTAGAGGATGATGTTGATGTAGGATGCATCTTGGTGGATAGGTTGTGGGAATTCGGTTCTGATGCGTTAGAAGACGGACTGGACTGCGGAGGTTTAATTTTCCATTGGAGTTAGGCTACCCTCCACGGACATCACCTCGTCTTCCGAGGAAATGAGCTCGTCGACGGTAATCTTATCTCCAGAGGGAGAAGTCTGGGATTCGACTTCGGTGTCAGATATGTATGCCGGTGTAGGGTGGTTTTTTGGTCGTTTCGGATCTGCTCCACCGCTTGTCTGCTTGAGTATCTTTTTCTTCGCTCCAGTGGGTTTTTCTGGTTGCTGAGATTGGGGTTTTTGTTGTTCATGCTCCTTTTTTTTGTCTTCTCTTGGTACAGATGGTTTCGGGCATTTTGACTGTGCGATGAGTTCCTTGTACTGTTGGTTCACTAACCGGAGATTAGTGACCTCCTTATCTTTGTTGGAGACGGCGGCTTCAAGTATCTTAACTCTGGCGACTAAATCCTCAATGGTCCCGTGTTTACGTGTGATGTCCATTCGATTTTCCCGTTTTAGGGCTGCTTCCAGGGCTTGGATACGTTCGTCTTTGCGAAGTGCCTCCGTTCGCAGGTCCGCAATCATCTGTCGGAGTTCATGCATTTCAGAGCTGCTAGTGGTCGTAGGTCCTTGTTGCAGCCTTTCCTCCAAGGCTGCGATCTTGCGGTCCTTTTCCTCCATTTGGCTGGAGAGATTATCGAACTTCGCTGAGAGGTCTGCGAACGCCTGATCTTTACTGGCGTTAGCGACTCCGGCATAGGATCTTTGACTCGTCGAGGCCTCAAACAGCTTCCTCGCCGCTGGATATGAGATCCCCTTATCGATTCGGATGTGCTGTATAGCGTCTTCGCTTTTGTAAACGGGGCAGATTCTACTCGACAAGGAGTGTTCAATGGTTTTGCAGCGGGGACAGAACGGGTTATCTGTGCACCTAACACCCTCAACGATCGAATGTTGCTTAGAGCAGTTGCCGCATGTTGGAACCTGTTGTTGACAGCGAGCCTTGGTATGTCCGAAAACAAAGCAATTGTAGCATAGCATCGGGGCCGGATAATACGGCCGCGTCTTCACCCGTAGATACCCTATGTCTACATGCTCCGGCATCCTGGTACCTTCGATGGTTAGTATGACTGTCGCCGTGTTAACCTGTTCAGTACCGTTCCGGCGAGTAATCCGCCGGAAGCTCGTCACCTTCTGATCCTTCATGTAGTCCAGTACTTCTTCATCATCGACCTTCATCATCTGCCTGCAGTTAATTACGCAACGGACGCTGTTTAGGCCCGTGTGCTTAGTAACCTTTACTGCGGTACCGTCGTTTAGTTGGGTCATGTTTAGAAGTCGATTGAGTTGCCACTTACTTCTGACTTTCAGGGCATAGGCTTGTCCTTGAGCTTCCGGAAACGCACCTTCAATTTTTCCGTTTATCCATTTCTCTACCGATGAACGCAGCATGAAAGGATGTTCCGGTAATTTACCGGTAACAGGCTGCAACTTCAAAACAACAATCTCACCGTGTTCATCATGGGGGTCCATGTAATTGGGTAACGTTGCTCCAGCATGAGATCCATCTATGTAGCTTGCTGATCCTCCCCCGGTGTCTCCAGGGAGGTGAGGAAAATCCCTATCCAGCTCCATGGCTGGAGGGGAGAGAAAAAACTATCCCTGTAACGATCACTCTTCGGTTGATTAGCACCGCACCACACAGGAAAGAATAACACGCAGTGCGACACTACGCACGGCGACGGTTATCGAATCACCACCTCAAATATCTTCGCCTTTCGATAGGCAGTCCGTAATTCACTTATGTCGATCGCAGACTTGAAAGCTTTTTCACCACGATCGTATGATCGTCAGCAGCGATGGCTGACACGAAGATAGCGTCTCTGTGCTGTTGATGGCACTAATTAAATTATGGTTTTTCCACTGACCGCGTTGCCCTCAGGCCGAAATCCACTGTAGAACGCTTCCCAGGTTGACCGAGAAGCGGACTCGATGTGTTTCACAGCTAATCACTACGAAAAACACTCGCGACGGCGCGATAAATGGAATACGTAAGAGACAGCGTCTGGATGTGACGAATCCGAGCTGTCGAGTGAGGAGAAAAGTAATTGTTTGGAAGCAAAGAAGAGAAGAAGAGAGAAGCAACTGAATTGTAGCACTTATACTAACAAAAACACTTGCACACCATACACAATACACCAAACAACAAATCGAACGGACATGAATGCATCGCGGAGATGTAAAATGTCCTTAAAAACAAAAAAAAACAAAAAAATCAGCATTGAAGTTCTCTGGTCTTCCTTATTTTTTTTTTAATTTTTAAAAGTTATCGACACTGCCATTAAAAAAGCACAGAACTTCTCATAAAATGTTCTCACAATGTTTTAATGTTCATGTAGCTTCCCTTACGTTTCCTAAATTTGCATGAGCCCCTCAGGACATTGCTGAAGTTATCGGAAATTGCCTGAGTTTTTCGGAACTATTTTATAATTTCAGCAATTTAATTGAAATTCATTGATCTGTCCTGATGTTCTCTGAGCTTCACTAAAGTTCCTGAAAACCATTAAATTTCCCTGAAGTTCTTGGAACGTGTGAAGTTTCCAAAATATTTATGATGTTTCCTTAAGTTCACTGGAGTTCGCTGGAGTTTTCTGAAATTTCCGGGTTTTCGAATTTTAACAGAAGTTTATGAAACTGTCTTTAATCAACCGAAACTAACACAATAGTCTGGACTTTTCTGAAGCTTCAGAACTTCTTAAATGTTCCTGCAGCTAGGGTGGATCCGCAATAAAAATCTGATAGCATCCTTGAAGTTCCAGGAAAGTTGAAAAAAACTGGCGGGAGAAGATGAAATAATCATTCGAGCGAAGGATGAAGAAGCTTCCAAAGTAAGGTGGAAGAAAATTCCAGGGAAAGTTATAAAATTAATAAAAACGTCCGGAAGTTAAATAATGTTTGAACAATATTTCTCGATTCCCTAGGAATTACCGGAAAGAGCCATCGACTTTTTCTCGATTGATGGGTGGACAATCAAAAGGAGAAAATGCAAACATTAGTCGAAAGAGTATCAAGCATAAGGCATATTTAGAGATGATTTTTTAGAATTTTGGAAGCTCAAAAAATATGAGGTATTCAAAAAGATACAAGTCTCTGAAAAAAAAAATTTCTCCGAAATTCGAGCGCGGGCAGGCAATAATAATTTTGATTATTAAAAAAAAAAAAGCGGTATGAATCGGTATAATATCTTAAAAATCGATAATCTGAGGAACCTTATCTGTATATCGGTATCTAGTTCGGAAATCGGTATTAATACCGATAAATCGCTGATGCCCTCGCAAACTAGATCAGATTCCAGAGCAAACCAGAGTAACTCTGAGTGAAAGAGATAATCAAATGAAAGTCGTCTTTCCCCTCGCCTCGAAAGGTATTGCAATAAAGTATAATCGAAAAAAATATCATAAACACGCAGTGAGCTTAAAAGTGTCATGGGATACGTTGGGTAATGATCAGTAATGAGAAATTGTAATGTTTATTGTCAAGATAATTCGGCAAAATTACTGATATAATGATTTACTACAGTCGCTAAACACCGCGAGTATTCGGTAGAATCCCTTTAACTTTAGATTTAAGACATTAATAATGTATAAGGGAAATAATGATTTGAAAGTTTATTCGATTGAGCCTGTACAAATAAAGTAATTAACAACAACAAAAATACAGCCGCTAATTTCTCGAACCCGAACGCAACCGAAGCTTCCATAACGGCTGCCAGCAGTCACTTCGTGTCTGCCATCGGTGAAGAGTAAAAAGAGATAGCAAACTATACTTTCTCTTTCTAAGAAAACGATGTGAAACGGTATCATTTTTGTGTCGAGTCAGCTCTCAGCTTGAGTTTTGCACGTTGTGAATAGTCTCGCAATATCAAAGGAGCTTGTAAAATCAATATCAAGCATGATATTTTGTTCCAATATCACGCGTGATATTGAGAGCGTATGAGAGCGGAAAAATATTATTTGATTGATGATTTTGCCAACACTGCATTAAACTCAATCTCACCACAGTTTGTTGAGATTTGCAGCTGGTAAGTTTCATTAGCTTGATATTCCGAGCTGCGATATCACAGCTTGCTAAATCAACCGCAGCTGTATGCTTGTTGATTTTTGTCTACGAAAATCAAGCGTGATCTTGGGCATTGGTGAGATTTGATTTTTTGATATTTTCCCAACACTGATAGAGAGAGTGGTGTATGGGGCATGAGCGGAGACTGGTACAATGATGGTACTTCTTGAAGGATTTTCACAATACATACAAACTGAACAAAGATTTTGTTAAATATGTCTGAAGTAATACTATCAAATATATTAACTACTTCATTCATTTTTTACTTACCATCATACATTTCAGTTAGAAGTCTTTCAGTAAGTGAACCTCCACGCTTGCGAAGGACTTCTAACTGAAATTTCTTATAGCTGAAAGTTCACTAATTGAGAGAAATTTCAGTTCTCGAACAATTTTCTGTCGAATTTGCTGATTTCAAAATGTCACGATGAACCGCTGAAATAAAAATTCTGGAGAAAGCTTCTTATTACAAAACGAAACACCATTACTGGCACCTGCGTATTCTTACCAATTAATTTGTCATTTGATTAACGTGGTTCAAAACAATCCTAAGATAGGATTTTGCATTTTGAATGAGAATTTCTCTTGGCTACCTTTGAATAGACATCCATGACTTCCTGACGCACACTCGTTTTGATCGGTAAGAACTTCAGTTAGGCTCTCGTGTCTTCAACTACTGGGTATTCCTCTTTGACTTTGATTCCATTCATATGATCTCTGGCATCTTCAACTTCAACGTCCTTCGATTTACCATCATCCGGATGCTGTAAGCGAAATTGAAATGGAGTTAACGATTGATTTTCAGTTCAGCATTTATGAGTACTCAATTTGATTGTTGTTTTGATTTCGAACTCCTTATAATAAGCAATTCATTCCGTAGCGCATCAAATCACATAAGAGATTCATTGGCGGCCCAATTGAGTACCAAGGACCACATAGGCCACTATTGCATGGCAAACTTTAAGCAATCGAGCACTTACCAAAGTTGTGGCGGATGATCTTCCTGGGTCTTCATTTGGAACTTGATGTTTCTCTTCCTGCAGTATTGTTTCCTCTACTTCAATTTCCATTTTGAGTTCAATATTCTCACCTTGCAGTACAATCGTTGAATCAGATTGAGCTCCCTTTGAACCACCGTGCACTTTTGCGTGCATTGGACAGGTTAGCTGAAATAGACATTAAATAGATGTAATGCAATTAGTTTCACCTTATGCATTTAGTAATAGACAAAGAATGATCCTTATCATCCTTAAGCAGGCCAATGAGTTCAATTGTTAGCATGAGGGGACAGGGGGATTTCAGAATGGCCATGTATAAGCTATAGGAAAATATCATACAAGAGGGAACCCGAGCAAAGTCCATCATCAAAATGACATCAAATTTGCTCTTCAAAAATGTGTTGTTGCAGTTGTTTTCATTGCCTTTGCAGAAAATCAACTTGAATACTCGTTTTGTTATCAACATAAAGAAGTGAACATCCAATTGAGTTATCAGTTTGCTCTCACTCTTACCAAACGACACATGCTATTTCATAACAACCCAAATTTGGGTAGAATCCACCCAGATCGGTCAAAACTGAACCTTCCTAACAATGGGTAAACTGTGTTGGGATTGACAAGTTGACTAATGAACAACATCGACATGAATCCGATCAACGTTGTTCATTTGTCAACTTGTCACTCCCAACACAGTTTACCCATTTTTGGGAAGGTTCAGTTTTGACCGATCTGGGTAGTTTTGAAATAGCGTGCAGCACACTGAATAATCATTATCTGCGACATCATAACATCAAATTTAGTTCTCAATTTGATCTCAGCCTTTGCTCAAGCGGGGGTTTGAAATTGATAAAATATATTTTGATTATTTTCAAGAGTAAAACAGTAGGTAAAACTAACATGGTACCTTTCAAAAATACAAACCTTATGTTTCATTAGCTCATCAGTACTGGTAAATGTAGCACTGCAAATGCTGCACATAGTCATCTCATGAGCCGCATCTGTCTTCTCAACACTGTTTTGCTTTTGCTCTTCAGCGCCATCTGCGCCTTCGATATCCGCATGATGAAATCGTTTCTTGTGGTTTTCTACTTTTTTCAGGAAGTTAAATTTTTGGCCACACAATTCACAGGAATGTTTTAAGCTTGCACAATGTGACTCATGCTTTAGCAACATCCTTCTAATGTGAAATTTTCTCGAACAATGAGAACATTGGAACTTTTCTTCCGTGTGTTTTGTGAGCTGAAATGAAGGGGAATGGAAAAAAAAACAGTACTGCAAAGGAAAAAACTAATTCGGATTGACCAAAGTACCATATGATAACCGATTTGATGAGAGGTAGACAATGTAATGCCACAGATGTTGCACGAATATGGTTTGTTTGATGGATTGTCAACTAGTGGCAGTGAGGTTTTCTCTGAACCCATCCGGGATTTCTTGTCGGTCACTTGGCTATCCATAAAATCCTTAGCTGAAGAATGCTCATTCGATCGAGAATCTGAAAGAGAATCAATTTCTTCGTAATTAGTGATGTGCAAAATTGTCAGGTATTCAGGTGATCAAGTCCTTTCGGATGGTGTCCATATAGAAGGTTACTGTCTTAAGAAATGTTGTTCAGATGGTGTCCATATAGAAGGTTACTGTCTTAAGAAATGTTGTTCAGATGGTAGTCATGTTAGTTCAGAAGTCTCTCACTACGCGGCGCTAGTGTGCATATGAACTTCCTGAATATGCGAAGTCTCGAAAGCCTGTCCATACATGATGTTGCTATGCAATGTGAGTATTTCCGTGTAGAGGTCGGATATCGACTCCATTTTGGCATCTAAGATGGCGGCCATCTGTTTTAGGAATACTGACAAATACCCTACAATATGGGTATTTTCAGACCGGGTACGACGAGATTTGGTTGAAAACTTATGTTGGACGCCATTTTGAAATCCAAGATGATGGCCATCGGTTTTCTAAAAAAATTGCCAAATACCCTACAATATGGATATTTCTGGAATGAGGATGACATGTAGAAGTCGAAAATTTATGTTGGATGCCATTTTAAAAACCAAGATGGCGACCATAAGATTTAAAAAAAAACTGTCAAATACCCAACAATACGAGGACGTCTTGTAGATATCAAAATTAGATGTCCGCTGCCATTTTGGAATCCAACAGTTAAAATTCTTCAGAAACAAATCCTGAACAACCTGAAGTCTTGAGCAAATATCTAGGTCTCCCAGAAGTTGTCAGGTTATTGATTCAAGATTTCAGCTTGATCATGTATTATTCTGAAGATCATCAACTGCCCAACAATAAAAATCACATTTCCCAGTTATTCTCTCAAACACCAGGTTGCTCAGAAATTATCTCACAGATCCCAAAGTGATCATAGATATCCAAAAATTCCTCAAATTATTTGTTCAAGGCTTCAGCTTGATCAGGCATCATTCTGAAGATCTTCAACTACCCAACAATTCAAATCACATCTCCAAGCTATTGTCTGAAATACCCGAAATACCAGATTGCTCAGAACGTATTCCAAAAACGCCAAGTGATACGAAATTTACAAAAGGTCTCAGGCTATTTGTTCAAGGCTTCAGCTTGATCATGTATGATTTTGAATATTTTAATCTGTCCAACATTTCAAATCACATCTCTCAAATATGCTCTCCAATAGCAGGTTGCTCAGAGATTATTCCAAAGACCTAAAGATGATCAGATATCTTCAAAAGTCCTCAAATATTTGTTTAAGACTTCAGCTTGATCAGGCATCATTCTGAAGATCTTCAACTACCCAACAATTCAACTCACATCTTCAAGATATTCTCAAAGACTCCAGGTTGGTCAGAAATTATTTAAAATGAGGGGGTTAAAAAGAAAGGGGGTGTAAGTGACTTTCATACATTCTCATCATCGACTTTCTCTTTCGTTAATAATTCAGCTGCAAACACATTCCTTGATTCGTGTGCCATTCTGGATGCTAGATGAGAACCTGCTTTATCAAACTATGTGGCAGAAATAGCGCAAAATCTGCTTATAAAGCTGTGGCTATCAAAAGAGAAAGTCGATGAAGAGAATCGATCAAAGTCACTTACACCCCTTTCCTTAGAACCCCCTCAAATAACATGAAGTGATAAGAGAACACATCGAAAACCTCAGTTTTTTTTAAGATTTCAGATTGATCAGGTATCATCCATATTTTCGACTATGCAATGGGTCACCTGGTATGGTCCCTCACAGCTCAGGATGGTGTGATATGGGCACCTCAGGATGCCGTCGTCATCTTATCTTTCTATATCACTTTGTTAATCTCCAAATGGTTAGAAATTGGCTCCACATGGTTAGAATGCATTTACCCTATGCTTCTTGTTTTTACTTACTCAAATCCAATACCACAGAAAAAAAATATGGCTCCGGATAATCGATTCATTTTTTTCTGGATAATCAAGCCCCGGATAATCGAACGCCTGATTCCAAAATGGCGGCGGATATCAAATTTTGACATCTAAAGTCGGCCTTGTTCTGAAAATACCCATATTGTTGGGAACTTGACAGAATTTAAAAACTGCATTACAGAATGGTGTCCAACATCGATTTTTGACCTCTACACGTCCTTTTCCGTTCACAAGGACTAGTTATAGATCATCAAAAACCTGGTCATTGTCTTGATAAAATATCCAAAGTACTTTACGCTGTTCTTTGAAATAGTCAAGGTTTCTGGAATATATTTCTAATATCTGAAATATTTAATCGAAGACATTATTTGATCTATTGAACAAATGGAGATCTTCAGAATAATAGCATATCAACCTGTTCAAGTGTTGCTAACGCGTGATATTGGAACAAAATATCATGCTTGATATTGATTTTACATCTCCTTTGATATTGCGAGACTATTCACAACGTGCACAACGTGTATAACTTGCTATCTCTTTTTACTCTTCACCGATGGCAGGCACGAAGTGACTGCTGCCAGCCGTTATGGAAGTTTCGGTTGCGTTCGGGTTTAAAGCAAAAATCATGAAACTCAATCTCACCACAGTTTGGTGAGATTTGCAGCTGGTGAGGTTTGTTAGCATGATATTCCTAGCTGCGATATCACAACTTGCTAAATCAACCGCAGTTTTATGCTTGTTGATTTTTGTCTACGAAAATGAAGCGTGATCTTGGGCTTCGAGGAGATTTGATTTTTTGGTATTTTCCCAACACTGGCTTGCGAAATGATCCAGAAAACAATATGGAGAACTTTGATCCACTGAAGAACGATTCTCGATCAACCTGCTATCTTGCAAGAATATCTAAGAGACATGATAAAATAATCATGAATCTGTAATGATCGGTCAAATGTCTAAACCCTTTGAGAGATTTTGCGGTAATAACGGAAAGAGAGAAAACGATAAGTGAGGCGATAAGTGATGTTCAGGAGAATGTATAAATGAAATAAACACTGTGCTGAGTAGATCAGTTGGACTTGATACATACTGGAGTCAACACTTATATTTCTATTGAGGAAGAATCTCTACCCAAACGGAAACACATCAATAACCAGAAGAAATGCCAAAATCTCAAGAGAACATTATGCAGGTACTGAACTGTACCAACTGAAGGACATTCCTGTTTAACCTGCTTTCTGAAAAAAATAGTTGAGATTTGAATTACTAGATAGTTGGATACGTCCAGAATAAACCCTGATCGACCTGAAGTCTTGACAAAATATCTTGAGGAATTTATGGAGAATTCTGATCAACTGAATCATTGGAATATTTTCTGAGTAACCTTGTATCATGAGAGAATATCCGAAAGACGTGATTTTAATTGTTCGACAGTTGGTTTTGTTGAAGGGGGTTAATTGTGTGTGTGTATTCCCTCTAATACCCACTGGCCGGTAGTGTTATTATGGAAGAACTCTCTCTACAATGTCGCATTTATGGTCATTGTAGACAGCTTTAGTCCGGGAGTTGGATGGTGATAGCTCTATTGCAGATCCAGCAACCCATTTCAGAATGTCTGGAGAGTCACGCCCATTCCGAGGTTACTTTCACTTACAATAAGCCCCGCATGTATGTATTACCTCTATCAATTGGTAGAGTATTACACACACACTTCCAGTTTCAAAATGTTCTTTTGAATCCTGGCACGTAGGTATTTAGTATTTAGTTTTCTCTACGTTTTACATCTCATTTCGTGATTCACCTTTGGCATAATAGTTATTTCAACGAACACAAATTGTCTTGCATTGTCATGGTCATGTAGGAGGAGGTTGACGTCTAGTGCTTTCCAAAGGAACCTTTCGCGGCCACCAGCTACCACCCGTCCAGCCTTGGGCGTATCCAGTGAGGCATCTTTCATATTGCTCGCAATCTCCGACACCGGCGAGAGACCAGCAGCCGAGCACTTTTGCAAGCGGAAACTTACTGATTAACGATCAGCCACCGAATCACCACCAAAACTCGCGACGGACACGTTATCAGCACGTTCTCGGTCGGACCAGGTTCAAACTCGCCCATGGAGACGAATCTCTCAATAGAACATAACTACACGTCGAAAATGTGGCATAGATTTTGGAGGTTAGATTTAAGGTCAACCGAGTCACTCAAGGCAAACACAGGCAAAACACGATATGTCACTAAATGATAACTTTATGAACACTTGAAACTAAATTTCAGCACATAAATTAACAAATTTAAAGCAAAAAAATGTTTGATTCGCTGACGAAAAATACGCAGCAAAAGAAAAACATGTCAGCTTTCAAGCGCGGCCTACTGCGATCGCCAATTGTTGGAGGGGGTTAGTTACTGTAAAAATCAACTTTGGTGCACTCGATGGGTCTCCACATATGTTTGGTCCTGTGTTCCGGGTACTACTCTGGATGTGGCCAAAATCTGCACTTGGTCATGTGCCGACCCAGAAAGTGGCCAAAATCCGACAATTCAAATTCCATGAGACAACAAGATCAATGGTTATATTGTTAAAATGATAATGTTATATTACAAGTTCAGGAAGTCTCCTCTACTTGCAAACTAAACAAGGAAGGCACCTCTTCATTCGACAACGAATTTATTGCACACGAAGGCGACACAGCGGCGAAACTGCCGCTCAGGTGTGGGTACCTGCGGCCCTAATTCCAGCTGTACCTAGATATGATCTAACCATCTCAAAAGCATTGAATCTACAGGCACTTAGGTCGAACCTTACTCACTTAAAACATCAGCCTCGGAGGATGAATTAACCGTTAATTGTCCTTGGTCATCACGAGCCGTTATCGTAGTTTCCTCTGCAGTGATTTCCATTTGAAGATCACTGTTCTGGACTTGTTTTTGACCTTGAACGATCTGTAGATTTTTCAAACTGCTCTCGTCTAACTGACATTGCTTCTTATGCCGCTTGACAGAGCGGGAATGTTTAAACGTACGTCCACACAATTCACATGACAACATCATATGGTTCGATGGATTTTCAACAATGGGCTTCTTCAAGGTTTTCTCGGAAACCATCCGGGATTCCTTGTTGATCACTTGGCTTTCCATTAAGTCATCATCGTTCAAGTTAGCTAATGAAAGCTCTTTCGATCGAGAATCTAAAAAAGAACCAATTCCTACGTAGTTATTCGTTTCTCTAGCTTAAGTCGAACTTTACCCACTTGAAACATCAACTTTGCAGGATGGATTAACCGTTGATTGTTCTTGGTCATCACGTACCGATATCGTAGCTTCCTCTGCTGTGATTTCCATTTTCAGATCAATGCTCTGGACTTGTTTTTCATCTTGGACGATCTGTAGATTTTCCAAACTGCTCTCATCTGGATGATATCGCTTATTATGCCGCTTGACTGATCGGGAATATGTGAACGTACGTCCGCATAATTTACATAAATACTTCTTATTGTTCTGAACTTGTTTTTGATCTTGCACGATACGTAGATTTTCCCAACTGCTTTCATCTGGATGATATCGCTTATTATGCCGATAGAGTGAGAAATATTGATTGAACAAGCGATCACATAATTTACATAAAAACTTCTTATTGTCCACAACTTGTTCTTGACCTTGGTCGATTGGTACATTTTCCGAACTACTCTCATCTGGATGATATCGCTTATTATGCCGTATGATTGAGTGGGAATGTGCGAACGTACGTCCACATAATTTACATGAATACATCTTATGCTCACACCCAAAACAATGTGCTTTATATTCTATTTTGGTGTGAATTTTTTCCCCACAAGTTGGGCACTCGTATTTCGGTTCATTGTGGCATTTGATCTGCAATGGACAATGAAGACTGTATAACAATGTGTAAAAGATAAATGTATGTATGTATAATGTAAATAAATATGCTTCTGTGTTAAAACTTTCATTGATAGCATCGATAATTATAAAGGTAAATTTATTTCAATTGGAATATTGTAACTCATCTTGATTCAGAATGTATTCCTGACCTGCCATTGTCATTTAAAAGTTAAAGTTTAAGCGCTTTTTCACTAATAGAAGTTACTTGGCAGAGAATTCCACTTCTAAGAAACAATTTGAAAAGAGAATCAAGCCTGATAGTAATTGAGAAAAACGGATACAACAAACCTTATGATGTTTGGTGGCTGATATACCGAGAACAGTAATTCCGCAGATGTCACATTTGGTCAGCTCATGGCAAACTTTCAAGTGATGACTTAAATGCCACGGAATGGTGAACTCTTCGTTACAGTAGTAACATTTTGGTTGGGGTAAACCATTTTCAACAAGAGGTGGTTTTTCGGTATTCTTCTGCTTTTGCTCCGTGCTCCTTTTATACGCACGGCAAACTTTACGCCAATGCATTCTGACAGCAAATATATCTTTAAACAATTTACCACAAAACTCACAGGGAACTTTCCCATTCACACACTTAGATACATGTTTTTTAAAGCGCTCCTTCCCGGAAAGCTGCATCGAACAATAAGGGCATTTGGGCGTCAATTCCTTGTGCTTCACTTTCTGTAATGAAGGATACAAACAGTACATTAGACTATCGACAACTCGAAACCCAGTTTACAAACCTTATGATGCTGAGCCAGGACAAGACTGGGCAAAGTAACTCCACAGTGATCACATGCGACTGGCTCATGGTGGATCAGAATGTGACGAGCTAGGGTGACAGCGCTGGACTCTTCTATTCCACAGTGGGAACATTTGCTACAGGATGCTTCACTCGAACAATTCTCTGCCGTCACTATTGGGTCACTCTTGTCTTTCAGGCTAAGTTCATCAGAACTCTTGTGACTCGAGAAGTCACCCTGAACAGAATCACAAACATTTGAATGACGCTTATAAAGTTTCAAGACGTGGAATTTCTCCGAACAGTTAGCGCACTCGTACTTCGGTTTCGTGTGTTTCATAATCTGAAATGAAAAATAAAAACTACATTACATAGGGACAATGATGTCGCTATAAAAGAAAGAAGTTACAGCGATTTAGAGAGTTAGACGAACCTTATGATATCCGGCTCTAGAAGAGCCTTCCGAAATGATACCGCAAATTTTACACTTCGTCGGGTGATGAGATTGTAAGATGTGTTGACGTAAATATCTGGCCGTAACACACTCTTTATCACAGTGAATACACTTTGTCCCAGACAAGGTGCCGGATGATATACTTGAAGGATTCTCGACCAGCAGTTGCCCACTCTTATCTCCGATGTCCAATTTCGAGCTAGAGGATGGTTTTTCCTTAACATTCTTAACATGATTTTGATCTTGCTTTTCGTTTGTTAAAGCTCCTTTACGACGATGACGATTCTTCATGTGCTTCGCAAGACTCTTTGAAAATTGAAACTTCCAAGGACATAATTTACAAGCAAATTTTTTCTTCTTACATAAGCGAACGTGTGCTTCATATGCTTTTGTCTGGAACTGGAATACTTTCCGGCAATGGGGACATTTTTGCTGCTTTACTTCCATGCACGAGAATTTTGCCCTCTGTTATGGCGATAAAGAAAGTATTGGCTCAGAAAAAAAAAATATGACAGACGAATGTCGACATTTATTACATACCTTATGACGAAGAAGTAAGCCATTTGAAGAAAATGATATTCCGCAAGTATCACAAGTTAATTGTGCCAGCAAATCCTTGCTTTTATCCGAATTATTAGTAGGCAACTCGGCTTCCTTTTCGATGACATTAGTATCCGCATCGTTGGCAGTATTCAAATTAACAGGGGAATGCTCACTCAATGGTTTATCAAGTTTTTCAGTCGCATTACTGCTCTGCTCTTCCCGCGATAGCTTTAAATGTTCAGCATAAGTATTTTCAACTTTAATAGGAACATGTTTCTCTTCCAGGGTATTACAGCCCGCAGTTACAGTTTGATCCCTGGCCTTACAATGACTAAAGGAATGTTCATTCTTAAGCTTTTCGGATCGGAAGTTTTCCCCACAAACAAAACACCGCAAAAAGAAGCCACCGTGTACGTCCTGTAATGCAATCCAATTATTATGTGTACTGCAGTATATTGTAACTTGTATTCAAATCCGTCACTTACATGAACGTGCTCCCAGTAGGGACTTTCCGAATAAGCACGTTGATCGTTACACAAAACGCATTGATGCAATTTGTGTTTTGCTTTTATTTCCTGATAGTGTAATTCCTTGCTTTCATCTGCAATCTTTCGACAAAGACACCATGTTAACATGGATTAGCTATAAAGAATGCATTATTGATTGCTTCTTACCTCATGCAGGTCCAGATGATTCCACAGCCCTTCCTTGCTCACATAGTCCCCGTCGCATAGGGAGCATCGGAACATCAACCGTACCACACACATCTCCCGATGCAGCTCCAAATCACCCTCCGGGTAGTCCTCCAGACAGATTCCACATTCGACCATTTTGGCTTGGATATCTGAACCGACTTGACTCCGCGGTTTTAAAGTTGTAGTTGTCCCGTCGGAAAAAAAAACACTTCTTGGCGATTTAATTTAACTAATTGAACACGAATACTTTAAGTAAAATTTTGCAGCAGTAAGTTTAGATTTAGATAAACAATGTACTGCCTGATCCGTTGCTTGGAAAACATTAACATCTGCAGATGCATTTATATAGGGGAAGTGTGCCAGTTATGACACTAGTTTTCCCATACCGTCCCAGCCTCTTTAGTGTGGAGATCCTCACGTATGTGTTGGTAGAGGGAAACTGTAAACATTGCTGTAATTAAGCTTTTCCTAATTTTTCAACCTAGGCTTACAGAACAGCATTGTGGCTAACATCCTGCGAAATAAATTTAGTGTTTAACAATTTTGAGATCTTAGGCCAATTAGAGGACCACTAGTACCGCTAGTACCACTGGTACACTTCCCCTATATTGCGTTATTTACAATCAGCATGCACTGAGCGAATTTACCATGTCGTCATTGCATGATTAATCATTCAGAGCTATCCGATTTCATTAACATCGAAAATAATATGAGATACCCGATTGACTGATAATTGACATTAAATGGGATGATTCATCATAAATATCTTAAAAGAAACTAACATCAACCACTTAATGAAGTACCGTTCAAATTTTGAAAGGTATTAACAAAAAATGAATTCAAGAACAGAAATGAAGTAAAATCATCCAAGTTAGCCCCATGACGAAAATCATACAACAACTGTCATGCGATTCATTTTCATATCGTTGCAGTTTCCCGTTGCGTTTTGGCTTCGCCATTTTATATTCGCAGCTGGATGAACGCGCACTGAGCAAAGGGGCAACATTCGCAGTTTTTGGTGGCTCCCAGTGATCGAAAAATTGGTGAAAATTAGTGAAAAACTGTCGCAAAGTAGTGCAAAATTACTGCCGGAAGCCGCGGGAAGCAGCTGGTGCCAATTGTGACCGCAGAAAAGGTGCATTTCAGATCGGGAAAAGATTGTGCGAAAGATTCTTTCGGGCTACTGCTGCCGCAGTGCTAGCCTTTCTCCGCTGCTTTTTGGCTGGTTATTTTTTTCCTATCCGTGAGCTTCCGAGAGTGTGTGTGGTGTGCGTGGGGTTTCGTCCGACGGACGGACAGAACAAGATAAAAAGCAGCTAGAAGCTAACAAGCAATTCCGATTGCAAAGTGAACAGCTAGGGTACGGATGGACAGGGAGCTGCCCCGTAAAAGCTGGCGCTGGCTGATCTTGCCTTGATGCTGCTGCTGAATTGTTGTCCGGTGCAAGGTGTGGTGTGGGTTTTTTTTTCTGTCGGAAAGGCACTGTTGTAGGACGAGAGACCACCGAAGTATTCGGAATAACACTATCCGGCGAACGGGAAGACCAGCCAGGAGACCGGTAAGCGATGATGATCTTTTTGTTTGTGGTAGATATCACGCTGGAACCATCTATGGCGAGGTTTTTTTTAATGGAAAACATCGAGAGAAAAAAAACTGTTCCAAAACCCCCCATGAAATATTTCGACCGACTCCACTTTTCCTCAAGTTATTGAACATCATTAATAATATATATCTTTCCAATCCTAGGAATCAGATGCAGGAGTACCTTTCCAAGGAGACCAACGACTTCCGCTAGCTGTGAGATTCTTCAGTCATTACAAAACATTGACCACATGGCACTGAACTTCGTGCTTGACCTCCACAAGCGACGCAACATAACACGGAAGGATGTTTTTGATGTCCAGACTAGCGTCAAGAAATTATATAGTCACCTTGAAAACCTGATCCGCTCCATAGTACCTTTGCAGGCATGAGACCCACAAACACAGTATATTACAGACGTTTATCTACAAAACATGTCTTCAATGTTTGATTTCATTGATACAGAGCACAAGTTCTTTAAGTTTCTTATAGAGTCGGACCTTTTCAGTAAACCAAGAGTATTTATTGCTAAAAACGGTAGTATCGATGAAGCAGGAAGTGACACGAACATCAAAACTACACATTTAATCTTAATGAACGTAGAGTTTCAAATCAGAAAATTTCTCGAAACCGAAGATGTGCTGTCTGAAATAATTAAAAATATGTACAATCTAAGGAAAACAAGCAATAGATATTGCAATTTTGTCAATGGAGCGCTGTATCAAAACAATGTAATGACAATTTTCGATGGCCCTCCTTTTACATTAGAAGAAATGGGAAGAAAAGTTATGTTTCGCAGAAAAATATATTAAATAAATGAATAACACTATTGTCCAACGTGTAAAACAAAAGCGTTTCATTTACAACATTAATTTACTGTTCCAACGATTTAGGACAGATATATTTTGTTATGATCACAATTTTTAAACTGCAAAATAAGCTTTCTTCTTTTTATATATTTTTCATTCAGATTGCACTTATATTTCATTTGAACATTGCATGACAATTTATTTTGAAATTGTATGACGAGTCCGTATCATTCTCAATGTTAATCATACGGTTTGTTCATTGCAAGTCTTCCTAAGAATGGATGATAATCATGGTGATTTAGAACTGATGGTTTGTGCAGAATGAAAATCATCCTGTTTTAGAGTTGACGCTATTCAGATCTTCTGTGCTTTGAAAGCTGAATCAGAGAATGATAATCTTTCTCAAATAGAAAAATAATCCGTATGGGGCTCAAGTGAAGCAATAATCATACATTCATGTGTGGACAATTTGGTTCAGTGTGCATACACTTTTCACGGTTATTTCGTATCACTCACTGAGCAGCAGTTTTTACTAAAGCTCTAGAGAATGACCTAAGTTTGAGTTTAGTCAACTCATAAATCACATAAAGTGCAGGAACTCAGCGATGAGTAAATTTGCCTAATGTTTTCCCAGATTTAACCAGGGAAGAATTCCCGAATTTGAGAAAAGTAACGACTGGATTCACTCTGTCTATTGGTACTACTCCGAGACTGAATAAAATGTTCGTCAATGTCCTCATTTTCCGGCAGATTTTTTTAGATTTTCCACAGGAAACCATGAGACAAATTTACTCATCGCTGAGTTCCTGCACTTTTGGCGATTATGAGTGAACTAAACTCAAATTTGGGTCGCCGTGTACTTAAAAGTATGGACGGCTGTCAAAAGTTGTTCAATCCGAACCATCTGAACCAAATGCACTCCCTAATACAAAAATATCATAATCGAATGGTAACCAAAATGGTTCAAATATTCTACAAATGGTTTGGATTATACCCGGAACACGTCGTTAAGTAAAATAACCATAACAATTTTATTAGGGCTGCCTTGCTCGATTGGCATCCCGCATAAATGCGAACCATTACTTAACCTTACAAAAATGGTTAAAAATTGTTTATAATCCCTGCTAAACATTAACTGAAGTGGTTATGGTACTTAAAATGAACGTTTGTGTGATAAAATTTTAACCTTATATATTCACCCCTATTCTGTATTTCGTTTCGAACGAAATTCTCATATAAAAAAATATTTTTTTGTATGAGAATTTCGTTCGAAACGAAATACAGAATAGGGGTGATTATGTTTTTTTGAAAGTGAACCTTACAAATAATGGGTTGTTAAGAGAACCATTGTCATTTAAAATTCTTGTTGTCTCGATACATTTTTGCTAAAGGAATTATATTGGGACCATTTTATTTATAATTTGAGAACTTTAATGGTAATGGTTATGGTAGTCGGTAGGGTTCATAGATGGTTTTGTAACATCGATCAACTTTATGTGGAATATATCGTGAATTGGTTGCCTGTGAATTACTGATTACCAATCCACGTAAAGTTGACCGATAATACAAATCCATTAATGGACCTTACTGGCTACCATAACCATTCCCATTAAAGTTCTCAAACCATAAGTAAAAAACTACAAGGGACAGCCCTATGGGGTTGTACGCAATGGTGACGTAGGACTACGTGGTCTTATAAAATAAATGGTAATGTGTATCTTTATTCAGCCAGGTATTAATCTGAACCATATTTTAATTATTTTCCTTACCTCATTTTTATATTTTCATTTTCTGTTTTATTTACTATCTGTACAGATTTGTCTGGAATCTGATGAAATATTGCTTGGAGCCAATGCTCATGATTGTGCTTGGTAATTAAAATTTTTATTCAACATGTTGCGTTCAACGTATCCACATCGTATAATGGCCGCATTAAGCAGATCGCTCGTAAGTCCACCGGAGGAAAGGCTCCTCTCAAACAGATGGCCACCGCAGGAGTGAAGAAGTCTCATCGCTACCGGCCAGGAACTGTCGCTCTGCGTGAGATCCGTCGTTACCAGAAATCGATCGAGCTGCTGACTGCAAGTTGCCTTTCAAGCGTCTGGTCCGTGAAATCGCTCAGGACTTCAAGACCGATCTGCGCTTCCAGAGCTCGGCCGTTAATGGCCCTACAGGAATTCAGCGAGGCCTATCTGGTCGGTCTGTTCGCCATCCACGCCAAGCGTGTCACAATTATTTTATGTTCCATTTTCGGTTTTCACAAAGTGTACCCCCATATAGAAATCACAGACGTCAAAACCGTACGGTCGTGTAGTGTAATGGATACAACCTCTTATTCTTTTTGTCAACATTATTTTCATAAGGCAAATCAACTGATTTCTTATTGCGAACTTTGCTAACGCTGCTTTCGAACATTTAAAAGTTCAATATCATCAAAACCTCTTTCACGGTGGAAATCGATTTGTAGCCCTGAAAAGGGCCGATTGATTGTTTAGATGGTACGAATCTACTTTGAGCTGGTGTACTTGGTGACGGCCTTGGTTCCTTCAGAGATAGCGTGCTTGGCCAACTCACCCGGCAGCAGCAGACGGACCGTAGTTTGGATTTCGCGGGACGTGATCGTCGAGCGTTTGTTGTATTGAGCCAGACGGGACGACTCAGCAGCAATACGTTCGAAGATGTCATTGACGAAGCTGTTCATGATGCTCATGGCCTTCGACGAGACTCCGGTGTCCGGGTGGACCTGCTTCAACACCTTGTAGATGTAAATGGCATAGCTTTCCTTCCTGCGCTGTCTCTTCTTCTTCTTCTCTCCCTTGACGATGACTTTCTGCGCCTTTCCAGACTTCTTAGCGGCCACTTCGGAAGAGAATAACTGATAGTCGTTTCAACTCCTCCCCTTTTCAGTATTTTGCTGTATGTATTGTTCCCTCCCTGTATTAATAATATGCTACTCGACACAGGTATAAGCAACCGGTGAACACTCTTGTTTATTTCGGGACAATTTCCGATCCCAGCAGGTGTTCCGCAAGGGAGTCTGCTGGGACCACTGCTTTACAGCATCTACACGTCGGACATCCCTCCTCTAGGAGACGGTTGCGTGTTCTTTCTGTTCGCAGATGACACCGCGATAGCCGTCAAGGGTAGGATGCCTCGTGAAATTACGAACAAGCTCCAACGATGCCTTGACACCTTTACTGATTATGCCACCACGTGGAAAATCAAAATCAACGCCTCGAAAACCCAAGCGATCATGTTCCTTCACAGACAATCACCAAAACTTAAACCGTCTCCCTCCTGTACCGTAATAATGGATGGTACAAGGGTCGAGTGGTCCACTGATGTTACTTATCTCGGGATGTTGTTCGATGAGAAGCTCCTGTTCCGCTCGCACATAGAGAAAACCCTAGTTAAGTGCTCCGCCTTGGTTAGGTGTTTGTATCCGCTCATTTGCCGCAGATCCCGCCTCTCAAGGCAAAACAAACTGGCTGTTTACAAACAAATCATAGCCCCCGCGATCTTCTATGCCGCCCCGGTGTGGGAATCGTGCGCTCAGACCCACAGGAACAAAATCCAGGTTGCACAGAATAGAGTGTTGAGGATGATCCTAGATCGTCCATTCGACACAAGAATAGCACACCTCCATCAAGAGGCAGAAATTCCCAAAGTAGATTCCAAAATTGATGATATGACAACCAAATTTATTCAAAAATGCAATCTTTCTGAACATGCTTTAATAAGCAATTTGTACATAGTAGGTTAAGTGTATATAGTAGAGTAGGTTAGTTTTAAGCTGTCAATAGTAGTATTAAGTAGTTTCTCTTCAAATTCTAAAAACAAAACAAACCAATCCCACTAAGGTGGTCGACCGTGTACTAAGTCTAGGACTAATTCTGTAAAACAAATTTTGAATTTTGCCCATACCTAAAGATGAAGAAAGCAATTAAATCACTTAGTAAAAAAAAAAAAAATTTATATGGTAATCGTCCAAGTTAAACTGAAATAAAGATCATTTAAACTAAACTTGTTTATTTCAGTTACCGTGGGGACGTATTTTGTGATTAGCCCTGGTCCCTTTCAAATTGTATCATTATTTATGAACGGTTCTTATATTTGAAATGACGTTTCTGATTTTGGTGTGTTTGTTTTGATAAAATGAGCGCAAAATTTCATCTCTTCCGAGGGGGCAGCAAAACCACAAAATTACATTGAAAACGGGGGGTATTCATTGGATGAAAGGGACCGTGAAAGAGGACACTAAAACAGAAAGTTTTTCCTCCGACGGTTTCATCTTAGTATTCATCTTTGGTATAAGTATACCCTCGACGAGTGAAATAAACCGACCTATCATGCAAATCGCGTCATAATTATGCCAAAGGACATTCAGCTGGCTCTTCGTATTTGTGCTTTTAATTTCTCCGTCGAAATCTATCAAAACCGGCCTTTTTCAGAGCCACTAAAAGATTCCACATGAGAGTTGGGAAGGACATTTCTGCTGCTTACAACTGATCGCATCACAGTGAATCCTGATCTAAAATTGCAACCAGCAAGTGCCCTAGAACCAAAAGCGGTGCGATGCTAAGACGATGACTGTAAGGGGCTTAGAAGCAGAAGGGTGAAAGCCAATTCGCTTTTTCGATTTCCTCTTTTGTGATGACCATGGTTTCCTATTTCGCACTATTTCTGCTATGCTCTTCTATCATCCAACGTATCAATGAATGTGTTTTGCCGTCGAGTTAACGTTATCTTACCGTGAACTTCGTAGTTGCTCCTCCGTCAATGATCACAACTAATCCACTTGCACAGAGAACTACATAGATGGTGCATGGGATAAGCTTTCCATCTTTAATGTACATTACACATTAGCCCCGGTCCCTTTCAAATTGTATCATTATTTATGAACGGTTCTTATATTTGAAATGACGTTTCACATTCATCTAGTGATGTCCGATTTTCATTCGAATAATCGTTTAATCGATTAACGAACCGAAAGGTAAACTATTTTTATAATCGGTTACATCATGCCGATATAAGCATTAACATCACCACAGGATCATCACCGATCGTTTCAAACATGTGCTGTACTCTCATTGGTATAAAAATGGCAGCACAGCGAACAAAAAATAATCGATTAGTTGTTAATCGAGTAATTAAAAAATGGGACATCTCTGATTTTGATGTGATTGTTTTGATAAAAATGAGCGCAAAATTTCATCTCTTCCGAGGGGGCAGCACAACCACAAAATTACCTTGAATACGGGGGGTTCTCATTGGACGAAAGGGACCGTGAAAGAAGACACTAAAATAGAAAGTTTTTCTTCCGACAGTTTCATCTTAGTATTCATCTTTGGTAAAACTTTTACGAGCTTTCGCCCAACTACATGTCGAAGTGAGAACGGCTTAGCGACTTACAGTCAATTTAATTGCGAGTTTAATTGTTTGTAAGAAAGTTTGAACATACGAGTGATACTGAGTGATTGCGGTACAAGCACATATCGTCGATAATAGACGATTTTTGTGTATTAGAGAACGCTTGCGCAAAAAGACTACTTAGGGTGGGAAACGGATTCGAAACTCAAATGTCATTAGCCAAATACATCCATAGACCATATTCCACCGTTGTATAATTGGCAATGCACCCGTGTACTGAATGAGAATTGTGGGTTTGAATCCCACCGGTGCCCTTAGATTTTTTCGCAAATTCTCTCACACATAAGTCTCTTACCCATGATATGTGCTTACCTCTCAGTTTGTTCAAACTTTCTTACAAAGAAGTGAGAATTATTATTTGGATGATGGTGGCAAAATTCTCCATGGAAACAGGCGATTTTTGGGGTGAATCCAGGGGGTGTTCAACTCTGCACGTCCGAATCTGTACCGAGTACTTTATCTGTGCCGAAAGCTAGGTCAAGTGTTGTGCCGAACGTACCGAAGTGTGGCAGTCAAGGTATCAGTCTCTGTAACCCATGAGTTTGGCAACCCTCACTTTTAGCTACGATTACCTAAAATGATCGGTAAAAAATGATCGGTATTTTTTACCGACAAAAATCGTTACTTTTTACTATAAATAGGCTACTTTTTACTATATATTAGGCTATTTTTAACGTTAATTATTGGTAATCCATGATTACCGATAATTTAGGTATGTGCACTTTCTTCGATTATCGGTAATTTTTACCGATATCTCGGTATTCTTTACCGACTTTAAGGTATGTGCATCTTAGCGTGCTCAAGGGGTAGGTCACTCCGCACACCAGTCTTGGGTCATCTTTGGTGTCGGTGTGCCGCAGATGTGCCGGTCCTAGAGCAAGCTGCGATTGTTTGTAAAATATCCATCCCGGCAACCCGGTATTTCTGACACCTTGAATGTTTTGGTTTGAAATCGCAAGGATTATACTCGCTATATATATATTGTCTGGCGGATAGAATTTCGATCTATCAAACAGCGGAACCAATTCAATATATTGTAGACCAACAATTGAAAAGGTACTACCAACTTTCATAAACCGTTGATTGTTCTTTTCTCACCGATCGAACATTTGCTATCAGCATCATCGGATAGGGGAAACCCAAAGATGTTGTTAGCTTGCGTAGACAAGCCTTGAGTCACGAGAAAAGGCTTTCAGAAGTTTTGTTCACAATAGCTGATGTGCTCTTTTCTGTTGTTGGTCGTGATTTGTTCTATGGGTTCCGCTAGTTGACAGCTCAATTGGTTCCCGAGATTCTATCCGCCAGACTATAGCAAAGATCAATCGGATTGAGGATGACGCGGGTGTGCGAAATTTGTTTTTTTTTTGTGTTCATAGGATAATAAAAGTCCTGTGTTTTAGGGTTTGTTGCAATTCTCATGTCTTGGTAGGGCAAACAACCGATCCATGGAGGGACTGTGCACCAACGAAATCAAGATGGTCAGACTAATGTTTCACGTGCATTTATTGCTCCCCCATAGGTCTGACACTTTTCTCCTCATGACGCCGCATGATCCTTCAACTCACTCCTACCAATTCTGTCTTCCCTGCATCCTCTCCCTAATTGATCCATCTTTTCTTTCTAACTATAATGTCTTCTTCTGGTGAGTACTAACTTTACCGGCCGGGTGCACCCTTACCGTTGGTCGAGCCTGGCTGCTGGTGGCAAGCCCCGTCACCTCGATGGCACAAACCTCCAACAGGGCTCCACCTCGCCTGAGGGTTCCACGTGCGTTGCGGACTTCGATGCAAGCACCGTCGCACGATGATAAGATGACTCTATCCGATGAGCAGCTGAAAGCCTATAACAGAAAAAGCCTTCATTTGAAGGCTTCGGGTTTCGAACGCAGCTATTCACCGCCGTCAGGCACTGTCCGTTAGCGTTAGCTGGTTGTTGCGCTGATGGTACGTTCGAGGGCACGTTTTGGCGTCGATTTCTTTTTTCGTGCGTCTTGACGCTTCTTGTGTGCCAGTACGTGTGGTTGGTGTGACGAAATCTTCAGCTCATCGCAGTCTCCGAGAGGGCTGTTTTCGTTCCGGTTCTCTTAACCGCTGCTGGACTTCCCAGAAACCGTGGGATTCCGATCGAAGCTTTAACCACTACCGAAACAGCAGCCCACGCGACGATAAATTGCGCTACGCACTCTACTCGCACTCGCGACGGCCAAAAAAGGACTGACAGTTTTTCTTTTTTGCGTGCTGTTTGCACGGCAACCTTTCCACTTCTGCCTTTTGTCGAGTCCAATGCGGGTTGATGAGAGTGTGTGTGCGTGCGGAAACGTAGTCAGCAAAATTCCTGAAGAATGGTGTTTGCGAAATAATTTGCGATCCTCGTTCGTTTTCAAGCGATGCGTCCCATGTGGCATAGTTTCGCTGCTGCCAGGCATGGAAAATCATTTGCATTTATTTTATACATTCATTTACATTCATTTGCCTCTAACTTTTCCCATCAACAGTTCCGCAAAATGATGTATTGAGCTTTTGTAGGTTTTGTTATTAGCTACAAGTTTTGCTCATTACTCAAATCTGTATCTATTATGCATCACGAACTAGAACGGGCAGAACTTGTTACTGTTTTTCAGTGAATGTAAAATACATTCACTGAAAAACCTTAGTGGCTGTTCGCTCTGCTTCGTCATGCATAAGAGGTACGGATTTGACTTGTTTTCAAAAGTTGTAGCTAATAACAAAACCTACAAAAGCTCTGAAAATCATTTTGCGGAATGCTGTTGAAAAAAAAAGTTAGAGGCTACATGCATTTCAATGAATGCACGAAATTAATGCAAATGATTTTCCATGCCTGGCTGCTGCACGTTCGATCGGATCTACTCATTTTATTGTGTTTCCGACACCAGTTTAGTGCTGACCATAGGAGCAATAATACGAACCAACCTAAAACGTAACAGGTTTTATTATATCCTTAAATGCAGACCAGAAACCTAGCTTTTCGTGATGTGAAAAGCAACGGTCTATTAGCGGCCGGAAATAGATATAACCGGTGGGGAACAATGTTGGCGACCGACTATAGCGGATGATAAATATACTTCTGTAGTTTATTTTGTGTGAGTTGCAGCATTATTTGAATTAAGGGTATTAATAGGGTCTAATTAACTGCCTCTTTCTCATTAGCCCAGTCTAGATTTTTCGTATTTAGATCTATAAGTGAACTGCTGGTCTGAGTTCCTCAGTCAGTCAAGCAGCACGTAATGTTGTGAACAACTTCAATGACAGTTGTCCATCAGTGCTCCCATTTTATTTACAACAATCCAATGCCCACGAGATTGTGCCGATGGATGTGCCCAAGCTGTGCCGAATCTAATTTCGGGACAATGTGCTGAGTGACTAACCCCTTGAGCGTGCTGCACTTTTTGACCGGTCATCCGCTTCAAAGAAGTGACACTCGATGTTTAACCCCTTCGCGAGAAGGAGAAGGGTCACTGATAGTAAAAGCTGTCCATCCAGGAGAATCATCATCATCATAGAAGACAGTTCTGTACCGTGCGTCATGCTGGCAGACGTTTCCCGAAACCAAGTACCTAACCGGCAAGTGGAAGATGCATCATGTCTGCATTATCATCATGCTACTCGGGCAATGCTAGACCTGCAGTAGCTTTCCAGTATCAGCAGTCGTGGTTAGGTTCTAAATCCGTCTAACTGGCCTCTCCTTTTTTATGGCGTACCAGGAAACCACTGGGTCCAACTTCTTTCTCGTGCCGGCGCCGGTGGTGTAGTGGTAAGCGTGATGGGATTTTTCTGAGGCATAAAAATCTCTGGTCACGTCTTCCTTCGGAAGGGAAGTAAAGCCGTTGGTCCCGGCCCATGTGTGTTGAATGGGAGCGATATCCTACGCAAGTGTGGAAGCTGCCTTCCTGCACATTCGATTGCCGTCAATGGATGGCAATCGATGTCCGTCGGTGATTACCACTAGATTACGGAACAGAGACCGACGTTAAAATAAAGGAAAGAACTTCTTTCTCATTATTCTTAAATTCTATCTTTTAATCCGTTTATCCACATCTTCCATGGAATAAATTTCAACATTACCCAAATGTCGGTCCAGGATCTCGTGGTTACCGTCACAATTATGTTTTTTTTTTTTTTTCCTTTGGTTTGTTTTTTCCGTCGATCTTGTTTTCCGTGCTGAGCACCAATGCTACCGACGTACCAGAAAGGCAGCTTCCACACCTGGACCCTACCTATCGACCCATCAACTCATGAACCGGGGACCAACGGCTTTACTTCCCATCCGAAGGAAGGCGTGATCAGAGATGTTATGCCTCAGAACATCCCGGCGGCGCCGACTGGGATTGAACCCAGGCCTGCTGGGGTGAGAGGTAATCACGCTTACCACTACACCACCGGCGTCGTTACAATTATGTTAGCAGCATCTTCCTTAATATTGCTATTGCCGTCAGTGATACGAACAGTTGCGAAAGAGCGTGACTCAACCAGCCTCCACATTCAATTGAATCCGAGTTCATTCCATAGAATGAGCTGTACGGCTGACTGATTAGAGAGCCATCAATCGTACCGAGTGGTTCTGCGGGAGAAACAGCTGCGATTGCAGATACATTTGTTGACACCGTATATTAGCCCTGCAATGCTTCTTACCCATACAATTGACTCTCTGTCCGGATCCTATGGCCATCAAGTTAATACGTATTCTGGCCTATTTTGCGGGGCGTGGTGACTCTGCCCAATTCGTTTGGACTTCCCTGAAACTATGGACATCTCTCAAAAGCCATGTGGACTTTTTGTAAAGCTGGGTTTAGACAGGGCAAGTCAATTGATCAAGTCAGTTGAATTCAACTGACTTGAACGCGAATTGAACGTGTAAACCATGCCATTCAACTGACTTGATCATCTCACTTGAATTGAAAAAAGTTGAACCAGGCTCAACTTTTCAAGCCAATTGAATTCAACTGAGTTGATCATTTGACTTGCCTAGTCTAAACCCAGCTTAAAGGTTCATCTCCAAGAAGGCATAAGCGTAAAGAGAGTCTCGTCAATGATTGGGGACAATTTTACTGGAAAAAGGAGCTGACAAAAAATTCCCTTTTCTCCCTTACTTTGAAGCAAACAAAGAAGTAAACCACAGCAAAACACAATTTTCCCTGCATCGTAGATAGAGTCGCTCCCCTCAGGACAGGCTTAATCTTTAAAAATCATCATAAATTTCATTCTCTATTGCCTCATTCAAATCCACAACAACTTCAAAAATGGGAACTGCACCCGCTATCCGATCCACATATAAATGTAAATCGTAATTGAAATGTAGCTGATGTATAATAAATCAATTTAATATCGACTTTCTTAAAAACGACAATTCCACTATCAATATGGCAGATTACTTAGGCTATATAATCAAGAGTTTACCGTCACGCTTTGATCGAGAGGAAGCCGACAGAATTGAACCCACCATCATAAACAAATACCATAAACGAACGCTGACCCGGATGTTAGAACAATCTCACACGAACATGTCGTTAAGCTCTTTTTTGTGGTTATTTTTATTAAGACACTTTTCGCTGACGACGCTGTCTTTGGGAAACCGGAAGAAACTGACATTTTGTAACGTTTTATTCGGTGTATTTTTACAGAAGGATGTCGTGCATTTAAATGGCATTTTTCAAATAATCCCTACCGATATGGTCAAAAAAGTATTTTAATGATAAAGCAGATGACAGTGGCTAAAATTGCCAAACCTTGCAGACAAAATAACTTAGTTGGCCGTGCAATAAGATTTACTTTTAATCTCTCCGCGCGTCTCTCGTCTCTGGTCTGATGAAGGGATGTGAGCAGTCACCGAGGGGTTAATAAATGTTTAAATAATAGTTTTTGGTGCGGACCTTACCGTCTTTTATTTTTTTAAATATTTAAGTGGACTAAGTAACTAATCATAAGGAGGTTTTTATGTAAGGTTATATACGAATATTGCAATATTATTAGGAAAAATATAAAAAGTTTTTTTAAATGTAAACTTTACCTTACCTAACTTTCATCCTGCATTGAGCCGAACTGTTGTTTCCAAGGTCGTTGTTAACATACTTATTCGTCAAATTTTGTACATTTTAAAATGGCAAGATAACCTGATTAACCCGAGGATGAGCATTTATGCAATTAGATAAGCATTTAGCATGAAATGCATTTGGAAAACATTGGCGATGGCGATTGTGTTTTCCAACCAATTCATTTTCCGGCATTCACCCTTTTTGATCTTCGAGGATCGGCGCAATCCGAAGATAGCTTTTTACGTTTTGAATGAGGTTTTCTCTTGACTACCTTTGAATGGACGACATCCATGACTTCATGACGCACAAGGGACTCGTTTGGGTCGCTAGGAACTTCATGACATTCCACAGCTTTCGTTGGGCTCTGATGTTCAGTTAGGATTTCCTCTTTTTCTTCTATGTATTCCTCTTTGACTTTGATTCCATTCTCAAGATGCTCGACGTCCTTCGATTTACCATCATGCGAAATTGAAATGAAGTGGACGGTTAACTTTCACGACATTACTTACTTACAATCTTGGCAAAGCTGGCGAGCACTTACCAATGTTTTAGCGAATGATCTCCCTGAATCATCATTTGGAACTTGGTATTCCTGTTCCTGCAGCATTGTATGCTCTACTTTAATTTCCAGTTTGAGTAGCGGTACAATCGTGGAATCACCTGGAATCGCATCATTGGGCAGAGGAATTTCCTTTGCACCGAACTGAGAATCATCGCGCTGTTTGGCCTGCCTTGGACAGGTTAGCTGAAATAGGCATAAAATAAACACCACAATAAATTTCTAGACAAAATTCTAGCTGTTTTGACGCATAAAATGCATTTCAGTTAGCGAATGTCGCTTGCTATGTGCAACGTAAGCATGTTGCAGTTATAGCGAACGTCTAGTGTTGTATCCATGTGAATTTTACATAACTTGCATACGTTCTCGTAATTGATGTGATACGTGATACTAAGGTAAAAATCACTATTCTTTTATTGGGAAAATATTTTGTGCGTTCCCAATATATACTAAGTGAATACTTTTTTAAGGTGTAGTGTAACAGTGAGCGATGAATTTAAATACCCGTGCAGGGTCGGTATCACCGAGTGTAGAGAAATTCAAGAACATGCAAAACTTAGTTTACAAACCTTATGGTGCTGAGCCTGAGACCGACTGGGTAAAGTAATTCCACAGATATCACATGTGCCTGACTTCTGGTGGTTTAGAGTTGTACGAACCAGGGTGACAGCACTGGGCTCTTCAATTCCACAGTTCTCTGTCGCCACTTTTGCGTCACTCCCGTCTTTCAGAATAATTTCGCCGGAACTTTTGCTACTCGAGAAGTCACTCTGAACTGGATCACAAACCTTTGAATGACTCGTACAAAGTTTTATGCAGTGAAATTTCTTCGAACAATTAGCACACTCGTACTTTGGTTTTGTGTGTTTCATCCTCTGAAATGAAATATAAAAAATAGTATTATATATAAGGACAATGCTACAACAAAGTATGACATTAGTTTTAAAGCTGACAGTCCAATTTTTATTTAATTTAAAAGAAAACAATCTATGTAAAAGCGTTCAAATAACCGACTCCTAATTTCAAGTAATATTAAGCTGATTAAGAAAAACCTTATGATTTTGGACTTTACAATAGGTCAATGTACAGTACTGCCAATAATAATAATTGAGGAAGTGAATCTAGAACACTAAGTTGAGAACCGGAAAAATGATCGGTAAAAAGCCTACAAGCAGAAAGAATGTCAACATACATACCTTATGACGAAGAAGAAAACCTTTAACAGAAAATGTTTTCCCGCAAATATCACAAACAGATCGTGATATCAAATCCTTGCTTTTATCCAAATTAATAGTAGGCAACTCGGCTTCCTTATCAACTTCAACAGGAACCTGTTCATCTTCCAGGGCATTAAAGTCCGCAGGTACCGTTTGATTCCTGGCATTGCAATTACTAAAGGTATGATCAATCTTAAGCTTTTCGGATCGGAAGTTTTCCCCACAATCAGAACACCGCAGAAAGAAGCCATCGTGTACATCCTGAAATGCGATCCAATTATTTTAAATACTTTAAATTATGCATTTTTTTTTATTTGAAATCCATCACTTACATGGACGTGCTTCCAGTAGGAACACTCTGAATAAACATGTTGGTCATTGCACAGAATGCACTGATGCAATTCCGGTTCTGCTGTTTTCGTAGTTTCCTCTGCGGTGACTTCCATTTGCCGATCGTTGTTCTGGACTTGTTTTTGAGCTTCGACGATCTGTAGATTTTCCAAGCTGCTTTCATCTGGATGAAAGTGCTTGTTATGCCGCATGGCTGTGTAAAAATGTGTGTACGTACGTCCACATAATTTACATGAATACATCCTACGCTCACACATCAAACAATGTACATCATAATCCTTTTTACGATGAAATTTAGTCCCACAAGTTGGACACTCGTATTTCGGTTCTGTGTGGAATTTTATCTGCATTAAACAATGAAGACTGTATAACAATATGTAAGAGATGAAGTTTTAATCAGGCTTCGTTTGCAAAAGAAATTGCTGGAAGATATTATATTTTCTGTATGCAATATCAACTACATCCTCTTTATCGGTGTAAAAGTTTCCATTGAGGTACAAACTAGGTCGATTTAGATATGAAAATTTTAGTTAAGTTCTATAGAAGAGAATTTAGATGACTACTGATTCTAAGAAACTATTTGGACGTGCAATTATGCCTGATAGCAATTGAGCAAAACGAGTGCAACAAACCTTGTGATTTTTGATAGCTGATACACCAAGAATAGTTATTCCACAGATATCACATTTGGTCAGCTCATGGCAAATTTGTAAGTGATGAATCAAATGCCCTGGACTGGAAAACTCTTCGTTACAGTAGTAACATATTTTTTTGCATAAACCGCTTTCAACAAGAAGCGCTGTCTCGGCATTCTTTGGGTTTTGCTCCTTGCTCCTTTCATATGCACGGCAACCGTTTCTCTGATGCCTTTTGACATTTTCTACATTTTCATACATTTTACCACAAAACTCACAGGGAACTATATTTTTTTCACATTTGGATAAATGTCTTTGCAAGCGCACTCTTCCGGACGTATACATCGAACAATGTGAACATTTGAGCTTCCATTTCTTGTGCTTCATTTTCTGTATTGAACGATAAAGACATTACATTAGAGTATAAAGAAATTTAAGAACATTTAAAACTTATGCAATGTTCAGACATACGGAGTTATAACATGTTACATGGCTAGCTTGATGACCATTTTCTTGTTATACAGCCCTTGTAACATGTTACAGCTGTTATTACAACTCTGTAGTCTGAACAAGGCATTAATTTACAAACCTTATGGTGCTGAGCCTGGTAAAGATTGGGAAAAGTAATTCCACAGAGATCACATGCGGCTGGTTCATGGTGGATTAGAATGTGACGAGCTAGAGTAACGAAACTGGACTCTTCTTTTCCACAGTGGGAACATTTGGAACAGGATGCTTCAATCGAAAGATTATCTGTCGCCTTTTTTGAGTCACTCCTGCCTTTCAGGCTAAGTCCACTAGAACTCTTGCGACTCAACAGCTCCCTCAATGGATCGATAAGTTCTTCATTTGTATTACTGCTCTGCTCTCCCCGCGATAGTTTCAACTGTACAGTATCAGAAGTCATATTTTGAACTTCAATAGTAACTGGTTTCTCTTCCAGGGCATTACAGCCCGCAGCTACCCTTTTATCCCTAGCCTTACTACAATGACGAAAAGTATGATCATTCTTAAGCTTTTCGGATCGAAAGTTTTCTCCACAATCAGTACACCGCAGAAAGAAGCCATCGTGAACGTCCTGAAATGCGATCCAATTATTTTACATACTATATATTAACTCATTTGTATTGAAATCGATGACTTACATGAACGTGCTTCCAATAAGGACTCTCCGAATGAGCACGTTGGTCATTGCACAGAACGCATTGATGCAGTTTGTGTTTTGCTTTTATTTCTTGATAGTGCAATTCCTTGCTTTCTTCTGCAATCTTTTGACAAGGACACCATATCGATCATAAGATTACATGATTGATTTCTTCTTACCTCATGCAGGTCCAGATGATTCCACAGCCCTTCCTTGCTCACATAGTCCCCGTCGCATAGGGAGCATCGGAACATCAACCGAACCACGCACATCTGCCGATGCAGCTCCAAGTCACCCTCCCGGTAGTCCTCAAGACAGATTTCACATTCGACCATTTTTGGCTTGAACAGCTAACAGACTTGATTCCGCGGTTGCACCAAACACTTCTTAGGGATTAAATGAACACATTGAATTGAACACTAATAATTTGAATGAATAACAATTTTCCAGCATTTTAGTTTAGATTTATAGAAGAACAATAATAATGTTCGCTATCCGACATCCATAAAACATTATGTTGCATTGTTTACATTCAGCATGGATACACTTTTCTATACGGTTATTTCGTATACCTCACTGAACGACAGTTGTTACCATTCTACATGATGTACAAAATTAATAATATTTTTTAACAATATTCCTCCAACTCACCGAAACAGAAGGAAACGGATGTTTGAATATTACCCATATTTCCGTTTACGTTCGAACCAAATTTTTAATTTATTATTCTGGAATGATTGCGTTGGTCCCAAAATCCATCACATAATCTTGAAGGAGAACGATGGATAAATATAGATTATAATCTCCTATAGGAGTACTTTCTGTCTCTTTCGTTCTTATCAACCGTTACGCTACACAGCAAAAAAAGTTGTTGAATATTACATCGAAACTGCTGCAACCAGGTCAATCCATCGGTTGTGTAAAATCACATTGTACGATGTACATCGATTTTGCGAACAAAATTACATCCATTGATGTAATATTGTATCTGCGTTTTGCTATTACATGATTATTTCATGCATCAGCTTGAATTACGTTGATCGATATTACATTTTTTTTTGCTGTGTAGGACGATCTTAGCAGGAGACAAATCCTTCTAGGCTAAAACCCCTATATCTATATAAGTCAAATTTTCTAGTTAATACATCGAATGTTTTCGTTAGTCTTCAGACGTCTGTCGATCTGTCGAGTTCCGAATTCCTTCCAGGCACTACCTTCATCAGGTTTAAATTTAGATAACTGTTGAGAATAGAATTTCTAATTTAGTGAGAATTTCAGTCTGTCGTGACCGGACCGAGGTTTCCAGCCTCGGTCACGGCTACACGAATCTAAAATCAAAGTCAAAAAAAAAACGGATGCTAAAGGCACTCCTTTTCGGTCTATCAAATTCTGAACCACGCTATTGTAACAGTTTCTTGATTTAGTAGAATAACTGTCTTAGCGTCTTGAACACGTTTTGATAAAATCGAGAAAAGGCACTCACTCCAGCAAACCCGGCAGGGCAACGGCGCACCTCCCAAATCGTTTAGCGTGGTAGGTGAACCACCGACAAACACTTAATTCTGATTTGTGTCCGAAAATCGAAAACAGCCGAAAACCATAGGATAGTTTGATCTAGATAAAAATAATTTGTCCAGAATAGATCAGACACGAAGTTCATGGCTTAGCTAAATATTTTCCGCGAACACGAAGCCAGATGTTAGTAGTGTGCTTTGGTCAGAAATTTTATTGTTTTTTGCAATGGTCATTCATGCCGGTTTGTTGTCGGTGGGTGAACCTTCGCGTGATCAAACAAACTCGGGACAACTTGTTTAAACTTCTCTGCCATCCGTGCCGAACAGACTATATTGGAGTTTTTAAGCCGTGCATTCGGTGGTTGGCAACTTTGCCTGAATTAAAGCGACAGACACAGTAGCGCTGCGCTCGAGTGAAGGTGGAAGAAACGATTCTGTGACACTACCCCGAATTGGCAATTGTGCACGGTCCATACAAATTTTAAAAATTTTGTATGGAAAATTGTCTACGCATGGGAAGGGGGGGAGGGGGTCAAGAATCCCAAAAAAACTGTCTACGTAGTTAATGAACAGCCCCTTAATGGCCCATCTTTGAAAATATAACAATAGGAAATAATTAATTCTTTGGATATACGATAAAGAAGGGAATATTCCCTTCTTTTAATATATAAAAGAGAAAATAATCAATTCGTTAAATATACGATAAAGATGGGAATATTCCCTTCTTTGAAAATATAACAAAAGGAAATAATTAATTATTGGATGAACGATAAAGAAGGGAATATTCCTTTCTTTGAATATATAAAAAGCAAATAATTTATTCTTTGGATGTATGATAAAGAAGGGAAGGGAATATTCCCTTCTTTTAATATATAAGGAAAATATGTAATCAATAGCTTTTGGCAAGGGATTCGGGGTAATGACCATTTGGGATAATAACGTGTGGAATAATGTTATAAATTTGTAATCGATAGTTCAACGTTCCATGCACCGATTTTTCAATCCATAACGAGAAATTCTTCAACTCAGGTCTAGATTCAGATCGAACAATTCTTTGATAAGGTTTAACAGTTTCCGACTGGTATTGCATATTGAATTGGATTGCATATTAGACCCTTTGACTTTTTAAATGGTGAACGAAGTGCTCGAAAACTTGAAGGTTGTCATTTTCTAAAGAGCTTTAAAATGGTTTGGAATTGATAAATACATAGTTCCATAAAAGTAAACGTAGTGTATCATCAATTTAGTAAAGTGAAACTAATCAGAGAGTTTAATCACAGACAACAGACATAACACTTTGAAAAAGTTTTTCTTGAAAACATAGTATCTCAAAACATAGGACCTCAGTAACGACATCTCTCGGGCTTCTCGCGTAAAACAAGCTTGCTCGCTTGCAAGCTTCAAAATTCCAATAAAAAATTATCATTTGTATTCAGTATAAATTCCAAAACGAAATTTCCTTCTAAAAATGTACCCTTTTTTTGACCCCTTTCTGTTCTTTCATTTGTCTTAATTTCGGGGTAATGGCCATTCGGGGTAGTAGGGCATTCGCGGTAATGGTCATTCGGGGTAGTAGGACTTTCGGGGTAGTGGCATTCGGGGTTATGGCGTTCGGTGTAGTGACATTCGGGGTAGTGTCACAGAATCGGAAGCAACGCATACACTGATAGGCAAAATAAAGTGCCCACCTCATAATTTTTTTGAATTTCTCTCATATATTTGGTTCAAATTTAAGTAAACACACTCTAGTCTTTTTTGATATCTTATTTTCTATTTTCTTTTAAAGTTTTACTACTGGAATACTGAAACAAAAAAAGTTTAACTGAAAGAAGAAAAAAATCAATTTGATTTGAAAAAAGAAATAGTGAAAAAATGAAGTACCCACTTCAAAAATCGACACGGCGAATGAGAGCAACCCAAATTTTAGTTTAGTTCCCTCAGAATCGCCAAAAGTGCAGGAACTCAGCAATGAGTAAAATTTGTCTCATGTTTTCCCAGGTTTTTCCAGGGAAAAATTCCCGAATTTGAGAAAAGTAAAGATTGGATTCACTCAGTATATTGGTACTACTCCGAGACTGAATAAAATTTTCGTCAATTTCCTCCTTTTCCGGCAAATTTGGGTCGTTCTCATTCGCCGTGGATGTTTTCGAAAAGTTTCCATCGGAAAACCCCTCGATTGTTTATGTTTTGAAATGTTGACATGCTTTGAAGCAAACGGCTCGACCTGGTGCATTTGTTTATAGCGAATTCTCGCGTCACTTTTCAAATAGACCAATGTAACATATCCACCATTTTGAGAAAATCGAAGTTGAAGTTCAACAGATTATTATTTTAACTGTTTAAAAACAATACATTTTGCAATACTATTTTTAATGTAGTCAGTTTATAATAACGTTGAAAATTCAGAAGAAACAGTAAAATCACAATTTTACTTTGAATTTCATGCTACAACATAGAAAAAACCACATAGGACGTTTTGACAAGTCGAGTTGTACATCGGACATGTTACATTGGACGATTTTTCTCACTGACATAATCAATCAGTGTTACATTGGACGTTTTGTCTACATAATATTAGATTCCCTTTCACAGATTTCAGAGTATAGTACCTAACTTTAGATTGGCCCCGCCTTTGGAAAATGAGCACCAATCATATTAGGCAGTCCGAATGACCGAAGTAACAATCATGTACCCATTATTTCAAACTGTACATTGGACAATTTTTGATCAATGATTATTTTAAATAAATGAAAGTAAATTAGGATGGATGTTTTTGTATCACATACAACGATAGAAGAGCAATAGTTAGTATCGCTTAACTCGATTTGTTTACATTTGTTACATTGGTCTATTTGAAAAGTGACGCGAGAATTCGTTTATTATTCAGTTCCAACCTGGATCGGGTATCAAGATTGGGCCTGCTTGTTTTCTGACAAACGTCAGTTTGATCGTTTGTTTTTAAAACCCAGCTCAGGTTGAGGTTCGCACTGACAAAAAGTTCGGTTTCGCACTGGGTTGGAACTGGTTCCAACCCCGATAATAAACGAATTCGCTATTAGTGATCGAATTTGATTCAGTTGAAAAAAAAAATGGAGAACGCAGTGATTTCGAAAGCAATTCCCTCGTGTATCCGAAAATTGGTGGTTCGTGATGGGCAAAACGGTGAATCGCACCGGGCTGTCGCTAGAATGTACAGTATCAGCGACTGGAAAAAAATTTCTGAAACTAAAAACGTTCCGCGCAAAACTGATGCGAGAACGGACACCAAGATGCGCGAAGTCAAGAAGAACCCGAAGGTAACTGTCCGCGAGATCCAGGAAACCCTTCAGCTATCAGTTTCCGGTCGAACTGCTCGTCGCCGTCTCGTGGCACAGGGGTTGAATAGCAAAGTTGCCCGGAAGCGCCCTTTTATCAGCAAGGCAAACAAAGCCAAACGGCTTAAGTTTGCTAAGAAGCATGCTGATAGACCCCTTGAGTTCTGGAAAACGGTTCTCTGTGCGGACGGATCACGATGAAGCATGGAGTAGAAAAGTGATAGTCTGGGGGTGTTTTTCGTGGAGAGGAGTGGGAAGCCTCGTGAAAATCGACGGGATATTGAAGGCAGATTCCTACATCAACATCCTGCGGGAAAATCTGGAGGTTTTGCTGATCCAAAAAGTCCGGACCTTAACCCCATTGAAAATTTGTGGGCGATTGTCTTGACAAAACTGGTGTTACCGATAAAATACTATTTCGCAGCCCTGGAGCGCGCCTGGGTAGAGCTAGATCCACAGCAGCTAAAGAACCTGATGGAGAACATTCCAGAATGCCTGCATCAGGTCAAGGCCAATTATTAAAATGTTTTTCTATTACTATTTTTTCTGGAGCCAAAATTAAGTGGGTACTTTTTTGTCACCGTTTTTTTTTCAATACAAATTGATTTTTTTTTTCTTTGAGTAAAACTTTTCTTTTAGTATTACATAAGTGAAACTTTAAAAGAATAGAAAAAATAATATATCGAAAAAGACTGTAGAGTGTTTACTTTAATTTGAACCAAATTAAAGAATGATGAGGTGGGCACTTTATTTTTGCCTATCAGTAGAAAAAAAAGCAAATACACAAACCTTTATTCTGAGGATGGAACCTTTGCTATCCAATTCGTTCGGAGCATTTACCTTTGAACGACAGATGACGCGATTCTACCTGTCTCATACCGGACGTATGGGAAAAAGGAAGAGTTGCCAGTCTTCTTGATATGTTGTCTTCGGTTTTAAGCTAGCATACAATGGCTGTTTTGGTGTGTATGATTTGATGTATTTTTGGTGTTTTAAAGTCATTTTGGCAGTTTCCAAAATCTGTATTCAATATTGGTGGAACGCGAGCTCATAGACTTTCTAAAAGTTGGTTGCAATATACAAAAGTTGAAGAATCACTGACATACTTTCACAATATATACAAATTAAACAATACGATTTAAGAAAATTTTAACTATTTCATTCATTTTTACTCAACATCATACACCTTCGCTAGCTGAAATAAAAGTATTTGAAATGTCTTTAACTAAAACCGGTTTGGTGAACAAATTTCAGATAACTCAAATGATAAAACTATTCCAAAGATGGTTTTCATGATACTCCGAACACGTTGTTAAGCACTTTTTGGGCGATCATGTTTTCGAATTTATTAATTTTCCGACTTTCAGCCTTATTATTTTAGGATCTACCGAGTTCCGTACAATCCGAAGATACCTTTGGCGTTGAGAATAAGATTAATGACGCACAAGGGACCCGTTTCGATCGCTGGGAATTCCATGAAATTCCGATTATTCCGTTCCAGTCTGACGTTCAGTTAGGAACTCCTCTTCACCTTCTATATATTCTTCTTTGACTATGATTCCATTTTCAAGATCTTCGGCATCTTCAGCTTTAACGTGTTTCGATTTACCATCATGCGGATGCTGTATGTGAAACTGGAATGAAGTTAACGATTAGCTTTAACTGCATTTATGAGTACGCAAATACACTGGATCAGTCTGAAAATAGATTCGATTGGATTGGTAATTGAACCCTTTGCTTCCAGCATAACATATTTAACACAATCCATTTTTTCCTTGATTTATTTTCCGTCAATCTTGTTTCCGTGCTGAGCACCAATGCTACCGACGCCAGGGAGGCAGCTCCCACACCTGGACACTACATATCAACCCATCAACTCATGAACCGGGGACCAACGGCTTGCTGGGGTGAGAAGTAATCACGCTTACCATTACACCACCGGCGCGCTGTATTGCCAGACTCAATTTGATCGATTAGATATTTACGACTCATCATTGGATACAACAAGACACATAGGTAAGAATTCTAAAACAAGATCAATGACTGACAATTGGCTTTGGCCATTGAGACTATTGAAAAGTGAGTGGGTAGGTGAATTATGCACCAGGGTGTGAGAAGTGAGTGAGTGCTTAGTTATTGAGTAAGTAATAATGATTGAGCAGTGAGAAGATGATAGAATTTGTTTAACTGGTGCTCTTACACTGGTGCCAAATGCCATTAAGCACCTCTATAGGTGTACCAGTTAAATAAATTCTATTCAAACTAACGGGGTTCTACGGTATTAATGCATCATTTTTTTCCCGACCAATTCCGCTAGTATGTTTTAAAATTGAACTCTCAGAAAGTAATTGAATTCTGAGTTAAGCGATGTGAATAATGGAAAATGATCTTCAGCAAAATTACAGCTGATCTATTTGCCAGAATACAGATAGCAGAAAATGTTCTTTCACACATAGCAACTCCCATATAAATAAATAAATAAATAATATTCACCGAGTGCCTATTCAGTTCCCGATTAAGACCAAACAAGTTCATAATCATCTAATGGACAAACCATACAAACCTGGAAAACTTCAAACTGACGAACCACTTACCAAAGTTGGGACGGATGATCTCCCAGGGACTTCATTTGGAACTTGGTATTTCTGTTCCTGCAGCACTGTTTCCTCTACTTTAATGTTCAGTTCGAGATCAATATTTTCACCTTGCGGAACAATCTTGGAATCAGGTTGGGCTTCCTTTCCTCTATGGATCAGTGGGATTTCCTCTGCAACACACTGGCGATCATAGTGCTCTTTAGCGTGCTTAGGACAGGTTAGCTGAAATGGATATCAAATGGATACAATAGTTAATTTCTAGCTTATGCATTCAATAGAAAACAAAGAATACTTCAAATGATCACTATGAATACCTATCGAAATTTTGTGAATGTGTGCTAAAAGACGCGCTCCTCAGAAACCAAATGAAACTAGTTAATTCGAACTTGAGCCACAGTCATGAGCGAAGGCATAAATTTAAGTGCTTATCTAAAATTCAGCAGAAGATAGGGAGACTGCAAGGACTTGGTACTCTCTCAATAACTGGCGCACTGAGCAGCACACCCAGTGTGGCACTAAATGCCCTACTTCATCTGATTCCGTTGCATCAATTTATTCAGATAGAAGCTTAAAGGAGTGCATTAAGGATTCAACGGACAAAGCTATTCCTTGAAGGTGATCTTAGAGGTGATCTTGTAATACAAAACGAAAACCGAATCGAGAATAAATATCATTTCGATCGTTTATACAATGTGACGGACCTTGATCGTAACGTGTGGGAATGTGGGGGACCAAACATCCATCCAGGTTCAATTGAAACTATGTGAACTTTGGGGCATTTCTGAGGACTTCAATTCAGTTCCATAAATACCTATCTGAAAAATATCGGGAACTACAAAAAAGTTCTGAGGGCTTCAGATATGTTTCGAGAAATTAAAGGCAGTTCCATTAAATTCAGCAAAATACCGATAACCATCCGAATGCTCCAAAAATTAAAGACATTCCAGAGATCATCAGGCAAGTTTTTGAGAACTTATGAAAAAAAATCGAAACAGCAGAGATTTACGGGGAAGCTTTGAGTACTTGAAGGCGGTTCCATCAAAGAACTTGAGAAAAATTGAGAAGACTTTAAATAATTTCCAAAAACCTCAAGGAAGGTAGGTCCGAGGGTAGGTCTAGAGATCTCCCGGGAACTCAAAAACCTTAAGGGCAGCGCCAATAACTTCAGGGAAGACCAGGCATTCATCAAATTTAAAGATGAAGTTCCGCAAATTTCAGATTTAAGATTTTTAGCACAAACGCATCCAACGACTTTGCGATCCATGATTGAAAGCTTCCAGACGAAAAAATGTTCTCCAGACTAGAGAGGGTCTAGTATAAGAGAGGAGCGGACTGGCTGGTTCTGAGCCAAACGAACTGTCAAAGCTAGAGCCAATCGAGCACCGAGTATCTTGATTGCACTGGCAGTGTTGCTAGAAACCACCTAGGCATAGGTTGCCAAGGCAGTTTGTTTTGAATCCGCTCCTCTCTTATACAAGACCCTCTATACTCCAGACTCAGATGCGCTTTTCCTCTGACGTTTTCCTTTGACAGCGACGGCGTCGCTTTGATACGGCCAGGGCTCTACATTTTCGAAGCTCTAAAATGAACGCGACTTTTGTTTCTTTAATACAACGTGTTTAATGTTATAACGCCTAGATAGACTATCAGCACGAAACGAAATTGCTTTGCTCACCTATTTTAATGTAAGAAACGAAGCTTCATTATGACTTTCAATTTCTTTCACCGGCCCTGTCACCTGCTCTGCTCTTTTTGTAATAGCTCGTGAGAAATGGTTTATTTTCAGTTTCCGTCATATACGGCATGGAACCTTGGTTGATGTGCAACAACCCCAAATTCAAACATCAATCCTTATAGTGAATTATTCGTAACGATTCTATAGAATGTTAACATTAAATATCAATTGCAACAAGAATGGTATAACTCAACTAAACGCATAATTAACGTAAGTCAGTTAGGCAAATTTTCATATCAGCAAAACGCGTGATAAAACTTGTTAACACAGATGATTTAGCCAAACGACAAAATTTAGTTAAAGTATGAACGACTGAATATGTTTATTAATAGTACAAAGTAGGTGACTTAAGAAAGGCACAGTAGGAGTAAGAACCATAATAAGAAGATCCAGTAAAAAAAAATATTAGCAAATATAGAATAGATACCAGCGCATATCCTTGAGAAGAATCTCTTCGATATTATTCTCAAGCTGGTTAAGTAAGAGGGGATGCAAAAGCCTCAAATTCCAATATCAATCTGAATAAGAAATTAACCAGTAATAAACCCCCATACGGTACGAGAAAATACACAACTTAACAGCAGCAGTGACAATGTCACACATTTCCAGGGTCAGTTGTTTATAAACAGTTGCTACCGCGTCGTCAGCGATGCGCGCTGGCTTAACTAGGTGCTTCGCGAAAGGTCAAAGTAAACATTGATGAGTAAGCATCCTACATAGCCGTTCCTACCGCGAGGAGCATTAATTCTTGTTAAAAAAACAGACACCGACTTTCCAAGAGAAAAACTATCTGTCTCGCTTTATATGTACATACTGGAGAAAAACTATTGTGTAGAGTTTAAGTAACAAATTCATGTATAAAAGGTTTCGAATAATAAAGAATCGGGGCAGTTGTTCTGATGAGTTTATTATCCGAGGTTTGCTAGGTGCGGACGAGCACAGTTCCAACCTCAGTATAACTGATTCATCAAAGAGCTTTTTCCATACAGTAGAAATGGAATTGAACTGTCCTTCATTTTACGGAGAAAGAAAGACCACGCGAGTTGTTGCTCTACGTTGGGCACTTCAACACGGGAGTGAAACATGGATGCGCAACGGAGTATGGGCGCTTCAGATGTCTCTCATGAAAGACGGAACTATCAAAGTCGAGTGCTCTTTCACTCGTCCGCTTCACCGAAGCTTGAAAAAAAAAGACGAATGAAGCGACGGAAGAAAGAGAGACAAACTATTGAACATTTGTTTGTAGATGCCAACTAAGGTGCTAGAATGATGCGTGTTGTGATTCGAGAATTGCAATAAACACTTCGAGATTACTTTTGGTTTTAAGGTTGATTTTATTGAAACTCAATACGTCAGGTTATCTTACGAAGACATGGTACAATATCGATAGTTCATTATTTACATAGTTCATTTCTGCTTCACATTCTCACACTCCCTATCTCCCTATTGCCTATATATGAGATAGCACACATTCAAATACTACTAGCAAGTTTGTATGCAAGAGGCAAAGCTTCTCCATTCAATATTGCATACAATACCATATGCGAATAACAGTTACGGCTCGCATCTCTCATGTTTACACTGACAATTGTCATCCGATGTGTCAGTACCGATCTATCAGTTGAATGGTAAATTGTTATTGTTTACTCCACAAGACGACGGTGATAATATCACCGCAGTTTGTTTCTCAACACTTCCCCACAATTTTTACATTCAACAGCTCGAATAACCTTCGATGTGTATTTTTAGGTAACCCCTTTGTGAATGCATCAGCTGGCTGATCTACGCTCGGGATAAATTGTAGCTTCAACTTTCCTTCCTTGATGAGTTCCCGGATGAAGAGATACTTGATGTCCAGGTGTTTCATTCGTTGATGTGATCTCGGCTCCTCTGCTATGTGGATGCATGGTATACTGTCTTCCATAATAATGAATGGTGTTATGACTACGTCCAATTCATTCAGAAGTTTTGTTATCCACATTCCTTCTTTCGTAGCAGCGCACAATGCTATTAATTCAGCTTCACTCGTTGATAAGCTTATTGTTGGTTGCCGTTTCGTTGACCACGAAACAAGATTGCCGTAGAGTTGAAATGCATAGCCAGATATTGATTTCCTGTCGTCTGGATCGTTCGCAAAATCCGCATCTCCAAATCCTACTAAGGCTGGTCTATTGGCTTGTTTAGAGTAAACTATTTTGGTGTTACTGGTTCCTCTCAAGTACCGTAAGATGCGTTTTAGCCCTGTCCAATGCCAATCGGTTGCACAGTTGGTATATTTACTTAACGCATTCACTGCAGCGCATATATCCGGTCTGGATGTCAATGAGAGGTATTGTAGACATCCTACTAATTCTCTATAGGGTTGATCAGTAAGTTTTCCTTCAGATTTCGACCATTTTGTATTAGTGTCCAATGGTGTCCCCACTGGTTTACACTCGGCCATTCCAAATCTTTCCAGGAGATTTGCTCTTCTAGATTCCCATTCAAAAATGCTTTTTGACGTCCATTTGGTGTACAAGCAATTTGTGTTCGTTAGCCAGTGCAAGAGCTAAACGAACGCTTTCCAGTTTGGCAACAGGTGCGAATGTATCACTATTGTCAAATCCTGGCCGTTGTGAGCATCCCTTTGCCACTAACCGTCCTTTATACCGTCCATCTTCTTTCATTGAGAAAATCCATTTCGAATAAATTGGCTTGACTCCTTCTGGCACACAGTTTACCACTGTCCAAGTGTTATTATGATGCAATGCATCAAGCTCTTCTTGGAGTGCACGTTTCCACTCAGGCCAATCAAAAAGATTTTTCAGCTCTTCAATATTTTGCGGAATATCTTCGTTACGAATTATTGCCGTTTACTGTGTACTCCGAATACCAACGTGGAGTTTTCCTATAGGCCGGAGCACAATAGATACGTTTTCGGGTTTTTTGACAGTTAGCCCATGCATTATCTGTCAAAAAAACCGAAAACGTATCTATTGTGCGCCGGCCTTATCCCTTTTGCTACGTCTTAATGGCTGCTTGTCTTCATCATCGTCTCTTTCATCGACTTGACTTTCATAAGTACTTTCATAATCAGTTTCACCAACTGATTCTTCTGCTGAAACGTTATCTTCTTGATTTTCTTCAATCAGCGTACTGTCTTCATTCCTCTGCTCTTCGTCAGAAGTTGATACCTGATCTTCAATATCTTGTCTTTGATCTTCATAGTTCTCTTTTCTATGCAATTGTGTACAAAAAAAAAACAAATCCTGTTGTTCTGATTCGATTTCATGAGAGAGTATCGTGGATTCATCGAATACAACGTTTCTACCTATTTCAATTGAACGTGTATCTGCATTCCACAATCTAAATCCATTGTTTGCGTAGCCCACAAAAATCAATAGTTTAGTTTTCGGATCTAGTTTATGACGTTTTTCCTTGGCGATTTGCTTGAAAGCTCTGCATCCGAAAATTCTCAAATGCTTCAAGTTTGGCTTCTTTTTAAACCACATTTCATATGGAGTTTTGTTTTCTTCTATCCCATTCGTAGGAGATCTGTTGATTAGGTATGTTGCTGTATATTATGCTTCACCCCACATTGCTTTAGGCAATTGACTATCGTAAAGCATTGCTCTTACCTTTTCCATCAACGATCTATTCATTCGTTCACTTACTCCATTTTGCTGTGGAGTGTATGGGACTGTGAACATCATTTGAATTCCGATTTTCTTACAATGATTTTGGAATTGCTCTGGGCCAGCAAACGACAATCCTTCAGCTTGTGGCCAACTTTATGGCAATGGTGGCAAACGATTTGCCTCTTCGTACCTGCCTTCAGTACCGAATGTGCACCACCGGCACAATTACGCTTCGCTACCTCGTCCACCAGCTTCGTCTCGACTAGGTCGAACGTTAGGTCAGCATCAGAACGGCTTTCCAGTGCCGTTGTAAGCGGATTGAAAGAATCCGGCATGCTTCGAAGGACCATCGCAACTTGCAAATTAGCATCCAGCCCCTGGCCTGCTATCGACAGCCTTTCGAATAGATCTTGCATCTCGGTGATGTGCTTGTCGATTTCCTCCCCATCGGTGTACCGCATGTCGCAAAGTTTCTTGGGGATGGATACCTTCGACGTGAGCGTCGTACGCTCGTAGTTCCTTTTCAAGTTTTCCCACGCTTCCTTTGACGTAGTGGTGTTCTGGATCAGATTCCGTTGGCTATCGTCTACCAGAAGACCGATTGTAGCCCTTGCTTTCTGGTCACTTTTTAGCCACGCCGCTACCGCTGCTGCGTTTGCTTCCGTTTGCACTGGGCACGTGCCAGTCACGTACTCCCAGAGATCCTCTCGAACCAGCAACAGCTCAACTTTAAATTTCCAGCTGCTGTAGTTGCTTCCGTTTATCCGTGGGACACCCAATTTCTCGATTGTGGTCATCTCCGACGGAACACTCCCAAACGCGACTAACTTACGCACGGCGGAAAAAAAATCACTCTGTTTATCGGTTGCTATGGTAACTTGCTGGGCCCACAACCTCTTGGGAGGAATGGAGCAAAGTAAAATAGCGTCTAGTCCGTAAGAGCGACGACAACAGAAGAACGAATTTAATTCAAATAACTCATGGCTAACTTATAGCGAATTCGTTTATTATTCAGTTCCAACCTGGATCGGGTATCAGGATTGGGTCTGCTTGTTTTCTGACAAACGTCAGTTTGCTCGTTTGTTTTTAAAACCTAGCTCAGGTTGAGGTTCGCACTGACAAAAAGTTCGGTTTCGCACTGGGTTGGAACTGGTTCCAACCCCGATAATAAACGAATTCGCTATTAGACGTATTTTATTTCTACTCTGCAACTCTTCACGTTGCTAAATGCACCGCTTCATTTAATTGGTTCCGCTTTTTGATGCATCGAAATTCTATCCGCCAGACTACACTGTACACAAACATCATCCTCTGATCGAATGAAACCTCAGACCATTCAAAACAAAAGACCGAAATCGCTTTTTCGAATGATAGCTGCAACCGGATGACGGTTGTTTTGAAATCAGATGATTGTCCTCTCGAATACTAAATGAAACTTGTAATGAGAAGGGATAGGGCCTTCAGTTGAAATGCGTAATGCTCTCTGCAGAATGACTGTCATGCTAAATGGAAATGCATATGGTATTGGATCAGCCCCATAACGCAAATCATTCAAAACGATGATGTAAATAATTCTATCGAACGTCATTTGCTGATCTGAGCTGACAAACAAGGTGGAAGCATATGCATCGCTATCAGAGCTGTTACGAACAAAGGTAAAGGATGAAAACCAATGTTTGGCTAATTTGTGGTGGAGGAGGTTTTCTCCACCACGAAATTTTTTTGTATCCATGATGGAATGGCTTATTATGCCTATTCAGTAAGGAATTATACATAATCAAATTATAAATCTAATTAAAAGCACTTGCATGTCACACTATTCTTAAATGTTTGTCCTCTGAGTGCCGTATGTTTTATAGCTAATTTTCAAACGAAAATCATCCTGTATTTGGATGACAGTCATATGGATGTTCATCATCTGACGACGAATTCAACCATAAGAAAATCATCCGAAATTCGAATGCATATTGTTAAAGGGCTCGAGCAATGCAATAATCATTCGAAGTATTGCGGATGTTTTGGTTCAGTGTACATATTATAGCGACTATAGATTGAAGCTGATATTGTGACACCCTGGTTGCGGCGATGCGATCGACAGGAGAAGTTGATGAAAACGACGCAGCCAACTGAGTTTACAGTTTACAACTTTTTGGCAATTTACATCTTTTATGATTGGTTAACAAATTTTGTTGTACAATACAACGAAAACTTCTCTTTTAGAAACGTTAGGCCGTTAGGTAGTGCTCAAAATTGTTTCAAACTACTCGACAGTTCAAAAATTTGAAACTGTCAAAAATGAATCTTCAACGCGATCAGCGCAACGTAAAGTTTTAAAAGGTGTTTGGTATTCATCCCTACATGTGTGCGTTTGTTTGCTTCGGTGATTTTAGCACGAACGGAGAAAGTGATTCTGATTCAAAAACATGTTTCTTGGAACAAGATGATCTAGGTCTACCTCAAGAAATTGACCTTGACTCCTGTGATTTCGGATATCCAGAGGACCGTTTTCTGGTCACTCAGAAGCAGCATAGATATGGTGATGGCCTATTTCCTCTGAGCTCATGATTGTATGCAATTTATGAAAAAAATCGTGGAACTCTAGGACCATTTTTAGGAATTGGTGAATCCGGATATCCAAAAGGGCACTTTATGGCCATCCGGCAGCAGAATCGATGTGGTGATGGCATATTTTCTCTATGCTTATGCTTGTATGCAATTTAGAAAAAAAATCGCGGGTCTCTAGGTCAACTTTAAGAATTGACTTTTTTCCTGGTGATTCCCGATATCCAGAGCACCGTATTCCGGCCACCCAGTAGCAGAATCGATATGATGATAACAATTTTTTTCTATGCTCATAATTGTAAGCAAATCTAGAACAAAAAACACGGATCACTGTGACAACTTTGAAGAATTAACTATTTTCTCGTTGACTCCGCATATCCACAGGACCGTTTTCTGGACACTTGGTTGCAGAATCGATATGGTGAAGGTTTATTTCCTCTATGCTCATGATTGTATGAAATTAATAAAAAAAAAAAACTCGGATCTCTAGGTCTACTTTCCGAAATTGACCATTTTCCCGGTGAATCCGGATATCCAGAAGGGCATTCAATAACCCCTGCGGGACCAAATCAATATGGCACTGACATATACTTAACTAAGGGTTCTTCACATTTTCTAAAAACTCACGGATCTCCAAGTCAACTTTTAAAAATTAATTTTTTCCCGGTGATTCCGGATATCCAGAGGACTGTTTTCTGGCCAACCGGTAGCAAAATTGATATCTTGATGTCATATTTCCTCTATTCTAATGATTGTATGCAATTTAGAAAAAAAATCGCGGATATTTAGGTCTACTTTCTGGAATTGACTAATTTCCCGGTGATTCCAGATATCCAGTTTTCTGGCCACTTGGTAGCAGAATCGATATGGTGATGGTATATTTCCTCTATGCTCATGATTGTTTGCAAATTAGAAAAAAATTGCGCAGCTCTAGGACTACTTTTAAGAATTGACCATTTTCCCGGTGAATCCGGATATCCAGAAAGGCATTTAATGGCCACCGGGGGACCAAATAAATATGTCACTGAGATATACCTTCTTAACTAAGGGTTCTTCACATTTTCTAAAAAAAGCACGGATCTCTAGGTCTACTTTCTGGAATTGACTAATTTCCCGGTGATTCCGGATATCCAGAGGACCGGCCACTTACTTGCAAATTCGATATGGTGATGGTATATTTCCTCCATGCTCATGATTGTATGTAATTTAGGAAAAAATCGTGGGTCTAGGTCTACTTTCAGGGATTGACCATTTTCCCGGTGAATCCAAATTTCCACAGAGCCACCTTTCACGGGTTTTATCGTTCCGATTTGCCACCCACAACTCCAATCGGTTCCTTGTCTGTTCCGTTTGAAAGTAGATAGTCATACATTTCAAGTAGTGGCTCAATCTTAAGATGTGGTAACCAAATTGCCGAGAACCAGTCATGTCAACATGAATCGACACGCATTTTGCTCGGAACTTTTCCGGGTTTTTCCGTTCCGGCTGGACAACCACAGGTCCAATTGGGTTTCTATCTATTCAAAATAAAATTAGATAGTCATATCTTTCGATTGGTGGCTGAATCATAACGATTGGTCATTGCATTGCTGAGAACCAGCCATGTCAACATGCATCGACACGCATTTTGCAGCCTTGGGGTTATGTCAGTTAAATCATCGTTTTCCAAAAGAGTAAAAAGCAATTCAGTGCCAACATTTCAATGGGGCGTAATTGCTTTTGTAAACAATGACTTTAGCTATCGATTTCTCGCAAATAAAAGTCCATCCCTCCAAATTAACAATGCTAGCTGGTAAAGGAAACATTCATCTACCTGCTTGTGTCATTAATCTTCATGAGTAAGTTTTAATTCACGAGAAATCGACGGCTAAAGTCATTGTTTACAAAAACAATTACGCCCCTTTGAAATGTTGACACTGAATTCTCGAATTGTCAAATTTATCTAACGTTTTTGCCGTATATTAAAACGACAGTTCCATATCCTAGGTAGCGAATGGCATTTGCTCAACAATCTGGATGATTCTCAAAAGTAGGCAAAGCATCATACGTGTCATAATAATCAGGAATTACCATACAAACCTTATGTTTCATTAGCTCATCAGAACTGGTGAACGTGATGCTGCAAATGATGCAAATAGTCATCTGATGAGCTGTATCACTCTCCTTGACAATGAGCTGCTTTTGCTCTGCAGTGCAATCGGCGCCTTCAATATTCGCCTTCGATATAGGTTTGTTGCCATGGTGAACTCGTTTCTCGTGGTCCTTTACTCTACTTAGGAGGTTAAACTTTTGACCACACATTTCACAAGAATATTTCAAACGAGCACAACATGACTCATGATTTTGTAACTTATCTTTAAAGTGAAATTTCCTTGAACAATGAGGACATTGGAACCTTTCTTCCGTGTGTTTTGTGACCTGTAATGAAGGGGAATTGAAAAACAAACTGTATTGAAGAAGAGAGAAAACAACAACGTACCATATGATAGCTGATTTGTTTATAGCTAGATACAATAATGCCACAGATGTTGCATGAAAATGGATGGTTTGATGAATTTTCGACAAGTGGTTGCGAGATTTTCTCTGCAGCAGAAACCATCTTGTCGATCCGATCCGATTCGATATCCATAGAGTCATCATCGTTTGGTGGTTGCTCATGCGAACGAGAATCTTCAAAAGAATTATTCGTTATTATTTGATTTCTTATCTTTAGTCAAATTTTACCCACTCGAAACACCATCATTGGAGGATTGTCCTTGGTCATCCCGTGCCGATAGTGTTGCTTCTTCTACTGTTATTTCCATTTCCAGATCACTGTTCTGGATGATCTGTAGATTTTCCAAACTACTCTCTTCTGGATGATATCGCTGATTATGCCGCTTGATTGAGTAAGCATGCGTGAACGTCCGTCCGCATAGTTTACATGAATACATCTTATGCTCACACTCTAAGCAATGTGCATTGAATTGTCTTTTGTGGTGAAATTTTTTCCCACAAGTGGTACACTTGTATTTCGGTTCCTTGTGGCTTTTTATCTGCATTGAACAATAAAGACTGTATAATAGGTATATGAAAAAGATAAAGTTGAAATCAGGCTTTGAATGCTGAAAAAAGGTTGCTGGAATGTTTTTCAATTAAGATATGGACATTTTGGCTATGAGTGTTTTTTCATTACTAAAAATAAAGCCAAAGTGATATGGCATTCAACCGTTTTTTTATGATTACTGATTCTAAGAAACAAATTGAAGGTGCAATCAGGCCTGATGTCAATAGAGACTAACGAGTGTCGAACAAACCTTATGATTTTTTGTAGGTGATAAGCCAAGAATAGTTATTCCGCAGATGTTACATTTGGTCAGCTCATGGCTTATTTGCAAGTGATGAATCAAATGCCCTGGGCTGGAAAACTCCTCGGTGCAATAGTCACATTTTGAGCCGCTTTCAACAAGAGTGTCAACATTATTCTGCTTTCGCTCTTTGCTCTTCTTAAATGCAGGGCAAAACTTCCTCTTATGTATTTCGACAGCAAATACAGTCCTAAACATTTTACCACAAAACTCGCAGGGAACTTTTTCTTTCTCACATTTGGATGCGTGTTTTTGTAAGCGTTCACTTCCGAAAAACTGCATCGAACAGTGTAGGCATTTGAACTTCGATTCCTTGTGCTTCACTTTCTGCATTGAACGATGAAAGCATTACATAGAGTATAGAGTACTTCAAAAACATTCAAAACTCAGTTTACAAACCTTATGACGCTGAGCCTGAGAAAGGCTGGGCAAAGTAATTCCACAGAAATCACATGCGACTGGCTCATGGTGTATGAGAATGTGATGAGTTAGGGTGACGGCGCTGGACACTTTTATTCCACAGTGGGAACATTTGGTACAGGATGCTTCACTCGAAGGATTCTCTGCCGCCTCTGATGGGTCACTGCTGTCTTTCAGGATAACGTCACTCGAGAAGTCACTTTGAATTGGATCACAAATATTTAAATGACCCTTATAATTGCGCAGGAAGTGAAATTTCTTCAAACAGCTAGCGCACTCGTACTTTGGTTTCGTGTGTTTCTTAATCTGCGAATGAAAAATAAGGAAAAACGTGATAATTAATCTCGCACACGATCACTTCGGTTTGTGTAAAACAATATTATTTAGCTACATTTTAAAAATTAAAAGAAATCCCGGAGGATTTCGTTGTAGATTCGATTATTAAAAAAAAAACAATCTAGACAAAAACGCATAAAACAATTAATAGGAAGCAAACCTTATGATGTCGGGCTCTATATGAGCCTTCAAAGATGATACCGCAAATGCTACACGTGGTCGGCTGATGACAATGTACGATGTGATGACGTAAATTTCTTGCAGTAGCACACTCTTTGTCACAGCGAAAACACTTTGTGCCAGATAGGGTGTCGGATGATCTGCTTGAGGGATTTTCGACCAGTAACTCCCCACTGTTGTCTGCGATGTCCTTCTCGGCCGTACCTTCAACAACATTCGAGCTAGAGGATGAATCCGAACTAAAATGTGTAGTTGATTTATCAGCCGGATTTATTGTTTTTACTACAAAATTCTTCCGTTGATGTTGATCTTGCTTCTCGTCATTCAAAACTCCTTTACGACGATGACCATTTCTCATATGTCTCGCAAAGCTCGCTGAAGTTTGGAACTTCATTGGACATAATCCACATGAAAAATTTTGCTTCTCACATAATGCATAGTGTGCTTGATATTCTTTTGGCTGGAATATTCTCCGGCAATGGGGACATGTTTGGTGCTTTCCGTTCATGCACGTGTATTTCGCTCTCTGTTTTGGTGATAAAATATTACTCAGAAAAGAATATGATGAGAGAATCTCGACATACATACCTTATGACGAAGCAGTAAACCTTTTGAAGAAAATGTTATGCCACAAATATCACAAGCCAATCGTGACAGCAAATCCTTGCTTTTAGCCGAATCAATAGTAGGTAATTCGGGTTTCTTGTCAATGATATTATTGTCCGTATCGTTGGCAGTGTTCAAATTAACACGCGAATGTTCAATCAACCGACAGTTAAATTCTTTATTTGTGTTACTGCTCTGTTCTGATCTATTTTCATCTTCAATAGGAACTTGATCCTTTTCCGTTTGATCTCTGCCCTTACAATGACTAAAGGCATGGTCATTCTGCAGCGTTTCGGATCGGAAATTTTCCCCACAATCAGAACACCGCAGAAAGAAGCCATCGTGAACGTCCTGTAATACGATACAATTATTCTACATACCTACTATACACTATGTCATTTGTATTGGATTACTTACATGGACGTGGTTCCAGTAGGGACTCTCCGAATAAGCACGTTGGTCATTACATAGAACACATTGATGTAATTTGTGTTTTGCTTTTATTTCCTGATAGTGCAATTCCTTACTTTCATCTGCAATCTTTTGACGAAAACACCATGTTGATATGGATCGTTCATGAAACGAATTCATCATTGATCTCTTCTTACCTCATGCAGATCCAGATGATTCCACAGTCCTTCCTTGCTCACATAGTCCCCGTGGCATAGGGAGCATCGGAACATCAACCGTAGCACACATATCTCCCGATGCAGCTCCAGATTACCTTCCTGATACTCCTCAAGGCAGATACCACATTCGACCATGTTGGCTTGGATATCTAACAGGTTTGATTCCACTGTTGCACAGTTACAAAAAAAAAGATTTGAGTACAATTTTCAGCAATTAAAATTAAGCAGAACAATACATTGCATTCCTATATCGAACTTAAATATAATAATATTATTACGTATTATCAAACAAACATTATTAAAAATAAACGAAGGATTCTGTTGCATTGTTTACATTCAGCATGCATACACTTTCGTCACGGTTATTAGGTTTTGCACCGTCGGGGTTAACCTCAATCTGATGACAGTTCAGTTGTACTGTTTACGTGGACTTAGTCGTTTTTTTCTTGGGTAGATTTTCTCGATAATTTTTCAGACTGCACTGAGATGTAAACCACACTTCTGCAATGTCCACGAGCAACATCTTTTCACCGCGCTGTTCCTCGACAATTTTCAAGTTAAAATTCGGAAATTTTAGAATTTTTTTTCGAAAAAACGACTAAGTGCTCGTAAACAGTACCACTGAACTGTCAAAAATGTTCAGCCTATTAACACTGAGTTCATTTGTGACGTCACGCTGCAGAACCTAATTAGGTTTTGCACCGTCGGGGTTAACCTCAATCTGATGACAGTTCAGTGGTACTGTTTACAAGCACTTAGTCGTTTTTTCGAAAAAAAATATTCTTAAATTTCCGAATTTCAACTTGAAAATTGTCGAGGAACAGCGCGTAGAAAGGATGTTGCTCGTGGACATTGCAGAAGTGTGGTTTACATCTCACTGCAGTCTGAAAAATTATCGAGAAAATCCACCCAAGAAAAAATCGACTAAGTCCACGTAAACAGTACCACTGAACTGTCATCAGATTGAGGTTAACCCCAACGGTGCAAAACCTAATTAGGTACTGCAGCGTGACGTCACGAATGAACTCAGTGTTAATCGGCTGAACCTTTTTGACAGTTCAGTGGTACTGTTTACAAGCACTTAGTCGTTTTTTCGAAAAAAAAAATTCTAAAATTTCCGAATTTTAACTTGAAAATTGTCGAGGAACAGCGCGTTGAAAGGGTGTTGCTCGTGGACATTGCAGAAGTATGGTTTACATCTCACTGCAGTCTGAAAAATTATCGAGAAAATCTACCCAAGAAAAAATCGACTTAGTCCACGTAAACAGTACCACTGAACTGTCATCAGATTGAGGTTAACCCCGACGGTGCAAAACCTAATACGAAACTAACGATTTTAAATTGGCTCACTACTTGACTAGCCTATTGGTCCCAAGCAAATCGATTAACGTATCCCATTCTACTATAAATTCCAGTACTACACTATGTTTGTTTTGATTCGCTATGAAAGTTTGACAGATAAAATGAGGGGTGATTTGATTTTCCTATGTTTCGAGGGGTGAATCGATTAGCTTGGGACCGAAGATAGTACCAGAGCTGAGCCAAAAAGTTGAGCACGTTTCTTCTGGACCTACTAGAGTTACCTCTATAGTGGTACTGTTTACAAGCACTTAGCCGTTTTTTTAAAGAAAAAAATTATTTTAAAATTTCCGAATTTTAACTTGAAAATTGTCGAGGAAATGCGTGGTGAAAGAATGTTGCTCGTGGACATTGCAAAAGTGTGGTTTACATCTCACTGCAATCTGAAAATTATCCAGAAAATCTACCCAAGAAAAAATCGACTAAGTCCACGTAAACAGTACCACCATAGAGGTAACTCTAAGACTAGAAGGTCCCGTAGAAACGTGCGCAACTTTTTGGCACAGCTCTGGTACTCTCTTCGGTCCCAAGCTAATCGATTCACCCCTCGAAACATAGGAAAAACCAATAACCCCTCATTTTATCTGTCAAACTTTCATAGCGAATCAAAACAAACATTGCGTAGTACTCAAATTTCGACTAGAAAAGGGTACGTTAATCGTTTGCTTGGGACCAATAGGCTACTAAAGTGGTGAGCCAATTTAAAATCGTTAGTTTCGTATTGATTGTTGGTACCACTGAACTGTCATCAGATTGAGGTTAACCCCGACGGTGCAAAACCTAATTAAAAATAAACGAAGGATTGTTTACATTCAGCATGCATACACTTTCGTCACGGTTATTTCGTATCACTCATCAAAAATCAGTTAAACGCTGTACAGACTGGAGAGTTATAACATGTTATAACGGTTGTCAAATAATTGCAACACAGAAACAACAATCAAGATAGCGCTATAACATGTTATAACTCTGTAGTCTGAACGTACTATCACTCTGAACAAGGTGATCCATAGGAGACGTTTCTCGCGTCACTTTTCAAATAGACCAATGTAACATATCCACCATTTTGAGAAAATCGAAGTTGAAGTTCGACAGATTATTATTTTAACTGTTTAAAAACAATACATTTTGTAATACTATTTTTAATGTAGTTAGTGTATAATAACGTTGAAAATTCAGAAAAAACGGTAAAATCACTATTTTACTTTGAATTTCATGTTAAAACATAGAAAAAACCACATAGGACGTTTTGACAAGTCAAGTTGTACATCGGACATGTTACATTGGACGATTTTTCTCAATGACATAATCAATGAGTGTTACATTGGACGTTTTGTCTACATGATACTAGATTCCCTTTCACAGATTTCAGAGTATAGTACCTAACTTTAGATTGGCCCCGCCTTTGGAAAATGAGCACCAATCATGTTAGGCAGTCCGAATGACCGAAGTAACAATCATATACCCCATCATTTCAAACTGTGCATTGGACAATTTTTGATCAATGATTATTTTAAATAAATAAAGGTAAATTTGGATGGATGTTTTTGTATCACATACAATGATAGAAGAGCAATAGTTTGTATCGCTTAATTCGATTTGTTTACATTTGTTACATTGGTCTATTTGAAAAGTGACGCGAGGTTTCTCAGTGGAACTGACAGCTCGAAATCAAGAGTATGTGCACATGAGTGCTCTGGTGTTAATGGTGCTGAATGTAAACATAAACAAAGCAGAAATTAGGTTTTGCACCGTCGGGGTTAACCTCAATCTGATGACAGTTCAGTGGTACTGTTTACGTGGACTTAGTCAATTTTTTCTTGGGTAGATTTTCTGGATAATTTTCAGATTGCAGTGAGATGTAAACCACACTTTTGCAATGTCCACGAGCAACATTCTTTCACCACGCATTTCCTCGACAATTTTCAAGTTAAAATTCGGAAATTTTAAAATATTTTTTTTCCGAAAAAACGGCTAAGTGCTTGTAAATAGTACCACTGAACTGTCAAAATGGTTCAGCCGATTAAAACTGAGTTCATTTGTGACGTCACGCTGCAGTACCTAATTCATATGAGAGTGAACTATCAGTTTTACTGTGATCTGTCAAAAGTTCTTGGTAAACAAAAAAGTCAGCTGATCGCAACAGGATCGTGGACAGGCTTATTTGAAAAATCAAGCTGGACATTGCATTAGGTCCTAAGTAACATTGACAAATTCTCTTCGTCGACTTTCTCTTTGTATCCCCACGGCCATCTTAAGACATTCCCATGTATTTTAAGCACACATATCGATAAAAGAAGCTTTCATCTAGCATCTAATACGACAAACACTACAAGAAACGGTTGTGTGCTCATGTTATTAACGAAAAAGAAAGTCGACGAAGAGAATCGATCAATGTTACTTAGGACCTAATGCAATGTTCAGCTTGAAATGCATCCATTACTCAAAAGTGAGAACTTCCCTAATAAAAATAACCATAAAAGAGAGCCTAACGACGTTTTCTGGGTATCATCCAAACCATTTGTGTGATAGTTTACCCATCCACGATACAGTATGGTATTTGTTTATTAGGGTTGCGTTTGCTCCGTTTGCTCACTTTAGAGTAGTTGCACTTATAGTTACTATAGATTCCATAGATAAGCGGAGGAAAAGTATAATGTAGCCAAACGAACTGTCAGTTAGTGTAGCCAATCGAGCATGACGTCATCATGGTGTTGTTTGAGGTAGAAGTCCGCAAAAACGACTGCACGATCATCCGTGAGCATGTGGAATCGTTAGGGTCAATTTCGTCACAATTAAGTCCCTGCTCTCCCGCTTTCGTATTTGGTGACTACAATCAAGCTGGTCTACAGTGGCGCTTTACAGACAGTGGCACACCATTAATTGATCCACTGCTTTCGCATACGCCGGTTGCTTGCTATGCTCTTTTGGACGGTTTTAACTTTTACGGGTTCACACAAGTGAATACTTTTCCGAACCGAAATGGACGTTTGCTAGATCTTGTCCTGGTAAATGATTCCGCACTACCGGGCACTTCTGTTTCCTTGCCCGTCGAGCCACTGATTGATCTAGAGCCGATCATCCCGCTCTCGTCGTGTCATTTAGTTTACCTGTGCCGATTCTTTTTACGCCGTCATCTGAGTGCTACTCTTTGGACTTTCGCCGGGCCGATTATGTTGCATTGAACAATGCGCTTGCGGAAATTGATTGGCAATTTATCGAAACTGCCGCTAGCGTGAATGATGCAGTGGATTTTTTCAGTGCTGCACTGGAAGATGTTATTTTCCGCATTGTCCCAGCTCGACGACCTCCGCTAAAGCCTGCATGGTCTAACCCACGCCTACGTGTGCTAAAACGTCAACGCTCTGCCGCCCTCCGAAAGTATTGTAACTCTCGCTCGCCGTACTACAAACGACTGTTCAATTTTGCGAGTCGTAGTTATCGTTTTCTCTATAATCGACACGTGAGACGCACGGAAGCGAACCTTCGCACGAATCCGAAAAGTTTTTGGTCGTTTGTCAACTCAAAACGGAAGGAATCCGGGTTGCCTTGTTCCATGTTTCTCGGGAATGACTCGGCTAATAGTGAAAGAGAAAAATGCGACTTGTTTGCTCGTCATTTCAAGCAAGTGTTCAACGATTTCTCCGCTTCGCCAACACAAGTGCTGGATGCTGCTGTTGGGATGCCACGTGATGTGTTTAGTTTCGTTATTCCGCGCATTTCAGAAGACCGCAACACGCAGACTGAAGCTATCGTTCGCCTCCGGACCTGACGGCATTCCGTCATCAGTTCTAAAGCGTCGTGTAGCCAATCTCTGCCTTCCACTTGCGAGGCTATTCAATCTCTCGGCACAGCAATGTGAGTTCCCCTGCCGCTGGAAACTTTCTTATCTGTTCGCAGTGCACAAAAAAGGAGATAAATGGAATGCCATAAATTATCGTGGAATCACCTCCCTGTGTGCCTGCTCAAAACTGTTCGAGATTATCATAAATGGTGCTCTGTTCGCACGCAGCAAAAATTATATCGATACAGAACAACACGGTTTCTACCCGAAGCGCTCCGTGTCCACGAACCTGGTGCAGTTCACTTCTAACTGTCTGCGATGCATGGATTCAGGATGGCAAGTATAATACTGCGTATATGGATCTAAAAGCTGCATTTGACACGGTGGACCATAATATCCTGCTGGCCAAGCTGGAGATACGTGGCATCTCGTCAACTGCTGTGGATTGGTTCAGATCTTACTTGGTGAATCGCTACGTACATGTCAAGATTGGCGCGTCGGAATCGGATGTTTTCTCAAACAACTCGGGAGTCCCGCAAGGCAGTAACCTAGGACCGCTACTATTTTCGACCTTTTTAAACGATGTCGCCTTGCTGATACCATTTGGATGCCGCGTTTTCTATGCAGACGATACGAAAATCTACAAAATTATTAAAAGCCTCTCGGACTGCTGGGATCTCCAGAATGTGTTAGGTATTTTTGCTGACTGGTGCTCAAGAAATTTGATGAGTCTAAGCATAGAAAAATGTAACATTATTTCTTTTTTTTTTTTTTCATTTTGTTTATTTGGCAGGCTCAAATGTTAAAAGAATAACTTAGCGGAGCCGAGTAACATGGAATACCAATTTTGGTACTCAAAATACAAACAAAAGATATAAAATGCATATTATTAAAGGATTTTCCTGGGTGGCGATCGAAGCGGCGACAAAGCGATCTTCTCCCGTGCACGCAACTTCTTTCTTTCCCGAATTTGTTCCTCATTTTCGTTGAACCCGAAACGTGATCGCTGCTGCTGCATCTGAACATCGTTTCCCGTTGCATGCTCTCCGCTACTCTCGTCGGTCGTCGGGGTCGTCTCGTCCATTTCGTTATCTTCATTCAACATCTCCAACCCCGTGTCCGTTTCCTGGTCGCTAATGACAAACGACGCACCTTCCACCACTACACCAGCATACGTACTGCTGCTGTTTTGTTTTCTTTCACTTTGCTTTCCTTTTTCCTTTAGTTGCTTCTCCGGTTCCTTCCGAGCCTTCCGCTTGGGACAGGAAAGCTTCCGGTGTCCGTCCACCTTGCACAGAAAACATTTATCTTTGTTGCCATCATAAAATATATTTCCTATGCGGTTGAAGAAATACAATGACGTGGGGATTTCCTTCTTCACATCCATATATATACCGCGTATCCCTGTATAAACCTCAAAGCACAGATCAGATGGAAATTTCTCCCGGATGATGCGTTTAATTTTTACATATTTCCCCAGCACTTTATCCAGCTCGTTGTCCGGTACCTCTGGTGGCAAGTCATACACACGCACATACTGGATAAATTCACCAGCATGCGACATGCGTACCTTTGCCGTCGTTCCATTCGCATAATGGAAGATTAAATCCTCCGAATTGTATGTCAGAGCATGGAGCATCGCTTCCTCTGATTTGAACTTTATGAAGACTCCCCTTTCCTCACCAATGCGATAAACAGCTTCCATTTCAGCCGGATCCGCGTCGAGTGCTTTGGCGAAATTTACAATCTCTCCGATGTTTGGTTTAGCATCATAATGGCTGAAGCTAAACTTGATGGTGTTTTTTACTTCACACATCTTGCACCGTAGCAACAAAAGGCACAAACTGATAGCAACGAACAAAGAGCAACTATATAATAGCGAGTCTCAAAAACAGGCTATCGCGTGGTTCACACCGAAATAAAAATTCGACTGCTGCTGTAGACAGCTGTGGGACAACTCGTAACATTATTTCATATCACCGAAAAATTGAACCAATCATGTTTGACTATGTTCTCTACGGACGCTGTCTTGCTCGTGTAGAGCACATAAAGGATCTCGGCGTTACCTTGGACTGCAGACTCACTTTCAGAATCCACTACAATGACATCATCTCCAGAGCTAATCGACAATTGGGCTTTATTTTCAAAATTGCCGACGAGTTTCGTGACCCGCTATGTCTCAGGTCACTTTACTGCTCGCTTGTGCGATCCTTATTGGAGTCAAGTTCAGTTGTTTGGTGCCCTTTCCATGCTAGCTGGATCACTAGAATTGAATCCGTTCAACGCAAGTTTGTGAGATATGCTCTTCGTTTCCTCAACTGGCGTGACCCAACGAACTTGCCACCGTACGAGGAGCGTTGCCGTCTCCTGGGAATCGAGCCATTAGAGGTGAGACGGACGGTCGCTCAAGCTATGTTCGCTGGAAAGCTGCTTACAGGTGACATTGACTGCCCAACACTGCTGTCACAACTAAATATGTATGCTCCTGAGAGGTCTCTTCGTCAACGCGACTTTCTGTTTTTGGAACCACGGAGCCGGAATTATACACAACACGAGCCAATTCGAGCAATCAGCCGGCAATTCAACAACTTTTTTTATATGTTCGACTTCAATGTATCAGCTGACGTGTTTCGTCATCGGCTACTTGGCCTTTTCCGTACCGTTGACCGTAACTATTTAGTTTAAGTTTTATTCATTTAGACAGTATTTGTCAGTTGAATTTTTCAATAAACAATAAACAAAAAGTATTGTAATATTATGAGCACAAAACGCTTTCTACACTCCACATTCCTATTTACTTCGCGGACAACGGAAGAAGGAAAGATAAAGCAAACCATTCCTCGACTCATTGTTGCAAAGATTTGCTTTGCACTTCATTTTAAACTTTTACGCACGAAACAAAACAAAACTGCACAACGAAGAGCTCTATGATGACAATATGAACTTTTTTCACGGATGCCAGAAAGATCATTTATTTTTCATGGTTGCCAAAACAACTTTTTGTGCCTCCGCTTATCTATGGAATCTATGGATGCTCTTAGAGGAAGAGGAGGCAACCAACCGGTGGAAACTAACGATTTAAAATTGGTTCACTACTTGACTAGCCTATTGGTCTCAAGCAAATCGATGACAAGCCTATTGGGACCAATAGGCTAGTCAAGTACCCTAATAAAAATTGTATGGTTAATTTGCTTAACGACGTGTTCTGGGTATCATCCAAACCATTTGTGGAATAGTTCAATGATTTGGGTTATCGTTCGTTTATGGTTATTTTTTATTAGGGTAGTGAGCCAATTTAAAATCGTTAGTTTTCTTATTGTCTCCTCTTCCTCTAGATTAGGACGAACCCAAATCTGAGTAAATCGAATATCTAAATTTGGGTTTTCTTTTCTTAGCGTGTGTCCTACCATGGGAACACCCCTCAGTCTAAAAGCCCTTTTAAAGCACTGGTTTCATTTTCCACCCGTTCCACTTCAAGAAGTTCGCAAATTTTCGTACGTAAACAACAACAAACTGCACCTGCTCACGGCCTCGTCGCTACTTGACACGTGCGTTGATATTATCCGCGAATTTACGAGCGTAGACGTCCCTGAGTGGTCTCCCCATAAAATCACCATGGTCCGCGTGGACTTTTCCCAGCTGGTAGGACTGCAGTCGCAGCCGGAGTGTATCCGAAATATTTGCATCCTAGCGCACGTAGATCATGGTAAGACGACGCTGGCCGATTCGCTCATTGCCAGCAATGGAATCATCTCGCATCGATTGGCCGGAAAGCTGCGCTACATGGACAGCCGGCCGGACGAACAGGAACGACAAATCACGATGAAAAGCAGTAGCATAGCATTGTACTACGAGGGTCATCTGGTGAACTTGATCGATTCGCCCGGGCATGTGGATTTTTCCAGCGAAGTTTCCACGGCGGTAAGGCTCTGTGATGGAGCGATCGTGGTGGTGGATGTTGTGGAAGGCGTTTGTCCCCAGACTAGGATATGCCTGAAGCAGGCTTATAGTGAGAATTTGAGAACGGTGCTTCTACTGAACAAGGTGGATCGATTGGTGCTGGAGAAGAAGATGGACCCGTTGGAGGCGTACAAACACTTGTCACAGGTTCTCGAACAGGTAAATGCCGTGGTTGGGAACATATTTGCGTCCGATGTACTAGCTAAGGAGGATTTGAGTTCGAAACATCAGGTGTCGGCTCTGGAGGAAACGGATGATTCGCGAATATACTACACGCCAGCAAACGGGAATGTTCTGTTTGGGTCAGCGCTGGATGGATGGGGATTCACGTTGAAGGTGTTCGCCAAACTGTATCATGAGAAACTTGGAGTTCCGTTGGCCGAACTGGAGAATGCGATGTGGGGCGATTATTTCTACAGCCCCAAGAAGAAAAGCATCGAAAAGGGGGCATTTGAAAAAGGTCGAAAGCCACTGTTTGTCCAGCTGGTTTTGGATAATCTGTGGAACGTGTACGACTTGGTGGAGAATAGGGACGTTGAAAAGCTAAAAACGATTTCGGAGAAGCTGGGTGTTGCTCAGACGGCTCGTGATTTGAAGCATGCCGACATTAGAATTCCAATTCGAAACATGCTATCTCAATGGCTACCGATGGAGCGATCACTGTTGGACCTGGTCGTGAACATTGTGCCGAATCCCCGGATGATTCCGGAATCGAAAGCGGAGAAGTTACTTTGTTCGAGAATGGAAGATTTCCGGGCATTCCCAGAACGAACGCAAAGGCTCCAAGAGGATATTCGAAAATGCGACTCGAAGAGCGAAACGTTGATCGTGTTCATTTCTAAAATGTTCCCCGTCGATCGAAAATCACTGCCTCGGTTGGTTGGTGAAAGCTTTTCGAAAATGAACCTAGATGATGGTCCGGAAGGGAATCAAGAACCGACTGTGGCAGATTCTTGTGATGAAGCTTTCCTAGCATTTGCACGGGTTTACAGCGGAACGCTCAGGCGAGGGGACAATGTGTACGTGATTGGACCGAAACACGATCCTAGGAACTTGCTTACGGAAGGATACGATCTGGAAGCATCACCGCATATAGCTCAGGTTCAAGTGGATCACCTGTTTATGCTGATGGGTCGCCATATGGAGCCGATAGAATCCGTCCCAGCGGGAAGCATTGCAGGAATTGCTGGCCTCCAGAACCACGTGCTTAAAACGGCAACCCTAAGTAACACACCGTACTGTCCACCGTTTGTAGACCTGCCAGCGATAGCGACTCCAATCCTCCGGGTAGCCGTCGAACCGAAGGATATCCAAAATATGCCGAAATTGGTACGGGGATTGAAGCTTCTCAATCAAGCGGATGCCTGCGTTCAAGTCCGCATCCAGGAAAGCGGTGAACACGTTATCCTAACCTTAGGCGAGGTACATCTGGAACGATGCATCAAAGACCTTCAGGAATCGTACGCTAAAATCAAGCTGAACGTGTCAAAACCGATTGTACCGTTCAAGGAGACGATTGTGAAATTCGTTCCTACTTCCGAAGATAATCCGGAAGAGGAAGCAGCCAAAGAACGGGAACGGGACAAAACGGTTACCATCTACACGCCAAACAAACAGAGCTATATTAAACTACTTGCAATTCCTTTGCCATCCGAAGCCGTTGAACTGCTAGAGCGAAGCAATCCAATTCTGAAAGCTCTAGCAAAGGCACAGGAAGCGAAGGAAATTTCCAACTACCTTAAGGAATCCTTGCTAGACTTAAAAACCAAACTGAGTAAAATGTTCGCCGAAAGCGAAACCGAAGAGCTGGACGCCTCAACCGTGGACAAAATTTGGAGCTTCGGGCCGAAGAAATGCGGAACCAACATCCTTCTGAACTGTTCCTCCTTCAAGCACCCACCGGCGTGGCACTTGAGACAAATCTCCACCGAAACGGACCCAGCCGCAATCGACATCCGGTACAATTTGGAATCGTCCTTCGTCAACGGATTCCAGCTGGCCAGTCTAGCTGGGCCCCTGGCCGACGAACCGATGCAGGGTGTCTGCTTCCTCGTTTTGGAATGGAACGTCGTCCCGTCGAATGGGGCCACCGACGAACCCAGTGCCGCTGTAGTATCCCACGGACCCCTATCGGGTCAAATCATGTCCATCGTCAAGGATGGATGCAAGAAAGCCTTCCAGAACCAACCGCAACGGTTGGTGCATCCGATGTACAGCTGTAACATCACGGTCAATTCGGATGTTCTGGGCAAGCTGTACGCCGTGATCGGCCGGCGGCAGGGACGGATCCTGTCGGCCGATCTGATCGAGGGCAGTGGACAGTTCGATGTGAGTGCCGTGATTCCCGTTATAGAATCGTTCAACTTTTCCACGGAGATCCGCAAGCAGACGTCCGGACTGGCCATGCCGCAGTTGGTGTTTAGCCATTGGGAGGTAGTATTGATCGTAGCATTGTTGCTTAATTATGCGGATTTCAAATTTGACATTTCCACTTCCACAGATTGTCGACATCGATCCGTACTGGGTGCCGACGACGGAGGAAGAATACGAACAGTACGGCGAGAAGGCCGACTTCACCAACATTGCCAAGGTTTACATGGATTCGATTCGGGAACGGAAGGGACTACCAGTGGAGAAGAAAACCGTCGAACATGCGGAGAAGCAACGGACGCTTTCGAAAAATAAGTGATTAGTTTTTAACTTTGAAACAACGCACTCTGTAAAGTATTTTTCTAATGGTTAATCTGTTAAAAAAAGAATAGGTACTTTAATGTTATTTATGAATAAAAGCCTGTTTAAAAAATCAGATTCTTAATTGGTGAGTTGATCTGAGTTGTGATCGTGCCAGCTGAGAGCCGATCAACATTACGTTTTATGGAACATCCATAAATCACATAACTTATTTATTTCTTTTAAACCGCCCGCTCCCCTCGTAACGTATTTTGATATACCTAATACATGGTCGGTCATCCCCCTAAAATGCTGGGCCATTTATGCATGCTCCATTAGTATATTTTGGAATGTTAGGTCAGAGATTTGAAAATCACCACCCCCAAATCCCTTCTTCGACAAGTTTTAAAGGAATTTGGAAATTCCCTAAGAATTCCAGTGTTTTCCAGGCAAAATAAAATTCCCTGAACATTCCAGTATTTTCAAGATAGTGCAATCAAGCATTATGCCGAACGGCTTCATGGCAAACGGGATTCCCCCGATCAATCCACAATCGATTGTGGATGTTCAGAAGGACGGCACCGTGCAAATGGCTTGCGGTTTTCAAAAAAGAGCCGTGTCATCTTGCTTTAACAAACCCCATGGACATAATGGACACGTTTTAGGCACATAGTAAATCCCTCTCTCTCTCTATATTATCAGAAATATATTCTAGATCTTTCCTTAAATCCTAACAAATTCCGTCGAAATTTAGCACGGAAAAATAAACACTCGCACATCAACGGGGAAATCAACACCGCACAGCAAAAGAACCATCCGACTTACTTACCGTTGTTCCTCGGTGCCGCCTACTTCCGCTTGGCTTTTCCTCCTTTGCCCGCTTTACCCTTGCCCCCTTTACCACCTTTGCCCCCTTTGCCTTTACCGCCGCTCTTCTTGGCCGACCGTCGCTCCTTGGCGTCCAATCCTCGCAAGTCCTTCTTCATACGCGGATCAACCACCTTGAACCGACCCTCGACACCCTTCGGCCGGCGAACCTTCTTGCCACCGGCGCCGGCCTTTTTCGCCACCACGTAAGTGATGTCTTTTTTCTTGGCGTCCGATTTTTTGTACAACCTGAAATTAATTTTCGAAATGTGCATGTTATTCAACGTCAGATTTACAGATAGGTAACAACACTTACTTCTTCAGCATTCGGATCTTCTCCTGGTTGGTGTCGTCTACATTCTCCATGATCGTCTCCGCCTTCTTCTTGATCTTCTCCATTCGCTTGGTAGCATGCTTCTTCTTGCGGGCCTTGGCTTCCATGACCTTCTTGATCGACCGGACGTTGAGCTCTTCCAGATTCATCTTGTACGTGCCGACGACCTCATGGGGAACCGGTGCCTCCTTCTTCATGGTTTTTTCCTCATCCTTGACGAACCATTCCGGGAGGTTACTGTCGTTGAACATGTACCGATTCCACGCGGCGTCCACCAAATCGCGACGGGACTTTTTGCCACTAATCAACATTTGACCCAGAGCCAGTTCCTCCTCGTTCAGTTTGACCTTCTTTTCGCGCTTCTCCGCCGCAACAACTTCGAACCCATCCTTGCCGCCGATTTTCTCGACGGTTTTGTGTTTGAAGCTTTCGTCGTTCACTTCCACCTCCGCCTCGGAATCCGAATCATCCGAAGATGAGTCTTCCTTTTCGACGTCGTGCTTTGCTCGTTTACGTGCCTTTTTTCCGAGCGGCCTGTCTTTGTCATCATCGCCGATGATTTTGGCACCCGATTTCCGGTACATTTCCGTCAGGCGATCCAGATCGTAATCTACGGCTTGATCCTCACCGGTCAGAACATTTTTGAAAGTATCCTTTTCGAACCAGAGCTGAGCCTTCTGGCGTCGCTTTTCGTCCTTATCCCGATAGTCCAGATCGGTGATCAGCGGATTTTGCGTGTCTGGATTGTCGCTGTCAACATCTTCCTCGCCTTCGTCATTTTCAAATTGAAGCTCCTCGGTATCATCCAGACCCAATCCTTCCCGATCCAAATCTGCATCGCTGTCTTCGCCGTCCGACTTCTGGGCCAGGATTTTCTCGTCCTCAAACAAATCTCCCTTGGTTTCCTTGTCGTACTTGACGAACTTTTGCCTCTTTTTGGTCAAACCATCGTCTTCGTCGTCGAGGAAGCCAGGTTCTGTTAGGATATCCGGATCAGCATCCAAAAGATCGTTGATCTGCCTTTTATCCCGAACTGACTTCAAGCTGAACATCATCACATCCCCTTGTTCCGTAGGACCCTGATCCCCTTTGATGACCATCTTCAAGCTCAGTTTCTCGTTAAGCTTGGTTCGTTCCTTATTGGCCTTCTTGCGTTTTCGCCTGGTATCCTGCGCTTCCTCCTTCCTCAAGTCAGCAATTTCCTTGTCCATAGACTTCAGTTCAACAGTTTCCTCATCATCCTCTTCGCCTTCTTCCTGCTGAACTTTCTCATTCAATGTCGACAACTTTTTGCCCTTCCCTTTCACATCCTCTTCCTCCTGGTGTTCATGTGGGAACAACTCACTGCTCATCATCTTGTGCCACTTGAGCAAATCTCTCAAATCCTTCCTGCCAAGAACCTTGATATCCTTACAGCACTCACGGATCTCAGCCGTCGTTCGCGGGTGGTTCGCAATCCCCTTATCATCAAACTGAATCTCGGTAGTTCTTCCCAACATAGCCAACGGTTTGTCATTCTTCAAGAACTCTGTAACGGAGATAATCTTCCGCACATCCGTTCCGTCATAACCTTCCACCTTGGGCTTCTTGCTCTTCTCTACCTCCTTTAGCAGATTTATCTTCACCTGCGGTTCAATGTCCAGCTCATCGAACACATACTTGGCGTCTAAAAACCTCGGATCGATCTTATCTGGTGCCCGGTAGTCCTGACAAACGACGAAGATTTCCGCTGACTCGTTTCTCGAGGCCGATGGCTTCGTCGCGTGAACCTTCCGGAACAGCTGCTTCAACACCCAAATCAGTGCGTTGTAATCCTTCGAGCGGAAAACCTTAGTAACGAACCATCCTCCTGGTCGCAGAAACTGCGTCGCAAGCTTGGTCGCACTTAGCGTCAAACAAACCTGCTGATACGCATCGAACAACCAATTCCGACCCACATTCGGAGCACCGTCATTCAGCACAACATCGGCTTTCCACGTCTTCAGTTCCTTTGTCAAATCTGCCTTCGTTTTGTCGGTCGTAATGTCCCCCATCAAACTGATACAACCGGGAACGTTCTTGATCGGGAACAAATCCACACCAACGACAATACTGGAGACGGGCATATTCTGCTTCGCCACTTGCATCCATCCTCCCGGGGCAGCGCAAAGATCGATGCACACCTGCGATTGCTGAAGGAATCCGAAACGGCGATTCAACTGGATAAGCTTGAACGCGGCACGGGAACGGTATCCTGCGAAACATCAACGAAATTAGTACCGGCCCGAACAGTAGCAGTGTAGGCGGAAAATGTTTACTCACCGGTTTCCTTGGCTAATTTGTAGAACTTATCCTTCCGGTCCTTTCCTACTTTTGCTTTCTTTCCCATGATGAAGCACGAGTGTTATTTACTATCCGGGAGCCAATTTTCAAACGAATTTTCACCAATAATTATTTTTATTCGGACGAATCGAACCCACGACCGAAAAACATGTGCTCAAGGCGAACGCGGAATGAAAACAAAAACGTGCGAGACAAGCATCAAGGGAGAGATTGACAGCTCTGACTGAAAATAAAAAAAAGGAACGGGATGACAGGTGGAACAGAAAAGGTCTTTTCGAAAAGCACAGTCGAACCTATGTAGTACGATTATTTAGGGTCTATTAAGATATTTCGTACCTAATACAAAAAATGCAATTTTTATTGCGCACTTTTCCCTCAAATGGACTGCACAGTTTGAAAGTGTAACTATGCAAAAGTGTGACAAGAAGTGCTATCTGTCAATTTTTGACACGCGTCTGTCATCACGTCATATGTAATTTGGTTTGCTTTTCATTGTCTTTTCGTCTTTCGTCGGTTTTGTGGAACATGGCCAATACGTAATTCTTCAAAATGTTGGAAATAAAAGAGCCAGCACGAATACTAAGTACCATTGCCTTTATGGCTACTATTTTCTCGGGCTAACCAGAGCCAAGCTTGCCATTATCTACCGTTAAAGTAAAACAACGATCAGTGGCTGGATAACTTCATACAGAGAAAATGGATTGCTTTCTTCTAAGCAGCGGGAGCAAGTGTTCAAGAAATTCAGTGTACGTTATCGACAATGGATTTTGGAGCTCTATTATCAGAAACCAATTCTCTACCTTGAGGAATGCTGTGATCTTTTCTACCGACGATTCCAGATCAAAATAAGTGGATCGTCTGTTTGTAGAATTTTGCATGCCGAAGGATTGACGTGGAAGCTAAGCCATGAACCCGTATGTAAAAGTGATGAACTGGTTCGTGTCTGATCTATTCTGGATAAATTATTTTTATCTAGATCGTTTGTGCTATTACGCTATTACCGAGCATAGAATGCTGCATAGATCTCGTTGCTAGGGGCACGCAATAACCTTTAACTCCAACGCAGGCAACGGCTGTAATTAACTACTGCTTTAATTACATTAATTACACAATGTAGAACATTAACTACTTTTTAACTCCAATAATTACAGTTGAAATTTCGTAATTAAAGTACATTAATTACATTTTCAATACTTTTAATTGCATCAATTACGGATAGATAATTTTAATTACCATCAGTACTACTTCAAAACGCTTTAATTTCTTTAAGTACTTTCGATTGCATTTTAACTTCAACGCACCGGTTCTTTGTATTGCGTGCCATTCGTCTCGTTGGCACCTCTAATTTTGAGCAAACTTCCTACCCCCTTCCGCTTTACGTAATATTTCAATGGCGTTTAGGTCATATGAATAAAAATAGTTTACTTTCCCTAATAACAAAAATACCATACATGAACAATAATACAAATGGTAGAACCACCGACAAACCGACATGACACTTAATTCAGACTTATGCCCGAAAATCGTCAACGGCCGATTTAAATATCTGGGGTGGGACGTGCTGTCAAATCAGCCTACTGATCATTCTTGTATGAAATTGGTTCCAAACGTAAACAAACCCTGTAGGTTTCTTATGGCTTGTTTACGTTTGGAACCAGTTATGCGAGGTAGGCGACGATTGTTCGTATTTGACAGCCACCTCCCCCCCTTGTTAAATATGCAGTGATCCGAACTGTCAAAACCATAGGATTTTTTATGTAGATAAAAATAATTTACAAATATCGACCAGTTAGGTCTGTGCCACAAATGAGAAAAATAATTCATCCAGAATCCCGACCAACCATTTCATTAATTTTCTTTAATTTTCTATACATCGATCTTCAAAGCCATTCATAAGAAAAATCGATAGCGGTCGTTACCATTTCATGAATAATTGTAAAGATGCTAAAAGTCTTCTCGTGAATCGTTTATAAAGATCTTTCTCCAAATATTGCTACCAATCGTTACCAATGTTAAAATATCGAGTGTGTTGCCAGATCAAAATATCGATTTCTGTTGTATGTTGAATATATTCATTGCCGATATAGCGATACACAACTGCTGATTTTATTTGTGATTTTTAATCTGCATAATTTCTAGTTTCGATCCCATGCCATCTGGGGTGTATTTGATTTCGTTGTTGGTTGCTAATCCTCGGGTCCACGGCAGCTGTTGATGAGCTTATAAACGACAGGCAAACACACTCTAGTATGTGGTGTATTGAAATTTCTGTAAATCTTTTCATACATGAATTCAATATTTATTTGTCATAACCATCAACCAGTCAGCCATGTAGGTGTAATAGAGGTCAAAAAGTATCAATTTTCCTCATTGGGTTCCAAATGCCAAGAATCCCACCACGCATGCTTTCACGGGTTATTAAATATATAGACGTAAACTTGAAGAACTACAATGGGAAACATTTGCTGCGTCGCGGCCATCGGTCTTCTCGTTCATTTACCGGCAGATTGCTTCTTCCGATGAAATGCCGAATATGTCGATAAATAATATAAACATTGCCATCTGTCACCTGGTGTGTCTCGAAATCTCTTTAACCAGCGATGCAAATCGATAACAAGGAGATTATAAATGTGCATCGATGGCAATATTTGTTGTTCTTTGTCAAAGTTCAAAGTTACGATGATATCAGTATTTAAATATTTATTGATGAATATTTGTAAACAGGCATGGAAAATCATTTGCATTCATTTCATACATTCATTTACATTCATTAGCTTCTAACTTTTTTCATCAACAGCATTCCGCAAAATGATGTATGGAGCTTTTGTAGGTTTTGTTATAAACTACAACTTTTGCTCATAATTCAAATCAGTAACAATTTCTGCCCGCTCTAGTTCATGATGCATAAGAGATACAGATTTAAGTTATGAGCAAAAGTTGTAGCTAATAACAAAACCTACAAAAACTCAATGCATTACTTTGCGGAATGTTGTTCATGAAAAAAGTTAGAGGCAAATGAATGTAAATGAATGTATGAAATGAATGCAAATGATTTTCCATGCCTGTTTGTAAAGAATACTAAAGTCCATGCGACATATCGAAATTAAAAGAAATTTAGTATGGCACCTTTATAGATTACTATCATATCACCGACAAACCGACATGAATGATCATACAAATTACAAAGACATTTCTGATCAAAGCAAAAAACTGACATCTGTCGCCGTGTTCGCGAAAATATTTATCCTAGCCACGAACACGCGTACAAAATTTATGAGTTGGTTCGTGTCTAATATATTTCAGACAAATTATTTTTATCTAGATAAAACATTTCTATGGTTTTGACAGATGGGATCGCTGCTCATTTTAATCGTCCGTTATGGATTGTCGGTTGTCGGTGATGATATGACCGATGAAGAAATAATCTTAACTGTAAGTATCGATCAATAAAGATTTTTAAATGTGTACATCGAAATCATAGAAAATTTAAAGTAAAGAATTGGCGACATAAATCTTTATTTCTGTTTAAAGAACTTTGAAGAAGTTTCACGAACGGTTGGTCGGGATGGATCAGACACGAACCAATTCATAACTTTTGCATGCGGGTTAATGGCGTAGCTAAATATTTCCCGCGAACACGGAGCCAGATGTCAGTAGTGTGCTTTGGTCAGAAATTTTATTGTTTTTGCAATGGTCATTCATGTCGGTTTGTCGGTGGTAGAACTATCCCAAAAATGGTGCGCATACTCATTCCCGCAGGGCCTTTACATTCGGCAGGGTTGCCGCTTCAGCTGCTGCGGAGACATGATTAGTGTCAACCATACTCTTGTTATCTACAGAAAATCAGCGCAATTGGTTGAAGGACAGCCGAAAAATAGCGGTGGGTGGACGTTACTACCCACCGCATAAATGAATGGATTACTCAATCACGTTAGCTTTACGGAGCCAATAATTCATTGTTCATTGTTTGTAACAAAATTCACTTAAGTCTATGTCTAGTAGGAGTTGTGCCGAATACTCGAGGCTAGCCCGAGGTTAGAGGGGTACATTTTCGAAGGATAGGATAAGGGGATGAGCTTGCAGGAACGGTTTATTTGTCTCATTAGAGCGATGTCGCCAGTATGAACGGAAGTGCGGTTCTAGATTCATCTGGAGTTCGAGACAGAATCGACTTGTCCCAGAACATTTTTCAAGTCTTGACTTGAATTGCAACATTTTTGCCCGTCCACATTGGTCCACATCAGGGATGCCAGAAGGTTTTCGAATAAGTCTTCAACAAGATCGAAAACATGTCTTCATATGTCTTTAAATTGATGACATTATTCGTAATCAACTAATTCCCTTTAAGAGAGCTTCTTGAGTGTGTTGATTTATTTCTTTTTAATTTCGTTATAATTGCTCATCCATCTTTTGACTTTGGTGTTGAGTACTTTTTTCAGTAGTAGACGAAATACGCGTATCTGTCAAAAGATAAGCAATTATAACGGAATTGAAATGAAATAAAATAAATGTGTTGATTTATTTCCTTTCAATTCCATTATAATTGCTTATCTTTTGACAGATACGCGTATTTCGTCTACTACTGAAAAGTACTCAACACCAAGGTCAAAAGATGGATGAGCAATTATAACGGAATTAAAAGGAAATAAATCAACACACTCAAGAAGCTCTTCTTAAAGGGAATTAGTTGATTACGAATAATGTCATCAATTTAAAGACATATGAAGACATGTTTTCGATCTTGTTGAAGACTTTTTCGAAAACCTTCTGGCATCCCTGATGCGGACCATTGTGCACGGGCAAAAATGTTGCAATTCAAGTCAAGACCTGAAAAATGTTGAGGGACAAGGCGATTCTGCCTCGAACTCCAGACGAATCTAGAACCGCACTACCGTTCATACTGGCAAGCAAAAAGCTCTTTATAAAGGGATTGCGTTAAGAGGTTCGAAAAAAATTGAAAGATTAACTAATTCCATCGAAAGTCAAATTTCCAGGATGATGATAATTTCACAACTTTCTGAATCTTGATCCAACCCCTGCAACGATTTTTTTTTATTTCTAAGAACTAAGAAAGCTTTTCAAAGTCTCTGATAGGTATTTTATATTATGCTAACTTACAGAATCCTGGAATGTTTTCAAAGCATAAGAACGGTATATTATCATCGGTTTTGGAGTAAATGGCCTATTCGGCTGGACATTGAAAAATTTGGCAAAACGGTGGGACTTAAAAAATAAATGAAAATCTGTTGTTTCATTAGTTCTCATTCTAAATAACGAAAAAAAAATAGAAATGGTTTCGAGATTCAGGACCTCGAAAGACTCTCCTTTCTCTTATCCTTCACCTATGCATCTATGCTTCTATGTTGAGAATCAACTTAGCCCTCATTTATTTTCGGCAAATTTCAATCGACTCGCATATTTTTGTAATCGTTATGCTTCTGATTATCTGATTATTATATTACATATTACAATATATCAAAAATCAAATGTATCAAAAAATTCGGGATGACGAGGGACCATTAAGGCACCCATTTGAAGCGATTTGTATGGGGAGAGTGAAGATGTAAACTCCCTGTTGCTAACATTTCGTGGATAAAGGGCGGGCTCTTTTCCCCATTCATTGGGGCATCTTCCTGTTGGATGGCTCGTTTTCTGACCAATTGCTTGATCAAGTTGTTGCAAGGAGATTCTTAACTGTCCCAAGGAAGTGAATAGGCGAATTGCCTATCAATCCATCCATTCGTTTTTGGCCCTTTATACAGCGATTTGCTGTTGACAATAAGAGGTTATTGAGCTTTCTCAAGTTCTACAGTGAGAAGAGTCCACCGCTATAGGACTAGTTTACGTGCTACAATGAGCATTAGACCACTATCATCATCATCAGTATCGAAATTAAGGACTTCGAAACAAATAATCCAAGCATGGAAAATAATCCCAGATTCTAAAATGAAGATTCAGATGTCAGATTTTGAAAATTTTCTATGATCCCAGATTTCAAAACATCAAAATTATTGTGAAATTTTCAATTTTCTCAGGCTGTGTTCCATTTGGTGAATTTTCACTTAAATTTGACAGATGGAAAATTCTCAATTAACAATTTGGATTTTATGAGGGTTCTTTCTTGGGGCCTCCCTTAGCTCAGTCGGTAAAGGCGCAGCTACAAAGCAAGACCATGCTGGAGGTGGCTGGGTTCGATTATCGGTCCGGTCTGGAAATTTTTTGGATTGGAAATTTTCTCGACTTCCCTGGGCATAGAAGTATGATTGGACTTGCCACACAATTATACCAATGCAAAAATGGTACAGGCATCGAAAGCTCTCAATTAATAACTGTGAAAGTGCATCTAGAACACTAAGTTGAGAGCACGCAATAAGCTAATGTGCGATATGCAATAAGCTTGAAATGCGAAGAAGAAGAAGAAGAAGAAGAAGAAAAAGAAAAAGAAAAGGAAGAAGAAGAAGAGGGTTCTTTAGACCATGATTTAGATTTGTAGAGTGCTTTAAGACCTCAATAAAACTTGCAATGTTACTTGGGTTGTCAAATAAACCTGTTATTCCACCAGACAAGGAATCAATTTTGAAAAACATCTTTTCAAAAATCTTACGATAAAAAAACAGAGGGATTTTCAAACGTTTTAATTCATTTTTGAAGTGTTAAATTTACGTGAAAATTCACTAAATAGAACACGGCCTCAGGCTATCTTCCATTTGGTGAATTTTTACCAAGATTTTTACTTAACATTGGCTCTTCCAAGAAAATTAATTAAAATGTTCGATACTTCCTCTGTTGTTCATCGACCGATTTCGACTAGTTATTTGTTCTAATCAATTCCTTGTCTGTCAGCCATAAGTAACGTGGAATAGCAGGGTCCCTTGAAAAATTTCCATCAGTAAAATTTAAGAGAAAGTTTACCAAATAAAATACTGCATACTTAGAGAAGGAATATTCATTCAATGAGAATTTATTTAAAAACAATAGACGCGTTTCTACGGAATTCAAGGCAAAAATCTAAAGGAATTCTGAAGAGTATTCAAATAAAGATTTATAAAAGCAGTTTCAGGAAAATCTAAGGATTGCTTTCAAAGCAGTTTGGAGGCTGTGATTCATTTGGTAAATTTTAACTGAAATTTGGCACTTAAAATTAAGATGTTCTAAAATCCCTCTGTTGTTGATCAAACAATTTTTCTAGAAGGTGTCCGTCAAAATTGATTCCTTGTCTGTCGTCAGAAATGTGTCTGGTGCAATAACAGGTTTATTTTAAAAATTTTCCATCTGTCTGAGAGCCTACTGATTTCTGGTGAAAAAAAATCTAAGGAATATGCGAAAATAGCATCAAATGAATTCTATGGGTTATTCTAATGTAGTTCTGAGGAGAATTCCAAAAGAATGCGCTGGCTCCGGTGGTGTTGTGGTAAGCGTGACTGCTTGCTCACCCCATAAGGAGGCATAAACATCTCTGATCACGTCTTCCTTCGGAAGGGAAGTAAAGCCGTTGGTCCCGGCCCATGTGTATTTGAATGGGTGCGATATCCTACCCAGGTGTGGAAGCTGCCATCTTGCAAATTCGATTACCGGCGGTGATTGGCACTAGATTGCGGAACAGAGACCGACGTTAAATAAAGGAAAGGAGAAGAATTCCAAAATAATACTGAAGAGAATTCTAGGAGCATTCCAAGAGCATAAGGATAAATTCCACGTCTGATCGAAGCATGGTTTTACGGGAATTTATGAAAAACGCTTAAGGAAAATTGAATAAGAATTATGAGAATTTTAGGAAGAATTTCAGAGACAGAGCTCCATGGGAGTTTTGCCTAGAATCCCAAGAGCATTATGAGGAAAATTATAAATACAATTAATTGAAAGTACTTCAAGTGTCTTCTATGGTGAATCCCAAGGTAGTTCTGAGCAGGCATGGCAAATCATTTACAGTCATTTCAAGCATTCATTTACATTCATCTGCCTCTAACTTTTTCTTTTCGGACCACAGTGCACTGCTTCTAGCTCGCTTTCAAGATATGCGTGAAAAATACATTGTCGTACTAGTCACATTATAAGAACTAGAGCAAAACCTTAACCTAAACCTTGCTTTGGTAGAACATTATTGTCAACCACCAATTGGAAAACCTCAAAGTCCCCGCTATCCCAAGAAGTGTAACGACCTCAGATCGTACCGGTTGCTGCGCTTCTCATTGATCACCGTTCATTGCACGCGAAAACGCCAAGTAGTTTTTCTGCACAAGATCGCACTGATCCACCACCTACCCACCAATCAATGCTTCTATACAGCTAAGCTATTGAGTCAAGGTTGAATCTACAAATCAACTTCTCTCGCCTGAGCTATATGTATGTATATAGGGGCACTACCGATCGCATGCTGATAGAGTAGATCAGTCTAGTTTCGGCCGGCAGCCAGCGACGAACACGTGGACCGTGCTCACAGAATCTCACATCTGTTTGCAAACAATCCAAGAGCGCTTGGCATTTTTTTTTTAATTAGCGATTTTCGCTTACCGACCCCGTTTGTGTTTGTGTACAATCAACCACGATACCCGGTTTGTGTGCCATCCCTGTACATCATCACTACAGCGACGATGGCGACGATGACGACGACTGCGGTCGTATCAGTTGCATCGTGTTTGTTGGCCCTGATAGGCAGTGTAAGTTGGTGGGCTTTTAGAGATCAAACAACAATAATTGTGGACGGTTATCTCCGACAGGTATCGAAGGTTATTAATTTTGCGAGATAAGAAACAAATAGCGGGTGAAAGATGTTATGCTAATAAAAGCTGTTGCGGAAACTATATTGAACCTTCAGTGCACTTTCATTCAATTAAATCTGATGAAGGTCATAATGATTTATTGTCTGAAGAATGTGGTTGGTGTGGAATGGGAGTGTAGTTTATATGAAGTGTTCCTGCCCAGGGCTGTGTTAAGGAGGTGGCAAAAAAGTTTCTGTCAAGCAACTTTCCTATGACATTAAATCAATGAGCATTCTGCAGTAAACGAAGGGAATCCTGGAATGTATTCCTAAAAAAATCTATATAGAATTTCAAGGTGATTATGAAAAAAAAAATTCTAGCATTTTTTCCAAAGTTAATTCTAAGCTAAATTTTATTGGAGCTTTGAGGACAATACTAGATCACCATTTGAATTTTGATTTGATGACCTAATTTGATAATTTTTTCAAATGAACATTATGTTTCTCTACAACTACAATTTTGTCAATTTTGAAGTGTCTATTGTGCCCATTTCAGAACAGTTAAAAAAATAGACGCAATTCAAAATGGCCAAATTCTAGCACAAACTTGGTTCATTGCCCCCTACACACTTAGAAATAACTAATTTTACACGTAACGGAAACCAATCTTTCACATAAAGAATGAGACGTAAACAAACATGTCATTTAATAATAAATGCTCCGAGACTGAAAAGTTCGTTAGTACGTTCGATTAAGCTGAATTTTGCGTCTGTTATGACTTAATGTTATGTCAAAATTGACGCTCGTATATGTCAGTCTCAGAGCACCTGCATTTACATGATTTTTTTCTATGTGTGCAACATAGTGCTATTGACATTCTAATGGTGATAGAACTTTGAAAATTATTCATTTTTATTGTTGAAATCTGTTGGATTATTTTCTACGCCGGACTCTACTTTGATGCAAAATGTGCAATAATTTCCTTTTAATTACACTACCTTCGTTACTTATCCTTGGCAAATTTTACACACACACACTTCCTTTAGATGGCAGCAGAATACAGTGTTCAGCAGCTTCCAAGCCCTCTTTCCCACCTCGGAGAGGGTCCGGTATGGGATGCAGACAGCCAGAGCCTCTATTACGTGGACATCAATGGAGCGGCCATCCTTCGGTACGACTACGGCGAGAACAAAACCTACAGCGCCAAAATTGGTAAAGCGGTCAAGCATTTTCTAAATCAAAGTAAAATTGCTCTAACCATAGTTTCCACCAAACAGATGGCGTTGATCCGATTTCCCCAATCATCCTAGTTCAGGGAAAGCCCAGCCAGTACGTCCTGGGAGCGGGTAACAAGATTGTACTAGTCAGTTGGGATGGTCGTTCGGAGAAGGGGGCCCTCGTGAAGACCTTGTACGACTTGGGCGAATCACAGAAGCACGTGCGCTTCAACGATGGCAAGGTGGATCCCAAGGGTCGACTCTACGCCGGAACCATGCAACTGGAAACGATGGGTGACATGTTCCAGCAGAAGGAAGGTAAACTGTACCGTTTCGATGGCAAGACTGGCGGAGAGTTCCACGTCTTGAAGGGAGGCGTCAGTATCTCCAACGGCTTAACGTGGAACGAGAAGACCAACAAATTTTACTACATCGATTCGGCTGCTTTGGACATCAAAGAATTTGACGTCCTGGAGAATGGAGATTTGCAAAATGAAACCGTCCTTTACGACCTGCGAGTTGATGGGAAAAATCCAGGTTTCGTCGGCGATGGGATGACGGACGACGTGGATGGAAACTTGTATGTCGCCACGTGGGGTGGTTCCAAGCTGATGAAGATTAACCCAAAGTATGACGAAACATTCAAAATGTATGTTAGATTGTTTGCTAAATATGTTTTGTTTTCAGAACGAAGAAAATCGAACTGGAGATTTCCATTCCGGCCAAACAGGTTACATCGGCAGCCTTCGGTGGACCGCAGATGGACGAACTGTTTGTTACGACGGCTCACACTGCCAATCAAGAACCACCAGCCGGAGCGCTGTTCAAAGTGACTGGATTGGGCGTCAAAGGCAAAGCGATGCATAAAATGGTGCTGAAAGATTGAAATTAAAAGAATTCCTGTGTTTGTTTTGGTATATGAAAAAGTTTTTGCGGCAGGAAATAAATACGGCTCTTAAAACTTAGAAGAACAATGTCTACTTTGATCAACTTTTTGTCCATGGCAGATATGCGTACTTCGTGTATGATGTAAAGTCTACACCCAAATCTGTAAGTTCCGATTTTAGAGATCTCTCACGTTCGCATTTGTGCCGTTCCACGCCAAATGACGAATCGAATCGTTCTAATGAGACCTTCTACGATTTGCATGAAACTATGCATAATTCAAGCGTAACTATTAAAATTGACGTATCTGATTTTGTAAACAATCACTTCAATCGAAAATTTGTGGCAACAATCTTGAAAAATTGGAGGGACTTGTTGCTCACAAAACCTGGTTATCTCCGTTTAGGATTGAAATTTTTCACTCCTGTTATGTTTTTGCCGTCACTTTGTTTTGAACAGTTTTTGAGCATTTTCCTCTTTAGCGAACCCCACACGGTAAGAAATATTGTCAATACTTACAAGTATTGACAATAATATTGATGATGTGAATACAGAAATATTGTCAATACCGATGTATTGACATCAGTATAAAATGTATTGACAATACGATTATTGTCAATACAAACTGTCGTGTAGGGTTCACTTCTACTTTGATGTCGACCCTACACGGAGAATGAGAACGATCCAAATTTGAGTTTAGTTCACTCATAATCGCCAAAAGTGCAGGAACTCAGCGATGAGTAAATTTGCCTCAGGATTTTCCAGGGAAAAATTCCCGAATTTGAGAAAAGTAAAGATTGGATTCACTCAGTCTATTGGTACTACTTCGAGACTGAATAAAATTTTCGTCAATTTCCTTATTTTCAGCTTCCGGGACAGGAGTTTTATACGGCAAAAGGAAGGGGAAAGGTAGCAGATGTTTTCAAGCACATGAAACTGTCAAAGTTCGCAAAGAAATATCTGGTTTGGCAAGCCATCTGTACCTGTGGCTTGAAAAGCAGCATTTTCATAGCTTCCGGGACTGTCAACCAAGAAATTTACGTGAAAGAGTGTTTGAATAAACGTCTGCTGCCTTTCCTGAAGAAACACGGTTGTTCCGTACTGTTTTGGCCGGATTTGGCATCTTGCCATTACGGTAAAAAGGCCATGGAGTGGTACGCCGCCAACAACGTGCAGGTGGTTCCCAAGGACAAGAACCCTCCCAACACGCCAGAGCTCCGCCCAATTGAGAAATACTGGGCTATTGTCAAGCGGAACCTAAAGAAGACCAAAAAAACTGCTAAGGGCGAGCAGCAGTTCAAGGCTTTCTGCGGCGAAGAAGGTGGACAAGGTGGCTGTACAAAATCTGATGGCAGGGGTCAAGTGTAAGGCCCGGCAATTCGGATTTGGAAAAGCGGAAGCCTAACTGAATATTTTTCCTGAATTTTATACTAATTGAACTTGAAAAAGAAATTTAATTTGATTTTTTAAATAAACGATTTCACCGATTTACACGCGTTTTCCCTTGACCAAATTTTGACCGATCACCCTTTATTTCAATTGTTAATTTCTGCATCTTATATAAATAAGTTAAAATTAGTTGCGAATTCTAGATTTAATTATTCTGACAGAGCAGTTAATTTATATATGTGACTAGACAATGATCTTTCCATCAATCCATGGAAAACTACAACTCCTCACAGTCACGAGTAAAACACGATGCGAAGGAAGACAAAAAGTACTACTACTACCATCAAAAACTTCGGTTTTCATTCGTGGGGAAATACAGTCCTGGAATCACAAAGCCGTAGTCTTCGATGCCACGTGAAGTGAAACTTTTATGGGGCACTGAAACATTTTTAATCTTGTTGGTGGGTATGCAATCTGCCAAAATGTTCACAATGGAATGCCTACCATGTGCATCAAGACGTTAAATTATGGTACAACTCCATGTTCACTTGAAAATCCAATAATTATTATTGTCAACCAATAATAAGCATTCACAGATTTGCATGCTACGACACAGGTTTTGTGGATGGATATCCGGTATATAATGTTGTTGAATGATGGACGTAGATTTTCCTCGTCAAACGTCTTTGCTTGACAATCGTGGAATACACACAAAACAAACAGGTTACTATGTCACCGTGCATTGAATATTTAGCAACTCGAGTTACTCAGAGTTACTCAAAATTTACTCCAGTATGACTCATTATCAAAAGCTGTCTTACCCCTAGTATCGACCGTATCATAAAAAAAAATGCCAGGCAAATATTAATTTCTGACAAGTCACAAGTGACTTTTTTTGGCTGATTTCCTCATGATCGTAGCTCCTTAAACTTTCAACGAATTTCAAATCGTTTGATGGAGCAGACGTCGATGATGGCGCTTTATACCACCCTGTCAAGTATATCCGTACTACAAACAGTACGAGTCCCTTTATTTGGTATTCATTGACTACGAAAAAGCTTTCGACCGTCTCAATCACGAGAATCTGTGGGGCGCCCTGAGACGCAAGGGAGTCACGGATAAAATCATCAACCTCATCGAAGCGCAGTATGAGGCTTTCACGTGCAGAGTTCTGCATAACGGAGCCTTGTCCGACCCTATCCGGGTAGTCGCTGGTGTGAGACAAGGATGTATACTATCACCGCTACTGTTTCTCATCGTAATCGACGAGATCATGGTAGGTGCAATTGACCGTGTGCCGAACCGTGGGCTGCTTTGGCAGCCTATCACCATGGAGCATCTCAACGACTTCGATTTGGCTGATGATGTTGCTCTACTAGCACAACGGCGCTCTGATATGCAGAGTAAGCTCAATGACCTAGCCGAACGCTCCTCTGCGGCGGGTCTCACCATCAACGTCAACAAGACCAAATCGTTGGATATCAACACGGGCAACCCTTCCAACTTTACGGTAGTGGGGCAAGCAGTGGAGAAGGTCGAAAGTTTCCAATATCTTGGCAGCCAAATAGCGTCGGACGGCGGGACCAAGAGCGACATAGGTGCACGAATCAAGAAGGCTACCCGAGCAAAGTCGGTTAACAAAATGAAAGCAAATCGATATGAAAGTTTGCAGTTCCTATCATAATGAATACTCATTTTGATTACAATTGTCACGACATTAGTCTGATATCATATTGTGCTTCCATTATGCAGTCAAGACATTTTAAATGAAAGCAACTTAACTTGAAGTTCTGCTGTTAACGTCTTGTTTAAAATTTAATTTAAGCTCATCTGTCGTTGAACTAACGATTATTGTTTATTTGTTTTGTTTAACACATTTTAGGTCATTCGTAGCCAGCCCGAGGTGACATTTGAGCTCAAGTCTTTCAGCGTGAGAAGCTTGGATGCTAACCATTTACGCCGGGCCGGTATTCAGTCAAACATTATGAATGCAAAATCAGTAATCAAATTGATTTCATTGAAAGCAGGATTAGTTTTCCGTTTGATTCAACAGTGTAAAATTTAGCTCTTATTTTTGATGTGTTAACCGTTAAGTCAACCAAAATGAGATCAAATAGAGTATTCAAAATAACTTACATCATAACAGCAAATTCTGATTTCAATTTGATCTCTAACTTTGCTCGGGTAGGGCTGCCTTTGCGAGTTTACGAAACGTATGGAGATCCAACCAGATAAGTCAACGCACCAAAATCCGAATTTTCAACTCGAACGTGAAATCTGTGTTGTTATACGCCAGCGAGACTTGGTGTGTATCAGCGGAGAACACTCAAAAGCTGCAGGTCTTCATCAACCGATGCCTGCGGTATATAATTCGTGCCTGGTGGCCTCACAACTGGATCTCGAATGCCGAGCTCCATCGTCGATGTCATCATTCGACGGGGCGGAAACGAAATCTACAAGCAAGCGCTGGATTGGAATCCAGCAGGACATCGCAGTAGAGGCACACCCAGGGACTCATGGCGGCGGAGCCTCAATAAGGAAATTAAGCAAGTCGATAGAAATCTGACCTGGGCCCAGGTCAAGGCAAAAGCGAGCAGCCGCCCAGGATGGAAGTCTTTCACGTTGGCCCTTTGCACCGCTGGTGGTGCACAGGACCCTTAAGTAAGTAAGTAAGAAGGCAGCTTCCACACCTCCGTAGGATATCGCACCCATTCAAACACACATGGGCCGGGACCAACGGCTTTACTTCCCTTCCGAAGGAAGACGTGACCAGAGATTTTTATGCTTCAGAAAAATCCAACCGACCTCGGCTGGGATTGAACCCAGACCCATTGGGATGTGAGAAAGCAGTCACGCTTACCACTACACCACCGGCGCCGGCTTCTGTAACTTCAGGAAACCCGGAGTAGTTGCTTGTATCCATCTTGTCCCACTCGTCTCGAAATAGTTTGATAAACTGTTATCCGGTGACGATGTTGCTTGTTTGAAACATGCATTGTACGCTGCCATGAGAACCAACTCGTAAATGTGGTGTCTACATGGTAAGTCCAGCCATTTTGTTCTTCAGCAAACTGTCAAGTATGACCGAGGCTCCGGTTTTTTCGCCTGAATTGACACGAGTGGTATCGTAACATTTTCCTATTACGATTTTGTCCAAATCCCTGGATTGCATGCTTGCAAATACAGCGTCAGCTAATGATTTTCCTGTTCCAGATTTAAGAAAAATGCTACTGTTCATCAAAATCCATCCCTGTGGCAACGATTGCTAGTTTTTCAGTTTTCCTTCGCTTGTATATCATTTGCTTCGAATCAAAATGAACAACCAAAGCTTTGTCCTTCGGGAAAGCATTTTTGATATTTTCAGAAATTTGCGCGGGCCTTGAGAAGAAAAAGTTATCAATAATGAAAATAAGATTTTAAAAAATTCTTCGAAGCCTTACTTATTTACCTTCCGTCCTTTGTTGATCTACTCAAACTTAATGTCTGAGGATCGGCCCCAACTACAACTTCGTCGGTGCTACAACTGCTGCTGCCGCAAGTATTCCAACTGCTCCACGATTTGATACACAATTTCGATCTAGGTTCTCGACGACAGCGTTGTTCAGTAATTTTATCCTTCTGCTACGGCGTTGGTTTCCGGATCCTTGGCCAGGTAATTCGCGCTTCATGATTGAGGTTGTTCTCTGCCACTTTGCCAATTTTCTTAGGTGTCGTTAAATCACGCTGTTTGCAATTTTCTAAACTTGCTCAACATGCTGGGATTTTGATCGGTGTTCTAATTGACATCTGCTGCCTCCAAAACTCTGCACGAACAGTATCGTTCTTCAGATGCTGTTCGATTTGGGATAGTCCAATGTTGAAGAAAGTTTTCACATTTTGAACACATTCCGCATTTGCACCGCTTTCGAGTGTTGCAAATTTTAATCTTGTGTTGTGCGTTTCCAAGCTACCAGAAGCTTAGAAATACGTCTAACCACATTCCGCTTGTGTTGATGTAGGAGGCCGGCGTGATTTCAGATAGTAACAACTTCGGTAGCAACGATTTGGACACTCTTACCGATCGACTGTTTCTCATTTTCACGATAGAACCGGAAATAACCTATGATTTCTGATTCGGATGGTAGATGGTTTCTTGACAAATTTCTTCTTGCAATCGAGCTTGCAATAGATGTTAATGGATCTGACGTCAACTTGAGTTTCGGGGTCATTGTTCGCACAGTACCAGAGTACCAGTAGCTTCGAAGAACGAGAAAATACTAGTTTATCATGTGTGCCTGCTGTGCTTATTATAGGTTTGATTTTGCAGTTTCCTAGTTTCCTTTCTCCACACCTGTAGAGAACTCACATCGCAGCTGCCAGATAACTCTAAGACCCGAAGAGCCCAAAGAAACGTGCTCAACTTTTTGGTTCAGCTGTGGTACTCTTTTCGGTCCCAAGCTAATCGATGCACCCCTCGAAACATAGGAAAATCCACGAACCCCTCATTTTATCTGTCAAACTTTCATAGCAAATAAAAACAAACATAGTGTAGTACTAGAATTTCGAGTAGAATGGGATACGTTAATCGATTTACTTGGGACCAATAGGCTAGTCAAGTAGTGAGCCAATTTAAAATCGTTAGTTTCCAACGGTAGTAGTTTTGTCAGAATCATAGAACATTTGTCAACATTCGTTTTCAACCATACTGAAGTCATAGTAGATTTAACAGCATTAAGCGTTGTTATATTGAAAATAAGTGTTTTCTGCAAAATAGTATTCCCAACTATAGTCCTTGTTTGAGTGTAGGATCGACAGGAGAATTAAACGGGTATCGTCCAAATAATGATAATGAAAAACATCAAGTAATATTGGCCGTTGATAAGAACAGAAAACCTCAAAATAATAGTATTAAAACCTCTGTAATCAATTATGTATCAGCTACAAATAATAATTAGGATTATTATGTTGATGTTAGCTGTAAATATATGAAAAATTATAAAAACTTGGAAAAATGTATTTTCCTATTCCTTCAGTAAATCGTGAATATCTCAGCGATGTTTTAAGATAGGACCAAACTGTTTTCGGCAAAGATGTTCGTGATGAAATTTCGCATCTTTTCTATCAGATTGATACTAGCGGTATGTTTGAACCCCTCTTTCAATGATTAAATGCCATTGAGTACCCAAAAAATATTGTTTTAGAGAATTAAGAAAATTGTAATACCCAAATTAGACTCAAAACAACAGGTGACAATTTTTTTCTTATAGTTTGGACCCTAAAGAATTTGTAAAAAATTTGAACTAACCCACTAGATTGGAAAGAATTACATTTTTTTTTTTATATTAGCTATGAAATGAAACTTTTTTCATAAAACTCAAATTAGCAACTCGAAGGAACATTTCCCAGAGTTGCCGTCTTACGAAACTTTATTTCTGACACCCTAATACCAACAACAACAAAGTTACCTCTATGCTAATACCATACCGCGTACAGACTATGGCTTCCCAACAAACAATTTGAGCTGAATAATGGCTGAATAAGCCATTTTTTAGCTGAAGAAGCATATTTTTGCCTGAATAAGCTCTTATTCTGCATGCAATGTTTGTTGGGTTATATCATGTAATAGAGGCTGTCTTGCAATGAGCACTCATACATCTAGTTTTCACTGGAAATCCTATGTAAAATCCATGATATAAGCCATAGTCTGTGCAGGGTATAAGAGTACGTTCAGACTATAGCTGATATCATGTAATATAGGCTATCTTGCAATGAGCACTCATACATAGGATTTCCAGTGAAAACTAGATGTATGAGTGCTCATTGCAAGATAGCCTATTTTTTTTTTTTTAATTATAGTCACTTTAACACTCTTGGGTCATTCGTGACTTGTCCGGGGGTGAGATTTGAACTCGTGACTTTGGCGTGAGTGGTATGGATGCTAACCACTACACCGGGGTCGCCCCCCTATATTACATGATATAAGCCATAGTCTGTACGGGGTATAAGCTATTATTTGGAGGGTGAGCCCCCAGGTTGCCTGACAAAATGCTATTTTGGGTCACCCTTCTATGCAGGCCATCAATGCCGAGCGTGGAAAGGTTTACAATAAGGCGTTTCTTTCACTTACTGATATTATTTGCCTGTAGGAGGTGCTCATTGGCAGCAAGTTAGGGACAAGGGACCTGGAAACTTATTGCAAGTAGTCATCACCGCATGTGACATCCGCTGTCTTTTCATTCACATAATGGACAATTAAATCTTCCAAGACGTTCTTCTGACTTGAACTTTATAAAAAAAAAAACAGCATTGCTTCTATGTGAACGGAATCCGCAACCAGTGATTTCATGAAATTAACAATTTCACCCATAGTGAAATCCACTGGGGAAGCTGTTTTTCAACGAATTTACTTTTTAACAAGAAATTAAAAACTTATGGCTAACTTATCTGAACTACCGAAAGACAGCAAACGGGTCACCAACTACCGAAAGACAGTTAAAAACCCACCAGTTATTGAAAGATTACGATTCCTCTCTGCAAAAAGGTAAATGCATCTTTTTACGGGAATGTACCCTTTGAAAAACGCTAAACTAGTCGATCATTCAGGGTGCATAGCTACTTAGGTTTGCTACCCAAAATGGAGTTTTTTTTTCTTTTGGGAAGAGCGTAGTGACGGACAAGTGAAAAAAGTGATACGGGGCTCCTAAATCTAAAATTCAAGAATTAAATAATATTAATCGAAGATCGGCAATCACAAGAAAATCAATTTGGTAGAGCTCTCGCTACCATCCGATGGTAACGAAATGATTGTTTGCGTGCATCCGCATCAGCTAGCTTTAGAAGCTTCTTTTAGAACCATCCTTCAGATGGTTTGCTTTTTCTGCTTACCCGTCGCTATGCTCCTCTGACTAAATAAAAACCTAGAGAAAACCATGAGCAGAGTAATACAAACCTGAGTAGCAATAATCACTTGAATACAGTGTTTGACTAACTAATTGAGCGTATTTTTCTCAAAGCTTTAGGGATATTTTCATCATTGCAAAGATTCAATCACTGTCGGTTGAGACAAAAATCGCAACACTTCACTAGTGCAATGCTTCGCTTCAGGTTTTTTTTTTCCTCAGCCATACCTTTAGTGACAACAATGCAAAGCTGTCGATTCGTCTCCGTCGAATGAATATAGAACCGACCGCACGCTGATCGAGTAGATCAGTCGCATTTGAACCACCGACCATCAGTGACTACTTAGACATTCGGGACCGGGATTAAGTTATACCTATTGGTGTACTTAAGTGTGAAAAACGGAGAACTGCTATTTTTTCGTACGGACACTTTATTGCAACAGACCTGTCCCGTGTGATCAAAATTCCTGATTTCAAATATTGGTCTTCCTAAACGTTTTGCCAGTTCACCAAATTGTTAACGATGCTATTAGTCAAATCTACGATGTCCACTGTTTACTTCGATTTGTCAGATGATTGGGTAAAAAGTGGAAATTGTCGAATTATATAAAAAAGAACAACCATAATCGTTGACAATTTAAAATATGCCAAACAGTTAAAAATAAAAATAAACATTTGGGTTTGATCAGACGGGACAGTTCTATATTTGTGCAATAAAACAAAGTGTTGTGTAGGATTGGTGCTGATTTACATAAGGGGCGAGTGCAATGCCGCTATACCGTCGAAATGGAAATAAAGCGGTGAAGATGGCTGCAGTCGGATTAATTGCATTTTGCTTGTTGGCGTTGATGTACATGGTCTATCATTTCGGATATTCAAAGGTTGGATTTGCCGACGCCGGTGGTGTAGTGGTAAGTGTGACTGCTTTCTCACCCCAATGGGTCTGGGTTCAATCCCAGCCGAGGTCGGTGGGATTTTTCTGAGGCATAAAAATCTCTGGCCACGTCTTCCTTCGGAAGGGAAGTAAGCCGTTGGTTCCGGCTCATGTGTGTTGTTGAATGGGTGCGATATCCTACGCAGGTGTGGAAGCTGCCTTCCTGCACATTCAATTGCCGTCAATGGATGGCAATCGATGTCCATCGGTGATTGGCACTAGATTGCGGAACAAAGACCAACGTTAAATAAAGGAATGAAGATGAAGTTACAGACTTATTGTCTTATTTCTTGCAGTATGTATTAATGTATTTGCCTTGCCTTTAACTCCCAGGAGCAGTGAATGAACCCGAGAGAGCGGATCTTGCTCGCGGATCAGCTCGCTTTGATGTGCCTTGGAAACAAACAATTCACCAAGTTTCGACGGCCAGGTGCGCTTCATCACGCGAGATGGATGGCGAAAGCGATATAATATGGGCTTAAAATGTACCTCCTCCGAACTCAATTTGTTGTGGATTGATTGGCACTAGATTGCAGAACAGAGACCGACGTTAAATAAAGGAAAGAGACCGACGTTAAATAAAGGAAAATAAGAAGAAGAAGGAGAAGAAAAAGAAGAAAGGTTGGATTTACAGTGTATAAAAAAACTTCACGTATAGCTGTCTTTATTTTATCGGGAAACAGTTGTACGAGCAAAAGTTAATGATCTGGATTTGCGGGAGAAATTTAAAGCTTGCTTGGGAAAATGTAGGCGAAACACAAAACTATTTTTTAGCTTGCAAAAAAATCAAAAAAATTCTCAATTTTGACCTTGCCTATGACTTAAGGTCCACGCTTAACGATTACGTTGCGGTTGCTAGATTTCACAGTTAACATAAGAAGAATTTTCAGTTTCGTTTTATGTATCATTGATTATATTTCGTCGAGTAGATGTGATTTGATATGTCACTTGATATGGTTATGAGAGATGTGAAATTTTACCATTTGGAACCATGATCCGGAATATCCGGAACTGGTTCTACGGTGACCATACCCAAGTAACCAAAAGTTCTGATAAAAGGCTATTTATGGCTTAAGCAGCTTGGTTGAAGGTGGTCTATAGAATTCTGAGCAGCCTCATTTTTAAGTCGTTATAAGAACTTGAAAGTTCCGGTACCATAATTGAAGAGCATTCTAATCAGTCTCTGGCGGAACTTGAACGGAACTTTTAGAAAATAAATTAAAAAACATCAATTCTATATTTCGTTCGCACTTTAATGAAAGCTATTTCTAATGAGAGATCTCAGCACGAACCGCTACGTCATCTGAAATATATTAAACTAAGCTGTAGTCCCGCCTATTGTTGGAGTTTTCTGAGCCAGCTGACTGACTTGAATACGAAACACAACACCTTGATGAATTTTAAATTGGTGTTTGCCCGCATGGTATTCCATCACACTTGTGGCGCAGTGGTAAGCAACCGTAGATCGCATGCCGAATACACGGGTTCGAATCCAGGAAATTACTTTTTAATTTATTTTTTTTATTTTTGGATATAATGTTGAATAAATATAAGAATTATGATTTATTCGGGCCACTGATCATTTAATACTTACGTACATTAAATTTTGTTACAAATAAAGATTTGTGCGGATTGCTTCATGTGGCTTGAAAGTTCTGTCGGAACTTTATTTGCACTTCATGGAACTTGAAAGTTCTGTCGGAACTTTATTTGAACTTAATGGAACTTGAAAGTTCTGTCAGAACTTTATTTGAACTTTATGGAACTTGAATGTGCTGTCGGAACTTCATTTGAACTTTATAGAACTTGGAAGTGATTTTAATCGTTGAATGCGGAACTTTTGGTTACTTGCCCTAATAAAAAATAACCATAAACGAACGATAACCCAAATCATTGAACTATTCCACAAATGGTTTGGATGATACCCAGAACACGTCGTTAAGCAAATTAACCATACAATTTTTATTAGGGTGGGTATGGCTCTATAGTTGTCGTTTCATGTGCCATTGATCATATTTCGAGTAGATGTGATTTGATACGGTTTTCAGAGATATCAAATTTTATCATGTGAAACCATTATCCAGAATATCCAGAACCGGTTCTACGATATGGTATCATGGTATTTATTTTGAGTGTCATTAGCCATATTTTGCCGAGTAGATGTGATTTAATATGTCGCTTGATATGGTTACGATAGATTGATTAATTCATTGCAATAATCACTAATGATTGTAAATATGCTTAACAAAGAAAACCTAAACATCAGAATAAACGAGTCTGAAGGAAAGCAGAAAAAGCATATTGAACCGTTTGACTTGATATTGATCAGTTGTGAAGTAGGATTGCGTCTTTCGGCGACATATTGGGGGTCCGATTTAAAAAAAAAAACAAAATCGACCGCGTTACGACAAGTGGTCAGGTTTTGACCAATTATAACCATAGAGGTAACTCTAAGACTAGAAGGTCCCGTAGAAACGTGCTCAACTTTTTGGCTCAGCTCTGGTACTATCTTCGGTCCCAAGCTAGTCGATGCACCCCTCGAAACATAGAAAAATCCACGAACCACTCATTTGATCTGTCAACTTTCATAGCGAATCAAAACAAACATAGTGTAGTACTGGAGTTTATACTAGATTGGGGTGCGTTAATCGATTTGCTTGGGACCAATAGGCTAGTCAAGTAGTGAGCCAATTTCAAATCGTTAATTTCGAATTGATTGTTGTTATAACTCTGTCAATAGCGGATGGATTTTAATTCTAAACAAATCGAAGGGAAATTTTTCTACAAATCTGCCAAAATGAACACCATCAATTTTCAATAGGTCGCTATTGAAAATTACACAAATGTCCGACTGTTGCAATGGTGATCAAAATTATCACCGATTGCCTGCAAAAAGCGCTATTCCTGAGATGGCGTTAAACATTGTTCTCCAGTACACAACGAAAGGTTTCTTACAAGCAGCTAGCTATCAAAGCTGCCGTCAAGAGCTCTCGATTCAACGAAAAACGAGGATGAAGCCGCACCGCTACTGATCGGATTCAGTTGCTCGTCGTGAGCCACTGTGGGCCATCTCTGCCAAACGCCTCACGCTTGTTCCAAAAAAAACATACAGCTCGCCAGTTTCATCCGTGTTGAACACCCTAATAGGATAGAGTAACTCTAAGACCAGAAGGTCCCAAAGAAACGAGCTCAACTTTTTGGCTCAGCTCTGGTACTATCTTCGGTCCCAAGCTAATCGATTCACCCCTCGAAGCATAGGAAAATCCACTAACCCCTCATTTTATCTGTCAAACTTTCATAGCGAATCAAAACAAACATAGTATAGTACTAGAATTTCGACTAGAATTGGGTACGTTAGTCGATTTGCTTGGGACCAATAGGCTAGTCAAGTAGTGAGCCAATTTAAAATCGTTAGTTTCGTATTGATTGTTGCTAATAGCTCAGCATTACTCAACCCTCACGACAAAACGGTTATTTTCAGGACCACCATAAATTATTGTGGTTTAAGAGTTATATTTCATTGAAAATTCGCTCGCCTTGTTACCAGCCACATCAACCCCAAAACTGTTTGATAATGTACCCAGCAACCAAATGTTTGTGGTCAAATGCGTAACAGTATTGAAGTGGTATATCAAGGGGTATTTAACTCTGCACACCTTAATCTATGCCGAGTGCAGAGGTGGCAACATCCCTCACCATCCCTCTCCAAAGGGGTGAGTTGAAAAAACCGATTTGTACCTTCCTTAAAAGTTTTCCTAGCTCGCTATCTACTTTCTACATGCAATGTTCACACTGCCGTACTCTAACGGAACTATCAACTCTAGACTTTCATCTCCTCCATCTATCGTATAAAAATTACCACTTTAGTCTGTTATTTGAAATTAGCATCTTCAACTATGTAAATCGTTGACTTCACGCAGAAGTAATACTAAACATATAGTCAAAGTATTCTTAACTTCTCTAATGGATCAAGGCAAGCATTCTGCTTCTCTTCATTCTCATTAGAACGTTTGCAGATCGGGATGTGGAAGAGGAAGTGGAAGACATCAAATCTATACGGAGTTCAACCCGTCCGACTCGATGTCCCGTTTAACTGCTGATTACTTGCAGATGTACAGAAACGAAGGCATACCCGATCGAAGATGAATAAAATTTGCCACCTGATCCCTGTCAGATTCTTCCCGACTAAAGTAACCCAGAACATTGATGGGCGAGGAGAATTCAATCCCACCCTAGGAGAAACTTCCTCGAGCCAGTTTTTAATAAAGCCTCAAATCAAATTTTCAGTTATGAGCAAGGCCTTACAGTTGACCGATCGGTAGGCCACCCATCGCACTGGGCTCCCTTGATACGAGCTAGTTCAAAAGAAAGATGATGACTGAGATGCATCTGCAAAATGACCGGATCTGGTGACGGTGATGTGCTTGATATGGATATCCCATAGAAGTCCATATCAATTGAGACCAATGACTGGCAAGAATATACTAGGGAAAACGCAGAGGAAAATGTTAAAATTTCCATCCCGGATGATCCTTGGCAAGACCGGTATACGAACCTGGCCGCCCCCTATGATAAGCTGTTTTTATTGATTGATTATTCTGCATAGCAAACTTGTAAATGTACCTGAACTCTTGCAGAAAATTATGCTCTGAACCTTCATTGTACGCTTCGAGGGACAAAGTATTTAGCAAAAATGCATTACTCAGCCCCAGCGTAGTCAAAATTTGTCGGATATACAAACAATTTCCCACTCAGTTCCTCGATGATACGATAACAGACTTCTTCAAAATGTCCACCACAGGCGGCTTAATATTTATTTGCGTCCCAACTGCGAACGTGCATAAACTCGAGCATAATCTAACGTTCAATGTCTCCAGGTTTGTTTTTGATTGTCATGATCACGGGATACAACCAGTTTGTACCATAGGTAGCTTTTGACCAACCACCAGTCGCTAGAGACAACTCGCTGTAGCTGTTTTGACTGCCGTATCGACAAGACCCTCTCGACCGGCCATGGTGTGGATGAACTTGATTGAAGTCAAGCCCGAATAGAAGCTGTTCTGGATGAAATCACGAGCCACAGGGATTTTTGCTGCAAATCGGATTGAGTTTTGCTAGATTTAAAGCGATCCACATTTCAGAGAATACTTACAGATTTTTTTTCGAGTGTTCCTCAAAACCGGCTTGTCGTTCTTAAGTTCTTGATTGAATAGTTGTTTTACCAGTTTTATGTATGACAACAAATACTCTCACTAGTTTTACTTTTGAGTAAACAAAGTATCACCTGAGTAGTCATCCTTAGCCGAGGGGACGACTCTATCTACAATGCAAAAAAGATTGTGTTTTGCTGTAGCTACCTGCGCGCACGCTGAGTAGATAGAAAGAAGATTGAAGACGATTCTGAAGATTTCCTGCAAAAACTTGATGAGCGATGCAAGTAGATGCGACAAATGAAAGAAGATTGTTCGAAGATTGATTCGCTAGTGTGAGATTTGTTGAGCATCTAAACTTGAGAATTAGATGTGTCGCCCCCCTCGACCTTAGCAACGATTTGCAAAACGTCAACACTCAGCAGTGATGCCGTTTTATATTATAATGTTTGTGTCCTACTTGTCTAAATGTGCTCTATCGTGCCGAACAGAGTGCCATGCTGTGTTTCTGCACAGTGAGCAGAGTTGATTACCCCTTGTGGTATACACAAATTCTCGCAATGACCGAATGCCACATGACCTTGTCAATTAACCAGAAAATGTGTAATGTTGTCATCAGAAAACGACGCATTTCCATGATGGGAAAAAGTGGTTTCCCTAACACAGTCGCCGAATATTGATACCGAGCACGCAATCCTACGTCAAATCTACGGCCGTGTCTTGGATACAATCTCTTACTTTTTTACTTGATAACCGTTTTAAAGCTTATTTAAAACTCTACAAAATATTGGCTCATTCAAGCAATTGTAATCAAATAATTAGAAAGTCACGAATGAGTTCCAGAGTTGCAACCAATCACACTCACGATTGTCAAATTTTGTGCATGTCGAAGCTCTCTCCATGACGATCAATCAAGTTGACGAAAGAAGTAAAAAGCAACTGGTGAATGCCGTCTGGGTGGTGATCCGGCACCGATCTGGCCATGCCCCCGACAATCACGACACTCATCTGTGCTCGTTTTGAAGCAGTTGCTGCTTCAATTGCTTATGTGCATGTGTTGGTGCGTGAGTCCAGCGGCTTCCGTTTAATTTTGCCAGCTTTGTTTGTAACTCACACAGCCGAGTCGAACTTGAAATGCGTACTAATTGTTTTCATTCTCCTCTGTCGTTTCTCTTTTTCTCATCATCGTACTGCGGATGTCTTTATTGTTTTCGTTGTGGTTATCATCATCAGCAGCGAGTGTTAAGTTTTGGCTTTACCTCTCACTGCGTGATTAAACGCAAGCTTGTAAATACTCATCACAGCTAAAATGCTATTTTTCGGATTTATCAAGCTATGAGATATTTTAATGATAATTCTTATTTACAAGATGCAGGAAAAGAAGGTAAAGTGTGTGTATGACACATAAAACCTGTCAATTTAGCTTTCAGAGGGTCACAATAGCGATTATCTGTAACGATGAGCGAGCAATCAGCGATCATAAAATCGTTAGTTGTGACCTGAGTACTGCGGACTCACTCAATATGCATGTCATTTGGGAGCCAGTGTGAACTGTCAAACGGGAGCCAAACATTCAGAAGCAATACATGCAGTTACTGTACTTATCCATCGTCAAGCATTGTAATCTCATAAAAATTATCCATACTTTTTCATAACACATTCTTAATTTTAAGCTCAAAGACAAAAACCAGCAGAGCCAGTGATGAAAGTATAAAAACCAGCACAGTATTTATGACTCAGCTGAGTTTTCAATTGCAGTAAAACATACTTTGGCGAAACATGTAAGTAAACAAACTTTGATAGAACTCCTGGCTCAGAGCTTTTGGAGGGAATCAACTAAGAACTAGCAAAACAGTTTGATCGGGCACGGGCTAGACCCTATTTACGTTGTGTTTACGGAGAACTGTATAAAGTCAAACACGACCGTTGGATTGGCCGTCCTGCCATGGCGGAGGCATACGAACTATAATTTTATTTGTCAAATACAATACAAAACAGTACACAACAGAAAGAGACACTTGTGAATACTACTGTAGCGACATCTGTGTGAAGATAGATGTACCATAGAGGTAACTCTAAAGGCCGGCGCACAATAGATACGTTTTCAGGTTTTTTGACAGTTAGCCCATGCATTATCTGTCAAAAACCCGAAAACGTATCTATTGTGCGCCAGCCGGACGTTTGACCAAACACAGTTTTAAACTTGAGAAAAATTTCAAGCAGTTTTCTATTGGCTTGCAAAATGAAATCGAACGACTCCGCAGTACCCAGGTTGTGACCTGTTGTGACCTTCTGAAAGCAAAATTGACAAATTTTATGTGTCATACGCAAACTTTACCACCTCTTCTCGCTTCTTACAAATAAAAATTATCATTATAGCACAGACAAACAGACGTAACTTTTCATTGTGTATCTTCGTTCATGCATTTAACGGTTGATTTGAATATTATCAGTTCCGCGAACTACTCGCCGCAGCGCTGGCATCGAATCACTTTGACGTTTCTATATATTCTATAGAACTTTTATGCAATATTGTTTACGAGTTAACGAGCAAGATTGTTTTCCGCGAGAAGCCAGAGAGATGTCGCTACTGAGGTTATATGTTTTGAGATACTATGTTTTCAAGAACAAGTTTTTCAAAGAGTTACGTCTGTTTGTCTGTGATTATAGTATCCCATAGTTTCATAATTACGAAAACTAGCATTTTAACTGTAATGAGCAATTGCAAGCCTGATTAAACTTCTATCAGTGATAGTCGGTTGATGCGTTGACGAGTGTCATGATATTTTACATCACTGATGAGTTCTCATTTGTGCTCTGGAAAAAAGTCGCCAATTTGTGAGCAGTGTTGAGAGGATGTAAACAATGGCAAGAAAATGAATATTTTACAAGCAAAATAATTTGGAAACTGAAAGTTACCGACTCTGCACCACTCGGTAAAGAGTATGATCAACCGGTGGAAACTAACGGCTCATAACGGCATCGATTAATTTGGGACCGAAGAGAGTACCAGAACTGACTGTAGTGGTAATTTTTATACGATAGATAGAGTAGATGAAAGCATAGAGTTGATAGTTCCGTTAGAGTACGGCAGTGTGAAGATTGTATATAGATATTAGAGAAGCGAGCTAGGACAACTTTTAAAGAAGGTACAAATCGGTTTTTTCATCTCTCTTTACCAAACTCCCCCTTTGGAGAGGGATGGTGAAGGGTGTCCCCCCCCCCCCCGCCACCACTGGCAAAAAGAGATGAACACCGACCCGCTCAAGTACCAACTGTGTGTTTGAAACAGTTCTACCGATTTTTTACCGCACTTCAGTTGTTATTTGAAGGAAGGCATCCAGTCGTAGGTTTGGAAATTGCAACTATTGTTTACCCCTACCACGATATGTGCTCCTGTCATCGTCGACGTGTCCCCTCGAGATCGTAAAAATTAATTCTGAATTTTAATGGTGATGTAAACATTCATTAACGTAAACTTGTATTTCATTTCACGCATCCGAGCAACTTGTAAACAATGTTGTTTACAATAATGGGCTTTTGTATACAATATTCGCTACATTGTATGAAATGTCTTAGAACTTTACATGATATAGGATGTAAACTTATATGATATGTGCCGCTCAGTTTATGTGCATCATACTGAACAGAAATTTACACTACTTTTTCGAACTGTATAGTTCAAAAAGTGAAATTCGTCTACAGTTTGACCAGGTCTGACCGAGAGGAAGAACAGGAAATATTTGCCACCCTAGTTTAGAGAAACACAGAGTGCAAAAAGCACCAACAGCAAGGGCAAATCTATACCACCACAGTTCATTATCATGGTTGAGAGATTAATGTCAAGGTCACCGGTAAGGTCAAATCGATTCATCTTCGTCGAACGCTGATCACGCAGATCAGTCTCATTTGAACTGCCGGCTATCAGAGACATTCGAGACCAGGACTCCGACGGCTCTGATTCAGTTATTTATATTGGTACAATTTAGTGTAAAAAAACGGAGGACTACTGGGTTCGATTTTTTGTTTCTTGCACTCAAGCAAACACAATAGAGTTGTCCCGTCTAACCCAAACACCTAATTTATATATTTTCCAAAACAATCTTTCACTGAATTTTCACTTTAATTTGACAGAGGTCAAATTTTCAAATAACTCTGTTAATTCACCAGATTTATTTCTGACCGACAAGATATGAATTTTGACAAACAGCCTCAAAATCCTTCTTTTGGTGATCGGCCGATTTTCGAACATATTAATGTATTTGCAAAGTGTAAAATATAAGTGAAAATTACCAAATAGAACACAATCTTAGTCTTCTAAAAGGTTAAGACTGTACATCAGATCGTACCAAAAGCGGAAATTGTGGAATTTGGAAATCAACCATAAGCTTTAACAATTTGAAAAAAGTCAAACAGGCATCAGGAAATACAATGAACCTTCAATTAAAAATATAAAAAAGTGTGGATTTGCTCAGACGGGACAGGTCTATTGGTGCAGTAAAGTAATCAACCGGTAGTTGTTTTGTGTGCGATAGGTATTTACATAAGGGACGAGAGAAATGCCGGTACATAACCGAAGTGGAAGTGCACCGGTGCCGACGATGACTGCAGTCGCATCAGTTGCATTTTGTTTGCTGGCTCTGATAGACCATGTAAGTGGCATTTAGATCTTTGTGGGTTATGCAATTTGATTAATTTAAATATGAAGTGGTGGAAACACTAATTAATGGAGATCCGGAAATTATCCTTATCACCAAGTGCACTTTTGTTGGATCAGCGCTGCTGCAAGCCATAAAGATTTATTGCATGAAGAATCATACATAGAGTGCCACATAAGTAGTGTAGTTTGAGGTGTTATCAGTTGGTTGTTGATTAGTTACCAGGAATGGGAACTATCGATCACTGCTTTAGATACTGCAAAATAAGGGAAGCTATCTGAATTACCGGTACCATAAAATTATAAAACTTCTTTTGAAATTATGGGACTAGAATCTTACGGACAAACTTTAGCGAGTGAAATTATTTCCATTTATTTGCACTAGAACGTGATAAACGTGTTTTCCCAACGTCGTGTGGACGTGGACAATGCAGCAGCTCCAAACGTCATTAGCTTCGTGCTTGGTCATAGTCACTTAAATGGGCGTTAAAATTGTCCCGGCCGCAATCAGTTGACCCTTGACTGCTTCTAATCTTAACACTCACTTAAAATTAAAAAAAACGTGGTTCAATCACATAATTTGGGTTGTGTTCGACTGTAGGGGCCTATTTAATGACCTGCAAAGGCCACACTGATATAATTTATGATTGACTACAAATGTGGTTTTGGGACGCGTGGTATTTGATGAGGGTATGAATCATATGGCACGATCTTCAATAAATCCTGCCAGTTCATCTCTATCGCTGGCGACGTGAACATTATTGTCGAAAGAACGTTCCAGGTGGTACACGAGGAGTACACGGCTGATGAGATTATCTCAGAGAACATCGGAAACATTTTAACGGTTTAGAAATAATTTAAGGGATTTTCAGAGAAATTTGTAATATTTCAGAGAAGATCATAAAAGTTTGAACAAGTTTTAGGAACTAAGAAGTCCTAAAAATTTCAGAACAGTTCACGGAACTTTCGAGAAGTTCACACTTCTTGGAAGTTCCGTGTACTTCTTAGAAATTCAGTGAAATTTTTATAGGTCTTCAGAAAATTTCACAGAACACATGACAACTTCACTGAATTTCAGAAAAAAAAAATCATGGAACTTCCGAAAAGGGTTCCGACAAGATTTTTATTTTGTTCGAATAATTAACAAAACCCCTGTCTTTCTTTTCCTGTAGATGGCCGCACAGTACACTATTCAGCAGCTTCCGAGCCCCCTCGCCCCACTGGGCGCGAAGACAGTATGGGATGTGGACAGCCAAAGTCTCTACTACGTCGATATCAACGTGGCGTCCATCCATCGCTACGACTACGCCGAGAACAAAACCTACAGTACCAAAATTGGTAAAATGCAACACGTAAATTTCCTAGATATAGTTCAAATAACTCCCGGAAACTTTCATCTCAACAGATGGCGTTTCTCCGATTGCGCCAATCATCCTAGTGCAAGGAAAACCGGACCAGTTTGTCCTGGGAACGGGCAACAAGCTTGTACTAGTCAGCTGGAATGGTCGTTCGGAGAAGGGAACTTTTGTAAAGACCTTGTACGACTTGGGCGAATCGCAGAAGCACGTGCGCTTCAACGAGGGCAAGGTGGATCCCAAGGGTCGACTGTACGCCGGAACCATGCAACTGGAGACGTTGGGTGACATTTTCCAGCAGAAGGAAGGTAAACTGTACCGTTTCGATGGCAAGGCTGGTGGAGAGTTCCACATGTTGAAGGATGGAATCAGCATCTCCAACGGGCTGACGTGGACCAATAACAAGTTTTATTACATTGACACGGCTGCGTTGGATGTAAAGGAATTTGACGTGCTGGAGAATGGGGATTTGCAGAACGAAACTATCCTGTTTGACTTTCGAGTTGACGGGAAAGGTCCAGGTTACTTTGGCGATGGGATGACGCATGACGAGGACGGGAATTTGTATGTTGCCACGTGGGCTGGCTCCAAGGTGATGAAGATTAATCCGAGGTACGTTGTAGATAAATCATCAAATGATTATTTTGACATTTGCGTCTTGTTTGCAGAACGAAGAAAGTTGAACAGGAAATCGCCATTCCGGCCAAATTTGTAACATCGGTAGCCTTCGGTGGACCGCAACTTGATGAACTACTTGTGACAACGGCTCATACTGACAACCAAGCTCCACCTGCCGGAGCGCTGTTCAAAGTGACCGGATTGGGCGTCAAAGGACAACCGATGCCTAAAATGGTGCTTAGTGGTTAACAAGAATCAAGCTTTGTGGAGAAACAAGTGAAATGATAGAATTTCAGAGTCTACGCTGGGATAGTAAAACATTTAGATCTTAAAAGTGTTAACTATTTGATCCTAAATGCAATATAATTGTAACTGACTCAAATGTTTGATTGCCTTGAGAATATCATGAGACAAGTTTATATTCAATTGGGTTCTTTAATTATGAAAAAAAAAATCGGTTTTTGGTAAATGTATGTGCAACAATCTTGGCGCCCCTCGGTGGGACTTTGTATGAGAGTGAGCTATCAATTTGTTAGTTTTGTGTCAAACAGTGATGTTAAATGCTTTAAATTATTATAGCAGATTCGTAGAGTTATTTCCTATCGATTGGCATATTTCAATTTTAATTTCATCCATCAATGACTAAGTTATGAGCGTTCAAAACCTAACACCTTTTTTAAATTTTAGAACCAAATTTGACCTAGCAGCAATACCAAATACCGTAGAACCCCGATGGTTTGAATAGCTAAAATGACAATTAAACGGCACTCATTTAGAATTTGTTTAGCTGGTTCCCCCTCAATAGCGAATGTGTAGGAGTACCAGTTACAGAAATTCCAAACGAGCGCCGTGTAGTTGCCATTTTAGTTACTCAAACTAACGGGGTTCTACCAACACTATTACCATAGAGGTAACTCCATAGAGAATCAAAACAAACATAGTTTAGTACTAGAATTCCGACTAGAATGGGATACGTTTATCGTTTGCTTGGGACCAATAGGCTAGTCAAGTAGTGAGCCAATTTAAAATCGATAGTTTCGTATAGATTGTTGGTAACTCTAAGACTAGTAGGTCCCGAAGAAACGAGCTCTACTTTTTGGCTCAGCTCTGATACTATCTTCGGTCCCAAGCTAATCGATTCACCCCTCGAAACATAGGAAATTCCACTAACCCCTCATTTTAGCTGTCAAACTTTCATAGCGAATCAAAACAAACAATGTGTAGTACTAGAAATTTGACTAGAATGGGATACGTTAATCGATTTGCTTGGGACCAATAGGCTAGTCAAGTAGTGAACCAATTTAAAATCGTGACAATGAAAGACGAAATGAACCGAGGGGGACGACTCTATCTACGATGCAGAAAAGATTGTGTTTTACTGTGGCTAGCTGCACGCACGCTGAGTAGATAGAAGGAAGATTTATGTCGATTTTGAAGATTTCCTGCAAAAAGATGAAGCACGATGCAAGTAGATGGGAAAAATGAAAGATGATTTTTCGAAGATTGATTCGCTAGTATAAGATTTTTTGATCATCTAGAATTGAGATTTAGATGTGTCGCCCCCCTCGAAATGAACACGAGTGAAGCCAAAACAAACAGCATGAAACAGCATGATCGAAAGTGGTTCTGTTGAAAAGGGGATCTGCTCGAAGCGAAGACAGAATGACTTTCAATTGAAAGTGATGATTGACGATTTTCGATTGAAAATGACTTTATTGGGTCCTGCTTGCTACAATGAATTTTATTGCATTGCAATAATTTCTATGAAATCAGTAAAAATTTGCCCATTTATAAGTAATTACAACTACAAAAGTAAGTAGTCATTTGTGAGTAACAAATACTCATAAAGGCTCGCATAAAGGGGTATTTCTTTTACTCATTCAATTGGTAGTCCCAGTTTCCCTCAAAAATGCTTACTTTGTAGTCAATATTGAGGCTGTGTTCCATTTGATGAATTTTCACTTTAATTTGACAATTTAAAATTTAAGTGAAAATTCACCAAACGGAACACAGCCTGAGATTTTTTATAGTCATTATTGGGTGTTTTCGGTTACCATCTACCCACCCCTGGATACTGTCCTGGATTCGAAATCGATCCCCATTAAAAAAGGAGCAGTTCCACGCCAAATGACGAATCGTAAAAACTCGACCTTCTCCGATTTGCATAAAACTTTGCATAATTCAACACATTGAAAATGAGCTTTTTTTGACGTAGGACTACGTCTGTGATTTCTTTATGGGGGTACACTTTGTGAAAACCGAAAATGGCACATGTAACAAAATTATGAAAGATTTTAAACGTTAATAACTCAGCTGCCCCTGGACCAATTTAAATAATTTTATCACCAATCGATCAGAAATATTTCGACGCATCTGTCAAATTTAAGATTTTGTCATTTTTCAAAATGTCACTATTGAAATAGCACGAACGTGCAACTGTTGCTATTATAGTTAAAATTATCACTGATTGCCTGCGAAAAGCGATTTCCCTAACACAGATTTCAAAGTTGAATTCCATCCGCTCTCACAAAACGGTGTTAATTCAATCACCGCGTGGTGAGTGATGGTGTTCTCCAGTACTCAACGAAAGGCTGCCTGCAAGCTAGCTATCAAGGCTGCCCTCAACCGCTGATCGGATTCAGTCTAATCACCGTGGGTGGTGGTGTCCGGTCGTCGGCATCAGCAGCAGTAGCAGTGCATTCGGCGTGTGGATGTTGGATGATTGCTGCCTGCAAGCAGCGAGCTCTGCAGCCCACATGAGCATCCATAAAAGTAGGAAGAAGCCGCGCCGCTATTGATCGCAATCAGTAGCTCTTCGTGAGTCATTGTGGGCCATCTAAGTCAAACGCGTCATACTAAAGAGCATAAACAGAGAGAACCCCGCTCGAATTCCAATTCCTACACAAAACACAAGCTCCTGCTGCAGTTAACAAATAATATTTATGATATAAGTCCACGTAGTCCTACCACAGACAAACAGACATAACTCTCGCAAGTTGTTCATCGAACAAGCATTTAACCGCAGACAAACAGACGTAACTCTTTGAAAAACTTGTTCTTGAAAACATAGTATCTCAAAACATATAACCTCAGTAGCGACATCTCCCGAATAGAAATTTACATTAGCCCAACGTTTGATTTTGATGTCTACATCAGCATCGAAATCAAATGTATGCCTGATGTCAAACATTAGAAAACATTATGATTTAGTTGTATTTAAGCAACGTAACATGGTGTATACATCAGAAATTTTGGAACAAAATTTTGCCATTCTAATGTCGGTCTGACGTCAAAAATTTCAATCTCTTGACATTAGAACCAAACGTTTTAAGGATGTTTTCTGATGTACATTACGTTAGAACTAAACGTTGTTCGGATGTTTTTATATGTAAACGTTTTCTGATGTTTTCTTATGTAGATGTTTCCCGATGCTAGAACCAAGCGTTTTTTGGATGTTTTCGGATGTACACAACGTTAGAACTAAACGTTGTTCGGATGTTTTCAATTGTACTTCGTGTTTGTTGTTCTCTGATGTTTTCAGATGTACAAAACGTTTAAAGTAAACGTTGTTTGAATGTTTTCAAATGTAGATGTTTACTAATGTTTTTAGATATACAAAACACTAGAATCTTACTTTTCAAATGCTTTCAATTATATTTACAACACATTAGAATTAGTAACATAATCGTGTAAACACTACACACCATTGTTGTTAGATAACATCATAAAAATGCGTACATAACTGTCAATGCTGAAGCTCCCGTTTCCCACCAGTCAGTTAACTGACCTTAGCTAACCTAATGTCATTGCGGCAACTCTCTATGCGGCAGGGGAACTATGCCATTAGCGCGCTAAGAGTTATTAGACCACTGACATAGGCGCCAATTTGTAGGTGACGAGGCACTAGGTGACGTTACAGCGAGCTTGACGATTGTTGTATCATTTTTGAACGAACTACCAGAAAAAGATGCCTAGTGTTTACATAATCAAGTTTCCAAATCTACAGGGCCACCCACATTAGATCCGGATCTGGCGCGATGCAGCAAAGTGACAGCTAAATATATTGTCTAACTATAAAATTTACGACAACGCAACGCAAGCAGATCTAATGTGGGTTACCCTTAAGGCCTGTGCAAGAGTGAAAACTGGTGGCCGCGTGAAAGTTTAGGGAAATTCCCCAATAATTTGCAAAATTTAGCAAAACACAAATGCTCCGTCCATGTGTCGAACCACAAACGAAACTCGTCAGTTGGTGGTGATTGATGACTTCCTTGGTTGCTTTGGTGGTGTCATGCCTTCCTTCGAAAAGAAGCACAGCCGTGGATCCTGGCCCTTGCGTTGATGAGTCCAGGTCTAGGTGTTCAATTGCCTCCCTGGCGTAAGTGGTTGCCACTCGGTTGCAGAACATAGAACGATAGAAAATAAACAAGAAAACAAAGCCAAATTGAAGATTAATCCAGGGATTTTGCTGTAAATATTTAGATGAGCTAAGACTAGAGAATGCTAGAGAAACTGTGAAAGACTATCAAAGCAAACTATGCACCTAGATCCAAATCTTTTCAGAAAACTTATCAATACGCATAGTTTGAACCGATGTATAAACATCATGCAGACATTGTTGTCTTTGAAATGTCTACGAGCCAGGTAAAGGGCCGAACCCAATGACACCAGGACAGCGGCATAGCGGTATAGGGGTAAATGTACATTTTAAGGTTAGTTAGAAGAACTACTAGAACTTCAGGGTAGTTCCATAGAGGTAACTCTAAGACCACTGGGTCCCGAAGAAAATCATTATTATTTTTGGCTCACTCAGTACCAGAACAACGGTCCCAAGCAGTCCCAAGCTATTTCACTCACCCCTGCATGTTCTGCATGAATCCACACACCCCTGATGTTATCTGTCAAACTTTCATAGCGAATCAAAACAAACATAGTGTAGTAATAGAATTTCAACTAGAATAGGGTACGTTAATCGTTTGCTTGGGACCAATAGGCTACTAAAGTGGTGAGCCAATTTAAAATCGTTAGTTTCGTATTGATTGTTGGTAGTTCTATAAACATCAGAAAAATACCAGATTTAATTTAATTTAAGTTAATAATTATTCTGAAGACCTACAACTGAACAGAAATTCAAACGATGTCCTTTTGATATTCTTTGAATAGTTTAAATTGATCAGGTATTATTCTGAGAACCTACAACTGATCAATAAATCAATCGAAACTTTTCGGATATTACTACAAGAGATCAAAATAAGCAGGAATTGTTTTGAAGACCTACAACTGATCAGAAATTCAAATAAAGTAATTTAGAAAATATTCGAAGTGGTCAGGTTGATAAGGATTAGAAATTAAAATCTTGAGATATTTTTCGAAGAGGTCAAGTTGATCAGGAATTATTCTGAGGACCAACATCTGATAAAAAATCGAATTGAAGTCGTTTGAAAATTTCTTCAGAACGTAGAATAATCGGAAATTGTTATGAAGATCTTACTACACCGAAGGTCGTAGATCTTCAGAGAAACTAGCAGAACTTTAGGGAAATTAAAAAAAAAAACTTCAGAGAAGTTTTAAAAAACTGAAATCTTTAGAGAAATCAAAAGAAAATCAGGGAAGTTCGTAGATCTTCTGAGTAATTTACAGCACTACAGTAATGTTTGTCGTCGTTTCGAGAAATAATCACTACTTTATGGATGTTCACAGATCTTCAGGGAAGTTTGAAGATCTTCAGAGAAATTAACAGAACTACAGTGATGTTCGTAAATTGAAAGATAATTTTTTAGTTCCTAAGGGAAATTTATAGAACAGAATTTCAGAGAAGTTCGCAGAACTTTAGATAAACTCACAGAACTTCAGGGAAGATCACATAAATTTAAAGATCCTCGTACATCTAAGAGTTATTTTCAGTACTTCAGGGCAGTTCACAGAGCTTTAGGCAAATTGGCAGAACGTCAGGGAAAAATACTGAATTTCAGGGAAGATTGTTGATCCTCAGAGAAATTTGCAGAACTTAAAGGAGGTCTTCAGATAAATTTTTATTGCTTCAGAAAAAAATTGCAGAAATTCAGGAAAGTTTTGTAGACTTTTAGAGAAATTTTTAATATTTTAATGCTTCAGGGTAGTTCGAAGATCTTCAGAGAAATTCACAGACCTTCAGGGAGTACACAGAACTTCAGGGAAGTTCGAAGATCGTCTAAGTAATTTGCAGATTTTTAGGAAAATTTAATATAACTTTTACTTAACTTTAACTAAACTTTAACATAACCTTAACTTAATTTTAACTGAAATTTATTATAATTTAAATTTTAACATAACTTTAACCTAACATCAACTAACCATATCTTTAACTTCACTTTAGCTTTAACATAAATTTAACTAAACTTTAACATAACCTTAACGTAATTTTAACTTAAATTTAACATAACTTTAATCTAACATTAACTGAACTTTAACTTAACTTAAGCATTAACATAACTCTAAATTAATTTTAACATAACTTTAACTTAATTTTAACTTAGCTTTCACATAACTTTACCTTGAACATTACTTCAACTTTAACTTCCCGAAAAAAAAATTACAGTGAAATTTTCAGTGGAAACAATGCTCTAACATTCATATTTATTGTCGACAATAAAAATGATTGTTATAATGTTGTACTCTTCCGAAAACGGCAAAACTGCTACCTAGATGTACAATGAATGTACATAATAAAATGTTGTTACAATGATTTTTATCGTATTTTTCATTTATTTTATTGTTAACATGATTCGATCATGAACAATAATGAACAACTCAATTACAATAAAAATTGTTGTTACATTAAATATTGGTGTATTTTCATTGTGGGTTACTTCACGAACAATAAAAATAAATCTGATTGAAGCATGCAGACTATGAGAGGGTCAGCAACACTGCCAATGTAACTAAGATAGGCGCTGCTCGTATGGCTCTGGCTTTGACAGTTCGTTTGGCTCAAAATCAGGCAGTCCGCGTCCGCTCATATCTTATCCTAGACCCTCTCTAAAGCTTAATGGAGACCTTTTCCGTGCAGTCAACCCTAATAAAAATTGTATGGTTAATTTGCTTAACGACGTGTTCTGGGTATCATCCAAACCATTTGTGAAATAGTTCAATGATTTGGGTTATCGTTCGTTTATGGTTATTTTTTATTAGGGAATAATCATACAATAATAATAAAAAACTCCACCACTTGAAGATGTCAGAAAGGAACTCTCAGGTGGAAGCATATTTCAAGAGCAAATTTTCATTACGTCGAATGTACCAAAGGTAAACAAAGTCGAGCTATCAGTGTCAATCTATTCTCCTGCTATTACACTATATACTGTCCAAATATAGGATCAAATCCCATTTTTAAATTTATTTACCAGTCAAATTGCTTTTTGACGTAATCACCTTCCGATCAAAATAGTTTTCGATGTTACTTAAGTCACCCAATTTCTATGGAGATGCCGTTTGACTTAAGTAACAGCGCTGAGAAACCCGTGAAAAGTGTACGTTCGTCGTTTCGCTTTCTCATTATTAAAGTGAATAAATCGAACTGTTTGTTGCTAAGATGATTTCGGTGGTCCTAAAATGATGAATGGGCTGCACGTAAGGAGACGTAATTGATAATTCTCCCGAATATCCTGGTAAATACACTTTGACTTAAGTAACAATAGGGGCCACCAAACGACGTATAATAACTTTTGACTCAAAAACCAGTATTTTTTAGCATGAAAGCTAGCGATTTGCATTAGTATGATTAAAACCCTGCTAAATATGTTAAACATTGCTATCACTATGAGATTATATGTGTTTACTTGGAAATAGGAATAAATTTTCGGTCATCAAAACAAAACTTTATTTTTCTCGGATTGGTGCGAATGTTACTTACGACATAATGAAAATTTGCTCTTGATTTCATGGGCGATTCTCTCCAGTCGAATGCATTAACTTATCAACGGCGCTCAACCCCCAAGGAGACGTGACCTAGGGATATCGAGCGCAGGGGAGTTGGCCTGTATTTCTCACAAGTTCCGGATCGAATCTCGATCCATAACCAGTAAAAAAAGGACCACCCATAACAGACATGCCACCCCCTTCCCTTCCCGGGGCAATGTTTTATTTTTTCGATTTATTTTTAAAATCGATAAAGTAGATCTGTCAAGCCAACACATACACTCTAAAGTACACTGTTATTTTTTTAATCAATAAATTCGCCAACCAACAGTAAATAACAATAATATATTATGTTATTGAAAAAAAAATTATATGGGAAAATCACGAAAATTTCATTGTTAAGATACTTAACAACCCCCCTTTTTTATTGTAAATTTTCCATTTACCATGAAATTTACTGTTTTGTACAACATAAATCAAGGTAAATTTATTGTAGACGTAACAATATAAATCATTGTTAAAACAATAATTTTCGTCTTATTGTTACATTGTTTTTTAATGTATTTTTGTTAACTTTAACTTAGCGTTAACTTAACTTTAACTTATCTTTAATTTAATCTTAACTTAACTTTAATTTAACTTTATCATAACTTAACCTTAACTTTAACTCATCTTTAACTTAACTTTAACTTCTCTTTAATTAAACTTAACCTTTTTTTACTTAACTTTAACATAACATTAATTTAATTTTAACTTAACTTTAACATAACTTTAACATAACTTTAACCTAACATTAACTTAACTTTAAATTAACTTTAGCATTAATATAACTCTCACATAATTTTGACATAACTTTAACTTAATTTTAACTTAGCTTTCGCATAGCTTAACCTTGAACATTACTTTAATTTTAAAATCATTTTAATTTTAACTTCACTCTAACGTAATTTTAACTTTACTTTAACTTAACTTTAACAAACTTTAACTTATTTTTAACTTTAACATAACTTTAACCAAATTTTAACTTAACTTAAACGTTGTTGTTAACTAAATTTTAACTTAAATTTAACATAACTTTAATGTAACTTTAATGTAATATTAACTTAACACATCTTTAACTTGACTTTAACTTTATAATAACTTTAACTTAACTTTAACATAACTTTAACTTAACTTGAACTAAACTTTAACATAACCTTAAATTAATTTTAACTTAAATTTAACAGAACTTTAACCTAACATTAACTTAACTTTAATTAACTTTAAATTTTATCTTAAATTTAAAATAAGTTTACCATTAACATAACTTGAACTTTACTATAACCTAACATGAACTAAACAGATCTTTAACTTAACTTAAACTTTATAATAACTTTAACTTATCATTAACATAACTTTAACTTAACTTGAACTAAAGTTTAACAAAACCTTAAATTAATTTTGACTTAAATTTAACATAACTTTAACCTAACATTAACTGAACTATAACTTAACTTTAAATTTAATCTTAAATTTAAAATAAATTTAACATTAACATAACTTGAACTTAACCTAACATAAACTTAACATATCTCTAACTTAACTTTAATTAAACTTTAACATAACCTTTACGTAATTTTAACTTAAATTCAACATATCTTTATCCTAACATTAACTGAACTTTAACTTAACTTAAGCATAAACATAACTCTAATTTAATTTTGACATAACTTTAACTTAATTTTAACTTAGCTTTCACCTAACTTTACCTTGAACATTACGTTAACTTCAAAATTATTTTAACTTTAACTTTAACTTAAACTTAACTTTAAGTTAACTTATACTTAACATAACATAACATAACGTTAACTTAACTTTAACGTAACTTTAACTTAACGTTAATTTAACTTCAACTTAACTTTAACTTACCTATCACAGAACTTTAACTTTAGTTTAACATAACTTTAACTTTAAAATAACTTAAACTTAACTTTAACAAAAAATTAACTTTAAAATAACTTAAACTTAACTTTAACTTTAAAATAACTTTAACTTAACAATCTTTGTACAATTTCACTGGTTCAGATCAATCACGGAGTGCAACTATCGATACGTGCAGTCAGACTAAGCTAAGCTAAGCTAAGCTAAAATAACTTTAACTTAACAATAACTTAAACTTAACTTTAACTTTACTTTAACATAATATTAGCAAAACTTTAACTTAAATTTAATCAAATATAACATAAATTTAATTTATTTTTTGCTTAACTTTACCTTACCTATAACATAACTTTAAATAAAGATTAACATAACATTAACTAAGCTCTAACATAACTTTAACTTTAAAATTACTTTAACTTAACTTTGACACAACTTTAACGTAACTTTAACTTATCTTTAACATTAATTTAACTTTACTTTACTATAAAATAACTTGAACTTAACTTTAAATTTAAAATAACTAAAACTTAACTTTAACTTTAAAATAACTTTAACTTAACCTAAACTTTACTTGAACCTAACTTTAACAAAACTTTAACCTAAATTTTACCAAATCTAACATAAATTTAATTTCTTTTTAGCATAACTTTAATTTTAAGATAGCTTTAACTTACCTATAACACAACTTTAACTTAATTTTAACATAACTTTAACTTTAAAATTACTTTAACATACCTTTAACATAACTTCAACTTAACTTTAACTTACCTTCAGCATAACTTTAACTTAACTTAAACTTTAAAATAACTTAAACTTAACTTTAACTCTAAAATAATCTAGACTTAACTTTAACTTAAAAATAACTTAAACTTTACTTTAACTTTAAATTAACTTAAACTTAACGTTAACTTTACTTGAATATAATTTTAGCAAAACCTAAATTTTACCAAATTTAACATAAATTTAATTTATTTTTAGCATAACTTTAACTTTAAGATAGCATTAACTTACGTATAACACAAATTTAACTTAAGTTTAACATAACTTTAACTTAGCTTTAACTTACCTTTAACATAACTTTAACTTACCTCTAACAAAACTTTCACTAACCTTTAAATTACCTTTAAATTAACTTTAACATCCCGCATAAACAATAACCATAAGAAGCGCCTAACCACCAATTCGGGATATCATCCCAACTTTATGCGGTATGGTCGTACCATCTATGACATCGTTAGTGTATGGTATCCGTTTATTAGGGATAACTTTAACTTAAGTTTAACAAAACTTTATCTTTCCTTTAAAATAACTATAACATAACTTTTTCTCTTACATAACTTTAACTTAACTTTAAACTTACTTTAACATAAATTTCACAAAACTTTAAATTAACTTTAACTCTACCTTAACATAAGTTAAACTTAATTATAACTTAACTTTAACTTTAACATAACTTGAACTTTATTTTAACAAACTCTTATCTTAATTTTAGCTCTCATTTAATTTTAGCTTAACTTTAACATAACTTTTACTTTAACATAACTTTAACTTAAACATAACTTTAACTTTAAAATAACTTTAACTTTAACTTCAAAATAACTTTAACTTTAACATCACTTTTAAACTTAATGAATGATTCAAAAAAACTTAACATTATCATAAAATCAACTTAACTTTAACTTTATAATAACTTTAATTTTAACATAACTTATACTTTAGTTTGAATAAACCTTAACATAACATAATTGAACTAAACATGAACTTAAATTGTGCTCAACTTTAACTCAATTTTAACTTAACTTGAACGTTACTTTAATTTTAAATTAATTATAACTTAACATTATCATAACTTTAAATTTAACATAACTTTAACCTAACTTTAACTTAACTTTAACTAAACTACAACATAACCTTAACTTAATCTTTACTTAACTTGAAATTTTAACTTAAATTTAACATAAATTTAACTTAACTTTAACCTAACATATACTTAACATATCTTTAACTTAACTTTAGCTCTAACTAAACTTTAACATAACCTCAACGTAATTTTAACTTAAATTTAACATAACTTTAACCTAACATTAACTGAAGCTTAACTTAACTTAAGCATAAACATAACTCTAACTTAATTTTAACATAACTTAATTTTAACTTCGCATTCACATAGCTTAAACTTAACTTTAACTTTAACATAACATAACTTTAAATTAACTTTAACTTATCTTTAAGATAACTTTAACATAACGGTAACATAACTTAACTTTAACTTAACTTGAACATAACTTTAACTTTAACACAACTTTAATTTTAAATTAATGATAACTTAACATTATCATAACTTTAACTTAACTTTAACATAAATTTAATTTAAATTTAACGTTAACATAACTTATAACTAAATTTGAATAAACTTCTACTTAACATAATTTTAACTTACCGTTAACTTAACATTAACTTAAATTTTACTTAACTTTAACTTAACGTTAACTTAACTTCAACATAACTTTAACTTAACTTTATCTTACACATAACTTTAACTTTACTTTATCTTAACTTAAACATAACTTTAACTTAACTTAAACGTAACCTTAACTTAACTCTAACTTACCTTTAACGTAACTTTAAATAAATTTTAACTTTTACTTTAACATAAGTTTATCTTACCATCAACATAACTTTTACTTTAACATAATTTTAACTTAAATTTAGTTGTTACATACTTAATTTAACTTAACTTTAAATTTTACTTAACTATAATAAAACTTTAACTTAAACATAAACATCGGGATCCGGTATCGGAATGCGTTACATCAGTAAGGATGCTCAACTCAGCCGGATTCCTCCAGCGGATCAATTTTGGAAAATAGTAACATCAAAATTGATCCGTTGGAGGAATCCGGATGAGTTAATCATCCTTGTTGATGCTTTGCATCAGTCAATGAAATCCGTCGGATTCCTCCAGCGGATCAATTTTTGGAAAAAAGTTACATCAAAATTGATCCGCTGGAGGAATCCGGATGAGAAACATCCTTTTTGATGCGTTGCATCAGTAAGGATGCTTAACTCAGTCAGATTCCTCCAGCGGATCAATTTTTAAAAATAATTACACTTAATAAAAACTGTACCTACCTCTATTCAATTTCCGTACACGTCCCAATCCGGAATTATTGGAAGCAGCCGGCTGAAAAAAAAAATACAAATTAATCAAAATTTTGGATGTTTGTTAGAATTTGTCATTATTTTTCAAAATTGATCCGCTGGAGGAATCCTGATGAGTTAAACATCCTTGTTGATGCGTTGCATCAGCAAGGATGCTTATCTCAACCGGATCAATTTTTGAAAATAATTACATCATGAGAAATCCGGATGAGAAATTACAAATAATAACACTAAATATAACAAATATTTGAATACTTACTGTTAAAGTTGCTACTTTCCTTCGCGGCTCGGGTGAAGGAATTTGCGGTGCGCTCCGTGCACTCAGCCATCTTGTCTAGTTTGTTTATAAACAAACCAGACAAGATGGCTGAGCGCACGACAAAAAAAAACACACCAATTTAAAAACGTCAGTCTTTAAGTCGCCCAATGTCAAATGACGTCAATTTGTCGCCGGCAATTCGTGTGTAAAGCCCTACAGTAAAAGTATGGACGTCTGTCAAAAGTTGTTCCAATCGAACCGTCAAAATGCACCGCTTTGCTCGATTGGAACCAATGAGGTACAGAGAGAGGTGGCGCAGATCGTGAAATAGGGTTGTATTAGTAAACCAAAAAATCAACGTAAACGCAAGTAGTGACGTCACTACTTGCGTGTACTTGCGTGTATCGTACAGTGGTTGTGTGAGTGATTGCTTCACCTCGGTAATCCAGCTCATTGGATTGGAACAGCTTTTTTCAGTTTTGTGGTGTCAGTCGTCCATACTTTTACTGTAGGGCTTTATTCGTGTGGGGTGCTGTATTCGTACACGGTAAGAAAAAAGTACCCAACGGCCAGTTCACTTTTACCTACTTTTGACTAGTTTGTCTCCTTTTCTCCTTCTAATGTTGTCAAAAACGGAGGAGCAAAACCACCCAACAGGGGTAGTAAGTGTGTTCGTATACACGGATGCGGTATACACGCTAACTTGAAAGTACTCATTAATGAGTAAAAAAAGACCCATTTTGAAGAAAAGTGGTTTAACTCATTGATGATTAAACAATTTTACCCATTAATGAGTATCTGTTACCCATTAATGATTAACAATTACTCATTAATGGGTAACAGATACTCATTAATGGGTAAAAAATTTACTCATTTAATGAGTTAAGCCACTTTTCTTCAAAATGGGTCTTTTTCAACCATTAATAGGTACTTTCAAGTTAGCGTGTACAGCACACTATAGCCGACGTTATGTTTAACGTACAGAACAAGAGTAAAATCGGTTTTCAATTGAAACGATAATAATCAATTAAAACACTAATTAACTCTTGCACTGTAACGTCACCAGGGCATTGTTTTACATACAAATAAACATTGCCCACAGCCAAAACTTCTTTCCCACTGCGAAAAAAAAACTGTACACGGCCAATGAGATCAACGCAAATTTGAGTACAGTGTACTCAATATCGAAAAAAGTGCAGGATGAGTAAATTTGCCGCATGTTTTCCTGTGGAAAACCTCAAAAATCTGCCCTAAAATAAGGAAAATTTACGAGAATCCAGAGAATCCAATCTTTGCTTTTCTCATATTCGGAACATGAGGGAAATTAATTCAAAACTGAGTTCCTGCACTTTTTGCGATTTATGAGTGAACTAACCTCAAATTTGGGTCGTTCTCATTCGCCGTGTAGTGCTGACTCAGGAAAAACAAACATTGCATGCGGCGAGAGACCGAGGGACAACAATTTACATCGTTATGAACTTTGATTCTAATGTAACGTTTGGTTCTGTTGTCATTGGATGTATTCTGATGTTTTATGCGTGCAACAAATTACATCGTGATGATGTTTGATTCTAATGTAACGTTAGGTTCTGTTGTCAATGGATGTATTCTGATGTTTTATGCGTGCAACAAATTACATCGTGATGAAGTTTGATTCTAATGTAACGTTAGGTTCTGTTGTCATTGGATGTATTCTGATGTTTTATGCGTGCAACAAATTACATCGTGATGAAGTTTGATTCTAATGTAACGTTAGGTTCTGTTGTCATTGGATGTATTCTGATGTTTTATGCGTGCAACAAATTACATCGTGATGATGTTTGATTCTAATGTAACGTTAGGTTCTGTTGTCATTGGATGTATTCTGATGTCAAATTTTACATCGTCAAGACGTTTGATTCTGATGTAACGTTTGAGACTAATGTATTTTTATGTACTTGGACGTCACACTGACGTCTGAATACATTAAGATTACAGCAATACACGTTAAAATTTAATGTATTGAAGATGTCTGCTGATGTTTCCTACATTACAATTTCTATTCGGGCTATCTGGCTTCTCGCGGAAAACAAGCTTGCTCGCTAACTCGTAAACAATATTGCATGAAATTTCTATAGAATATATAGAAACGTCAAAGTGATCCGATGCCAGCGCTGTGGCGAGTAGTTCGCGGAACTGATAATATTCAAATCAACCGTTAAATGTATGAACGAAGATACACAATGAAGAGTTACGTCTGTTTGTCTGTGATTTAACGGTCAATTTAAAAGAATTGTAGTTGGTAGTACCGCCACCTGTGGCGCACATAGTCAATTCCCTTGCGTTTGACGTTTACACACTACCGCCATCTGTACAGCGTACTACCCACCAAAGTGTACTCAACAGATGGCGATAATGTTTTAGCGACGATGTTTTACATTGAGAAATATTCAATGTGTTATGTCTGTTTGTCTGTGGTCCTACGTTACCATTGCGTAAACCAACAATCAATACGAAACTAAAGATTTTAAATTGGCTCACTACTTGACTAGCCTATTGGTCCCAAGCAAATGATTAACGTACTCCATTCTAGTCGAAATTCTAGTACTACGCAATGTTTGTTTTGATTCGCTATGAAAGTTTGACAGATAAAATGAGGGGTTATTGGTTTTTCCTATGTTTCGAGGGGTGAATCGATTAGCTTGGGACCGAAGAGAGTACCAGAGCTGAGCCAAAAAGTTGAGCACGTTATTTCGGGACATTCTAGTCTTAGAGTTACCTCTATCCAGTATTTTACGATCGCTTATGGCCGCCACAATCTGACTGAGTTTCTGGCAGGGAACATAAGATTTGAAGTTTGGCTTGTGTCGTTTGACGTGTAAACGTTTAAATTTGAAAGTTTACACGTCAAACGACACAACCCAAACTTCAAATCATATGTTCCCTACCAAAAACTCAGTCAGATTGTGGTGACCATAAGCGCTCGTAAAATGCTGGATGGTACAACCATAGAGGTAACTCTAAGACTAGAAGGTCCCGAAATAACGTGCTCAACTTTTTGGCTCAGCTCTGGTACTCTCTTCGGTCCCAAGCTAATCAATTGACCCCTCGAAACATAGGACAAACCAATAACCCCTCATTTTATCTGTCAAACTTTCATAGCGAATCAAAACAAACATTGCGTAGTACTAGAATTTCGACTAGAATGGAGTACGTTAATCATTTGCTTGGGACCAATACGCTAGTCAAGTAGTGAGCCAATTTAAAATCGTTAGTTTCGTATTGATTGTTGGTAATACCATAGAGGTAACTCTAAGACCACTGGGTCCCGAAGAAAATCATTATTATTTTTGGCTCACTCAGTACCAGAACAACGGTCCCAAGCAGTCCCAAGCTATTTCACTCACCCCTGCATGTTCTGCATGAATCCACACACCCCTGATGTTATCTGTCAAACTTTCATAGCGAATCAAAACAAACATAGTGTAGTAATAGAATTTCAACTAGATAGGGTACGGTAATCGTTTGCTTGGGACCAATAGGCTACTAAAGTGGTGAGCCAATTTAAAATCGTTAGTTTCGTATTGATTGTTGGTAATACCGTGCCTTTACTGACTAGGCTATGAGGCCCCTAAACAAAAATTAATACTCTCTTTCTTTAAAAAAAATAATCATCTGATATTAAACCCAGTTTAATCATGGTTGATTAGATTGAAAATTATCTTTTTTGAATAAATTTTTATCATTGTTGATTCTATTTTAATAATTTTTGATTGAATTTTAATCTCTTTTGATTATATATTAATATTCAAAAAGAATAAAATTGAATACTGGGAAGATTATTACGAATTTAATCATACATGACTACTGCCGAAGTAATTATTGCTCGGACTCAATACTGTCGTTCAAGTTGGACATCGGAAAATCCCACACGCGACATTCTATTTTACCCTCGTTCTGTACGTTAAACATAACGTCGGACATAGTGCGCTGAATAGCGCATCATTGTGTGAATACAGCGCACTATGTCCGACGTTATGTTTAGCGTACAGAACGAGAGTAAATTCAATTGGCGCGTGTGGGATTTTCCGGTTTTCTACTGAAACGATAATAAGGTGAAACGGGAATCTGCATACTTTTTAAGCTTTTTTGATTTAATTTATCTTTGAGTGTATATTTTTCCAGAAAGACTCTCTTCAACTTTGTCTCAGACGACATATCGGTCAGAAGTGAGGTTTTCGTGCTATAATTTATAGAAAAAAAAATTACAACAACCAAAATGACCGAATTTTTGAAAAAAATGTAAATGACTGCCCATAACACATAATTATGCAAAGTTTCATGCAATTCGGAGAAGGTCGAGTCTTGATATTTTATTGTTTTATCCTGGAATTAGTAAAAAGCCTTTTCGCCCTTGGCCTCCCCCTCGTTGGTATTTTTTATATATCAAGCTGACCATTGCATTAGGTCCTAAGTAACATTGACAGATTCTCTTCGTCGACTTTCGACTTTGTATCTCCATGGCCATATAAAGACATTTCCAGGTATTTTCAGAACAGATCTGTAAAAGAAGCTGTTATCTAGCACCTAATACGACAAGAAAAACGAGAAACGGTTTTGTGCTCAAGATATTAACGAAAGACAATGTCGACGAAGAGAATCGATCAATGTTACTAAGGACCTAATGCAATGTTCAGCTTGAATTTCTTCATACCGCGTGCTTTTGAGAGCGAGAACTGTCAAAATGCGTGGTTGTCTCTCTCCCCTCCCTTGTCCGACGGCGGACAACTCATCCGCAACGCAAGCGAAAAAGTGCATATTCGTATACGAAGTGGTGGTAATCCTTTTCCGATCCTCGCTGGCACAGGTCCCGTTCACTTTCGTAGCTGTAAATTCTTAAAAAGTGCTCAAATTTCATCCTAAATTGGTCGTTTTTGTGTGTTGAAAAGTGTGTGATAGTTAAGAAAACAAAAGTGCGAAAATGACGGCTCTAACATGGGAAGAGAAGGAACAGCTGATAACCCGGAATCTGCAGGAGACTCTCGGCCAGGACAACATGCGTACGATTCTGAAGGAAAGAGACCTGAAGGTGTACTGGGGAACGGCCACGACCGGTAAGCCGCACATTGCTTACTTTGTGCCTATGTCGAAGATTGCGGACTTCCTGAAAGCGGACTGCGAAGTGACGATTCTGTTTGCCGATCTGCATGCATACCTGGATAACATGAAGGCCCCGTGGAGCTTGCTGCAGGAACGAACCAAGTATTACGAGGCCGTTATCAAAGCAATGCTGGCTTCGCTGGGAGTGCCGTTGGATAAGTTGAAGTTTGTCTGCGGAACGGATTATCAGCTCTCGAAGGAATACACGCTGGATGTGTACAGGCTGTCTTCGGTGGTGACCCAGCACGACGCCAAGAAGGCCGGAGCCGAGGTGGTGAAGCAGGTGGATCATCCACTGTTGTCGGGTATTTTGTACCCGGGATTGCAGGCGCTGGACGAAGAATATCTGAAGGTAGACGCCCAGTTTGGAGGTGTAGATCAGAGGAAGATTTTCACCTTTGCTGAGAAGTACATGCCACAGCTGGGATATTCCAAGCGGATCCATTTGATGAATCCAATGATTCCTGGATTGGCCGGTGGTAAGATGTCTTCCAGTGAGGAGGATTCCAAGATCGATCTGTTGGACAGTGCTGCAAAGGTGAAGTCCAAGATCAAGAAGGCCTTCTGCGAACCGGGAAATATCGAAGACAATGGATTGTTGAAGTTTTTGAAGCATGTCGTCTATCCGATGTTCAAGGCCGGCGAGGGATTCGAGATTAAACGAAAGGAAGAATTCGGCGGCAATCAGACATTTGAGAAGTATGAGGATCTGGAGGCACTGTTTGCATCGCAAGAACTGCACCCAGGGGATTTGAAGGCCTCCGTTGAGGTCTACGTCAATCGCTTGCTGGAACCGATCCGGAAGGTGTTCAACGATGACTTCCACCGGGAGTTGACAGAACGAGCTTATCCGACCGCGGCAGGAAATAAGAAAGCCGCAGCGCAGACTACCGGTGAGAACACCCCGGACAAGGTTGAGCTTCAGGTTGGCCAGATTTTGGAGGCCACAAAACATCCCGACGCAGACACGTTGTGCATCCTGACGGTGGATATTGGCAATGGGACGAAAAAATCGATCGTTAGCAATCTGATGGCTTACTACGGCCTGGAGGAACTGAAGGGCCGTTCGGTAGTAACGGTGACGAATATGAAAGCTTCGAAAATCCGAGGTGTGGAAAGCGAGGGACTGGTGCTGTGCGCATTCAACAAGGACAAGTACGAACCGTTGGTCGTTCCGGAGGGGGCGAAGATCGGCGAGAGGATCATTGTGGAAGGTTTCGACAACACAGCGACCCAAGTGGCTCAACTGAACCCGAAGAAAAAGGTAAATTAAATTGGATCGGTTTTCAGCTTGGAGATTAACGTTGATGCTCTGGTTTTTTTTTTAGGTGTGGGACAAGATCCAAGCGGAACTGAAGACCAACGCCGATGGGGAAGCGCTGTGGAAGGAATTCTCGATGCTGACGCTGAATGGTGATAGGATTAGCAGTACGCTTAAGGAATGCAACATCAAGTGAAGGGTTGGAAGGTTGTTAAGTGGTTCAGAGCGGCTGTCTAGGACACATATAGTGAAGAAATTATTTTAATTTATTTATCAATCACACCGAGTAGCATTTGTCGCCTTACGTGCGCGGTTGTCCGATCATATTTTGGCATTTCAAAAGTACATGAAAAACGCTTTGCTGACCGTTTGTTACGAACAGAATAAATCTCAGATGTTTCGAGCGTAATAGGTTTTGAGTTGATTAAGCTGGAACATCCGAAAGCTGATACGTGATAATGGAAAAGGGTGATAGAATTCACAAATGACTGTCACAAATTATGGTTGCCTTCACTAATAAACGGGTACCATACTCTAACGATATCATAAATGGTACGACCATCCCACATCAAGTTGGGATGATATCTAGAATTGGTGGTTAGGCGCTTCTTATGGTTTTGTTATTTATGCGGGTTGCCACTTTGAATTTGTGAGAGGATTCTATCAATGTTGCAGTTAGTAATGATTATTCAGATCGACATGTTTAATATATGAAGGATAGTCGAATTGTTTCTTTGAAGTTCTCAGATTTTGTGGGTTTTTCTTCGCGGAATAAGTTGCTACTCCGAATTCCTCTGAAAATAATCATAAATTGAGGAGATATTTCAACCTGAGACTTTCCCAGAGAATGTTTTCATCATTTTAATGAGGTAAGGAAAAGGAAGTACAGGGACTGTTCATTAACTACGTATACAATTTTTTTGGATTCTTGACACCTCCCACCCTCCCTTTGCGTAGACAATTGTCCATACAAAAAAAAATTGTATGGACCGTGGATAATTGCCAAGCGGCAAGTACCCAAAGTTACTGTCAGTTGGCGCTCCGTGAGGTATGAACGAAACCATCTCAAAAAATTTCCACCGATCCCTACTCTATCATGCTTTGCGATCGCAATTCCGTTGTTCAGCTTATCGAAGGCTGCCGTAAGATCTGTGTAAATAACGTCCGTTTGGGTCCGAGCAATCAAACTGTATGTGATGTAAGACGTTAGGTACAGCGTGTTCGTAGTTGTGGAACGCCCAGTTATAAATCCGTGTTGATCTATACTTAGATATTGCTTGCAATGCGCATTTAGAGACTCTACTACAACCAATTCAAAAAAAAATTAAATAAAGCACTCAGCGACGTGATTCCCCGGTAGTTGTTTACGTCCGCAGTCTTCCAGCAAGACGGAAAGATGCCGCTGAATAGATAGAGCTGTGGATCTAAAAGATAAGTGATGTTCTTTTTAGGAATAATCGACGGAAAACCATCGGGTCCAGCCTTAGCTGAAGTCTTAATTTTAGATGCTGCTCTAGAAATCGTATCTGTAGTGGTGTCGACAACGCTAAGCGTTTGGTTGACCAAAGGAACATTACTGGCCGCGGAAGTAATAAGATTAGCGGAGAGATGCTCGTCTTCAAACACACTAGCAAAAAGGGTCTGTGCCTAGGGGCACGAACGGAAGCTTGACGTAGGACCGCTAGTGGACGGAATAAATGTGAAGAGCATTTAGTTCTTTTAATTGATCATGTATCTATTACCTCAACTCTTTCCGTTTTTGAATTGGTCGTTGAGGGCTTGTGGTTCTGAATATGGACAAACAAGCACAGATAAATTATATTCCAACTCTTTACTGATGTAAGCTTGATGGCCCTGAAAAGGGCCGTTTTATTGAAGAGGACATCCATGGCCACTTACGCTTGGCATGTTTAGTGTACGTGACAGCATCAAAGACCTCATTTTCCAGGAACACCTGCAGCACACCTCGTAGATCAGACCACACCGTCCGAAACGAAAATGAGCTAATGCCATACAGCAGGGCTGTTTTATATCTTTTCAGGTTAAAGCAGAATGATGTGCAACCAAGTGGTATAAAGGCTACAAAGACTTCTCCCATTATGAGTAGTTTGTTATCAAGTAGCGACACTGCCTCTTTTCCTTTTGCATACACGGCGAATGAGAACGACCCAAATTTGAGTTCAGTTCACTCATAATCGCCAAAAGTGCAGGAACTCAGCGATGAGTAAACTTGTCTCATGGTTTCTTGTGGAAAACCCTAAAAAATCTGCCAGAAAATGAGGAAATTGACGAAAATTTTATTCAGTCTCGGAGTAGTACCAATAGACTGAGTGAATCCAATCTTTACTTCTCAAATTTGGGAATTTTTCCCTGGAAAATCCTGGGAAAACATGAGGCAAGTTTACTCATCGCTGAGTTCCTGCACTTTATTTCTTATTTCTGAGATAACTAAACTCAAATTTGGGACGTTCTCATTCGCCGTGATATCACCTTGAAAGATATCGGCGTCGGTGGTCACCCCAGCAGGCCTGGGTCCAATCTCAGTCGGCGCCACCAGCATGTTCTAAGGCATAACATCTCTGATCACGCCTTCCTTCGGGAAGTAAAGCCGTTGGTCCCCGGTTGAGTTGATGGGTCGATTGGTAGGGTCCAGGTGTGAGAGCGGTAGCATTGACGAGTGCACGGATGGATTTGAGTTCACTCACTCGACAAAAAGTGACACAACAGCGGGGCCCTGTTTACTAAAAATGAACACATATGTGTTCATTTTTAGTAAACAGGGCCCCGCTGTTGTGTCACTTTTTGTCGAGTGAGTGAACTCAAATCCATCCGTGCACTCGTCAATTGGAGCTCAGTACGGAAAACAAATCTCGCGTCACTTTTCAATAGGTCCTATCTACATTGATCGATTCTCTTCATCGACACTCTCTTTCGTAAATAAGTCGGCTTCACAAATGTTTCCTGCCGTCTTCGTCGAATTAGATGCTAGATTGTTGCTTCTTTCATCGAAAATATCCGGCCGTGGCGATTCAAAGTTGATCAAGGTTGATCAAAATAATTTGTACCCCTGCATCCAGTTTGATTACATGAGCATTTTGTGTTGTTTTAACCAAGCAAAGTTGGTGATGATTTAACCTCCGAAACCAAACAGAGAGCGTCTCTGTCACTTCAAAACGTAGATGACATCCATGGCCGCTTAAGGCCGACTCACAATAGATACGTTTTCGGGTTTTTTGACAGATAATGCATGGGCTAACTGTCAAAAAACCTGAAAACGTATCTATTGTGCGCCGACCTTTACGCTTGGCGTGTTTAGTGTAGGTGACAGCATCGACAGACGACGGATGGTGGTTATCTTGAAGAATTCGACAGTGAGCATGCATAAGGGCGTATGCGCGATGATCGATTCTCTCCATCGTTTTTCTCTTTGCATTGCTACAGCTAAGCGAAACAATTTTGTAGAATTTGTTCAATGTAGAGTTGTAATAGGTTGTATTGGCTTTCAAAAGCAACAACAAACGCACCGACAAACGTTAAATCTAGCGAGTTATTAAGAAAAGAGAAAATCGATGAAGAGAATCGATCATCGCGTATACGCCCTTATGAATGCTCACTGTCGAATTTGCGTTTGGTTCTGAATTGTGGCGATGAGTGTGCAAAATATAACGCAATTCCATCCTCCCTATTCGCACGCACCCGAGGATCGGAGGCGAATGCCACTTCAACTTGTTTCGTCTACTTACTACTCTCTGACGACTGTGCTGGGGAAGCAGCATTTGCATGTAGGTAATTGGTGGATTTGTTAGTTAATTCGACACTTTTGGACAATGCTGGACATTTGCCAGTTTTTCAATAGCTTCTTGTTAAAAATCAACATTCGGAACATTGTTATCGATGCGTAGTCATATTTCTGATCGATTGGTGATAACATTATTGAAATTGGACCAGGGGCAGCTGAGTTATTACCGTTCAAAATCTTTCTTAATTTGTTACATGTTCCATTTTCGGTTTTCACAAAGTGTACCCCCATATAGAAATCAAAGACGTAGTCCTACGTCAAAATCATGGAAGAGGGTGAGCCGACTTCCCTGCGTTGCTCATTTACGAAGTTCCAGAAGGATTTCGGGTGTAATTTTAGCCGCCGTTGAATCCTCCTTTGATAGCGTTGAAAACCTAGACGACTTAACCGCTTATACTCGTGGTTGAGTCTGACACAGTAGCATTTCAGCGGCAGTGTGCGGAATTTAGTAAATCTTCTGAGAGCAGTCTTCTTAGTTCTTTTCAACGAGCGAAGATCTTTCGTCATTCACGGGACGCGAGAGTCAATATGGATGATCTTTTTGGAAACGTGCCTGTTTAATGACATATGCCAAGACGTGAGAAAAGGTTTGTGCAGCAATGTTGACGTCTGCAGGATCTAGAATATGCTCCCAATTAAGGTTAGACAGCACATGGACAATACTGCGATGGTCAGCTCTACGGAAGTCATATGACACAGCGTTTGGAGTGCTGGTGAAACTAAAGCAGGCTGATGATGCACTTCCTTGACTAAAGGTTCGGGTGCCGGGGAGAGGAAAGGAGCTGTATCACGAGCACTCACAAAGCAGAGATCCAGGGTGCGGTTATTTTCATTTAACAGGCCATTGATTTGTGACAAAATTGCGGTACTATAACTGTCCAGGAGCTGGATGGTTCCTACGTGGAAAGATGAACGCTCGTGATCAGGACAAAAGAAACCACTATGGGTTGAAGTCCATGCAATGTCCGGTAGGTTAAAATCGCCAAGAATAATAACTTCGTCGGAAGGGCCTGCTTGGTCTGAAGCGACCAAGACGGATCGACAATGTGCGTCAATAAGCTCCAAGTCACGGGTTCGATCTGGATGGAGGTAAACTGCACAGAGAAGCGATTGAAGATCACCAAGTTGAATAGCCACCCACACTAGTTCAACCGTGTTCCAGGAATCGTCCTCGATAACTTCTGCTTTCAGCTTGGAATTAACTGCGATAAGGACACCTCCCCCAGTAGTTTTCCTACTATTATTCGTGTTTCGATCGCAGCGAAATATTTCGTAGGCAGCACCAAAGACATAGTTTGAAATGGTTCGATAATTGAGCCATGTTTCGGTCAAAACTAAAATGTTGTAACAGTGATCCATGACGGCCAGATGATAATCTTCCACGAGGCCGTTCATACCGCCAACGTTCTGGTAGTAAATCGTTATGTTCGACCTCCGCTGTTCGGGAACAATGAAAGGTTCAGCGTGTAGCTGCATTTGGGAGCTGGTAGATGTCACTTGACGGAGGAAGGATGTTCGAGTAGGGTCGCTGGAAGCCAAGATACTTTCAGGCGATAATACATCCTGTGATCAAAACTCGCGGAAATGGAGTCAAAAGAACAGCTCGTGCGTGATAAAATCTTGCGCATTCATCACGAGAACAAGGATCTCTCGCATCGTTCCATCGCTAAAACGTTGGGAATCGCGAATTCCACGGTGTCGCGAGTGATTAAGTGGTTCGAGGAACGGTTGACCACCGATCGGAAGCCCAGAAGTGAAGGAAAAAGTATTCCGTACAACACCAAAAATCACAACCGCGTAGTTGGGGCCTTCAACCGAAATCCGAACGCCTCCGTTAGGGATGTGGCTAAGAAGCTGCACCTAAGCCGAAGTTTTGTCCAGAAGGCCAAAACTAAGGCTGGGCTTCGAACGTTCAAGGTACAAAAGGCCCCTAATCGCGACGAGAAGCAGAACAAGTCCGCCAAAACCCGTGCCAGGAAGTTGTACCTCAACATGCTGACGAAAGTTGAATGCTGCATCATGGACGACGAAACATATGTGAAGGCCGACTTCAAACAGATCCCCGGCAACCTGTTTTTCACGGCCAAGGATAAGTTCAGCGTTCCGGAGCATGTCCGCACTCAGAAGATGTCCAAATTTGCGAAGAAATTCCTGGTTTGGCAAGTCATCTGCACGTGCGGGAAGCGGAGTGCACCTTTCGTGACCCAGGACACGATGAACGGACAGGTGTACATAAAAGAGTGCCTCCAGAAGCGGCTGCTTCCTCTCCTGAAGGCCCACAACGTCCCAACAATCTTCTGGCCGGATTTGGCCTCATGCCACTACTCCAAGGACGTGCTGAAGTGGTATGCGGACAATAAGGTCAATTTCGTGCCGAAAATGTTCAACCCTCCCAACACTCCGGAGCTCCGCCCCATCGAGAAGTACTAGGCGATTATGAAGCAGCACCTTCTTAAACGACCTAAGGTAGTGAAGACAGTCGAGGAACTGAAGAAAGTATGGGTTTACATGCAAAAAACGGTTGATTCACAGGTTGTGCAGAATCTTATGGCCGGGGTTAAGGCCAAGGTGCGGGCATTTGCGTATGGACTGTAAATAAAATACGAGTAAAATGGTAAAATGAAGTTTAATAGTTATTTCTCAATCCCTGAAAATTTGATGGCAATCGGATGAAAACTCGAATTTTGCGAATCAATTTTGTGTGTGGCAATTTCATCGTGGACACCCTTTACTTGCCAATAACAGGAATGTGGAAGACTCCTTCTCCCATCTCGAACGCAGGGCCGGGACGACTGCTGGTCGCTGGCAGGAGGGGCTTGACTGCGATGAGCGGAATAGGGGCTTCCTCAGGGCAGACGGAAAGAATGCCTCCCGGAGTGCAGTTGACTGTGATGGCTCCATGTTCCCGACTGGCAGATGTTTGAGGTGAGTTGAAGGCACTGGAATTATGATCATCATCAGGCAGTGAAAGTTCGCTATTAAGTGTGTACTTGCCTAATATAGCAAGCTGGGAGACCCTCAATCCACATCTAAACTCAGGACGACTTGGATGAACGCTGGCTGCAATAGGCGTGACTGATTTAGAGGATTTTCAGAGGGCGTCACTGAAAATTCGCTTTGGACCGGGGTCAGAATAACCTGAGTATGGGAGAACTCATCAAGCGACCCAACAGGAACAAGAAGAAGAGGCGCGCATCGAGCAAGGTGGATCGACCAAGTAGAAGGTGACCTGCGGACCCTTCGCAGACTACGAGGCTAACGAACTGTGGCCAAGGATCGAATAGAGTGGAGACGACTTCTTCGGACAGCAGAGGACAACAAGGCCTTAGCCTGATTGGTAAATAAGGTAAGTGAGGGAGAACTCATCACGCAACGATAAACTTAAATCACAGAGGTACTTGCCTATGTAAGCATGAAGACCCCCTTCCACCACCAACTACAGGGCCGAGACGACTATGTTGAACTAAGACGGCGATAGGCGGGACTGTGTTGGTTCACAGCCCGAGAATGGCCTACACTGCCCATAAACGAAAATATGGCTTATGTGGCAAAATAAAGGTTTTTACAAAGAAGGGTATAGGGTATACATACATACCATCGGACTTTTGATCCGAGGGCCGGAGGACCAAGTGTCATATACCATTCGACTCAGTTCGACTAGTATAATGAGTCACGCCAAGCAAGGAATGAAGGCGATGGCATCGAACAACCTGGTGACTGGTGCTGAATTTCGTGGGGGCAAGCTGAGCTTCTGCAACGCTTGTGTGCAAGGGAAGCAATGCCTCAACCCTTTCTGCTTTCCGTACCAGAAGTGTCCCGAGAAGAAGGAATCCACCCCTGGTCGTGTATTTGCCTTCCAAGTAAGAGGGGGAAGGTGATCATGACGCTGAGGATGGCACACCCAACCGTCCCGAGGAAATCGAACCGGATGCTGATCAAGATCACGACGCAACTGACGAGACTGTAGACACCACCAAAACCTCCCTTTTTTCTTGATTTGTTTTCCGTCGATCTTGTTTTCCGTACTGAGCACCAATGCTACCGAGGCCAGGGAGGCAGCTCCCACACCTGGACCCTACCTTTCGACCCATCAAGTTATAGACCGAGAACTAACGGAGAAAGGCGTGATCAGAGATTTTATGCCGACATGGGATTAAACCCAGGCCTTTTGGGGGTGAGAGGCAATCACGCTTACCAATAAACCACCCTCGATTATCGAACGCTTTCCAGTCAAGTCTTCGGTCCTGACTACGAGGTCTTTCGTTGCGATCGTAATCCTAACAACAGCCGTAAATCTACTGGTGGAGGTGTCCTTGTAGCTGTCCGTGGAGGGTTGGAGGCAAAGGCCATCGAGAACGATTCATGGAACTATGTGGAGCAGGTTTGGACAGCCATCATGCGCTCTGTACATTCCACCTGATCGAGTCCGCGACAATGAACTCATCGATAATCACTGTCGGTCAGTTTTCAAAGTTATCGAAAAGTGCCACTCCAGTTGATGAGATATTCATTTTTGGTGACTTCAATCTGCCAGGCGTTTCGTGGAGTCCATCTCATAGCGGATTTCTGAATCCAGATACAGAGCTCTACATATCACGCAGGAGCTATTAGCCTTCTCGACAACTACAGCGCAGCGACGCTATCACAAATTAACCATGTAGTTAACGAAAATGATCGTAGTTTGGATCTCTGCTTCGTGAGCACACAGGACAGGGCTCCATTAATTTCCTCGGCTCCTTGTGAACTGATTTCGACGACTATCCTGTTACGGTTTCTTATGACTTCCGTAAAGCTGACCACCGTAGCATCATAGATGTATTGTCTAGCAAAGTGTCTCACCCTCCCTGGCAGACGAGAGAGCTACGTAGGTTGAAGTCAATCAAGAGAGCAGCATTGAGAAGATTTACGAAGTATCGCACGCTTCCTCTGAAACTACATTATGTGAGGCTGAATCACATGTACCAGCGAGTCAGTCGTGAATGCTTTTCAAGTTTCCTATGAGGCATCCAACGCAAACTTAAGCTACACCCGAAATCCTTTTGGAACTACGTGAACGAGCAACGCAGGGAATCCGGCCTCCCATCGTCTATGGAATTCAACGGAGAAGTTGCTGCCACCGTTTAGGATATATGCCATCTTTTTTCCGAAAAGTTTGCCAGTGTATTCACTAATGAGATACTAACTGACGACCATATTAAGCTAGCTGCCAGGAACATTCCAGTAAATGATCAAACGCTGGGTGCAATTGATGTTAATGCTGAGATGATTTCTAAGGCCGCGACTCTGCTCAAGTCATCCTGCAATCCTGGACCTGATAGAGTTCCATCTGTATTTTTGAAGAGACATATTGCTAGCTTGTTAATTCCGCTTCTTCGCCTGTTCCGAATGTCTCTCTCCAGTGGCATATTTCCATCTTGCTGGAAATTTGCGCACAGGTTTCCCGTCCACAAAAAAGGAAGGAAACATCGTTAAGTGCCGTTTCGAAGCTATTCGAGCTAGTGATTATGGAACCGTTGCTGTCCCATTGCAAGTAGTTGTATTTGAGTGCTGATCAACATGAGTTTACTGTCGGCCGCTCTACAACCACCAATCTGCTGTGTCTCACATCGTATATAACCGAAAGCATGTCGGATAGGGTTCAAACGGACGTTATTTATTCAGACCTATCCGCAGCATTCGACAAGTTGAACCATGCTATTGCGAATGCTAAACTCGACAGGCTCGGTGTATGCGGTAATCTTCTGAGTTGGTATCGATCATATCCTACCGGTCGGCAACTAAAGGTTGCCATAGGAGATTGCAGATCAGCTAGCTTCTTCGCCACATCAGGTATAGCTCAGGGAAGCCACATGGGACCGTTGATTTTTATACTGTACTTCACCGACGTGCATCTGGTCATCGAAGCTCCTCGGTTATCATATGCAGATGACCTCAAAATCTTCCTACGAATCTGCTCCATTGCTGACTGTCACTTTCTTCAACGTCAGCTGAATGTATTCGCTAGTTGGTGCAGTTTCAACAGAATGATAGTGAACCCAGCCAAATGCTCCGCTATTACGTTCTCACGAAAACAACAACCGATAATATTTAGCTATGACCTGCTTGGCTCGACAATCGAACGCGTGAATCAGATGAAAGACTTGGGTGTGATCTTGGATTCGCAGCTTTCAAGAACTTTAGAATTCATTTTTAGGATAGCTAAAAACTTCACTGATATCTACTGTCTAAAATCTCTCTATTGTTCGCTTGTTCGATCGACGCTTGAGTATTGTTCAGCGGTTCGGAACCCAAACTACAACAACAGTGCCGAGAGAATTCAATCTGTTCAACGTCGCTTTCTTCGTTTTGCGTTGCGTAGATTGCCTTGGAATGATCCGTTTCGATTACCCAGTTACCGTTGTCAACTTATCGACCTAGAACTTCTCCGGACTAGAAGAGACACAAGCAGAGCCCACGACGCCGATATCCTGCAAGGAAGGACAGATTGCGAGGCTATCCTGGCAATCATCCACGGACCATACAAATTAAAAAAATGTATGGATGATTGTCTACGCATGGGAGGGGGGGAGGTGTCAAGAATCACAAAAAACTGTCTACATAGTTAATGAACAGCCCCTAAACGGGAGCGCAAGCTCCCCGGTAAGTTTCTCAATTTCTTTACTGGTTACGGAGCTGTTTCTGCCGGTCCATGCATTACAGATGTCCCCAACTGTTGCAACGATATTCGTGAGGAACTGGATTCGTTGGAGACGAACCGAGTATGGAAGCTACAACGTTGTCAAGCCGCTCCAGCCGACATGGGTGTCGCATGTGCAGCAGGACGACAACGGCGTGGAAGTGCGCACAAGGCTCGTTTGGTGGTGAAAGGGTACCTTCAGCGTCAGGGTATCGATTATGAAGAAACCTATACGCTTCCGTCGATTCCTGTTCCACCAGATGGACGTCAAGACGGCGTTCCTTCATGGTGACCTGAAGAAAGACATCTATATGGTGGTACCGGACGGCGTAGAAGCTGATCAAGGCATAGCGTGCAAGCTACAGTACCTGTTACACCCCTGCGGAGTGTGACGAACCTCCTTCTATTTAGCAACCTTGCATCCGACTTAAAGATGTCATCAACTGTCATCGTCAATGACGAAGCGCCCAACCGTAAGTAAAAAAGAAAACAGAAGAAAAAGTGAACAAAAGTCACGGTGAGATTTTCTGGCTAGTTTTTTTCATTGAAATTATTACAATTCTAATTTTTTGATTTTAAAACTAGTAATACTTATAGTTAAAAAGAAAGTGATTCGTTAGCAAGAAATTCCGGATAATTGTACTCTAATATAACAGGTAAATTTGTAATGTGAAAATAGTGTGAAAAACTAACCTAAATTTGAACATTGTAGGCAAAGGCCTCCTACTAGCAGTACGAATAGCTGAACAAGTTGCGAAGGCTAAAAAGATACTAAACGTGAGTAATATGTATAACTATCAACTATGATCATGCATTGAAGCTGTTTACAATTAATTATCCTTATTCCTAAAGCCTAAATCTAAATTAAAAGATATGGCACTTACAATTAGGACATCCACTTAAACCTAATGAATTCTTGTATTGAATTTGTCATTAAAGGAATTTTTTAACCCTCCCTCACCATTCTGAAACGGGTTATAAAATCGGAAATAAATCTTGTTTGTTCACGCAACAGTACCTGTTCGGATTAAAGCAGACTCTCCGCTGCTGGAAGGAGCGGCTGAATGGACAGTTGCTCAAGATGGGATTCTTGTATACGAGATGCACACCAGGGGACGAGCTGATCATCATCATTTACGTCGACACCCTATTGATCGCTGGAAGCAAGCTGACTTCGATCATGCGGCTCAAAAAGGAACTCTCTGTCGTGTTCAAGATGACCGACTGCGGCGAGGTGTGCATGAAGCTGATTTACAACCGAGAGGAAGGGACGCTTCAACTTTCGCAAGAAGCCCAATTAATGAAGATCCTGCAGCGATTCGGAATGGTCATCCGATGAAAAAAAAAGGCTCCAGCGACGAAGGAACGATACAGAGAGCTGTTGGGAAGCATGATGTACACCATGTTGTATGTGCACCCGGACGACGGCGTTCGGTTGACTGTAAAAATTCTCTTTATAACCTCGGACAGGATTCTTAGTAAACATTGTATTTAAAAAAAATGTAATATGCATATATTGTAACAGGGTAATAGTACGTTCAGACAACAGAGTTATAACATGCTATAGCATATCTTAATATTGGTTTATGTGTTGCAATTATTTGACAATCGTTATAACATGCTTAGTCTGGCCAGCGCTTAATTTCAAAGATTTCCATAGCTTTCCAAAAATGCTCGAAGATTTGGAATCAGAATAACTCAGAGTCAGAGTCACTTCTACTCAGAGGTATGGAGATTTTTTTTAACTGCAGGAACTCAGTGCTGAGTTCCTGCAGTTTTTATAAATTTCTCATACAACTGAGTAACAGTGACTCTTGATCTGAGTTATTCTCATTGGTAATGCCTAGATGGATTGTTCAATCTTGCTTCGATAGATCCATCATTTGGCTTTCGGATATTCCTCACAAAACGTTCCATTCTGTTCGTTTTAGTTAGCATTTTATTTTTTATTCAACAGAAAATAAACTACTAGAATCGTACTTCTTAATGTCTAGGAATAACGTCAGTTCACTCGCTTCAAACTCCTCTCGCCGCTCGTTCGTGCAATCTTCCCCCAGCGCCCGTCTTCGAGACGGGAAATCCCTCTCCCACCCGTATCAGTAACCTAGCAAGTATAAACGATACCTCAACACAGAGAGAGAGCAGGAACCTCCAGGTCGTCCCCAGAGAAGAGGAAAAGCTTCAATCATGGAAGGAGCAGCAAAATTTACTTCCAATGTGGCAAACTTTGGTGGTCCACACAACCGAAACTTATCGAAAACCAGTACGGAAACACGTCGCCAAAAGTTGATCGACCTAAATGCAAATGCTTCGTGTTCCGCGGGGGACCACTGACTCACTCAAATCTCAAATCACACGGAACGATTAATCCTCATCTTAAGTTAAAATATGTCCTTCTTTTGAAAACAAAAGAACCCCTCCCTCGCTTGTCTTAAGCCCTAAGTTACAGAAACTAAAGTCGTACCTCGACCAGTTCTCCCTTCCTCGTCGGATGCCGAATGCGGATGATATTCGGCCTCTTCTTTTGATGAGCGCCTCTGTACTCTTTGTATTATTCGATTTTGGCAAGAATGTCCGCCTCGCGGAACAGATGGTACTCTTTGGTATCGCCCAGATCGACCTTGGTGCCACCGTACTCGGGCAGCAGGACCTTCTCGCCGACGTTCACCGCCAATGGGACGTGCTGTCCGGTCTTGGCATTACGGGCTCCTGGTCCGACAGCAACGATCGTGCCCTCCAGCACCTTTGACTGGGCCTTCTCGGGCAGAACAATACCGCCCTTGGTTTTAGTGAGGGCTTCCGCTCGCATCACCAAGACGCGGTCCAACAGGGGAATCAGACGCTTTGAGGCCTGCGGTAACGATAAACGAGATAAAAAATGTTGATTAGTTAGCAGGCAGACCATAACCTCAACACTCGTATGCTCTCTGTGTTGTTACCAAGAGGATGCTTCGAGAAAGATGTCAGAACATTGTGAAGAAACATGAACCGGTGTCATTATGTAATCATGCACGATTCGGGTTGGGAAGTTCAGAAAACTTTCAGAAAGTTTAAAGAGAATTTTCAATCATGCAGATTCTTTTATCAGAAAGCAAAAATTTAATAAGAATCAAAATAGGAAAATCAACTTTGAATTACTGAATTTCATCATCCTCCTGACAAAGCCCAGAATGTAGCAAATAGAGAAACCAAACCTACCATTTTTTTAGCAGGGTTTTGAGATTATTCTATGAACACAAAAAAGTGTTTTGAGGATGATAGCAGCCACAAACGCACGAGGCTTTGATTTTTGCACAAGACTTTTACACGGCAGCGGACGATTTTTCCGAGCGAAAACCGGAGAAACGAGAACCACGCGACTTTCTGGAAAGACAACTTGACAGCGAATGAAGTTAAAGAGAGAGAGAACGAAGAGAGGATCTTAGCGAACAAACCGAGAGCAGATTGGAAAAAAATTGTGACGTTTCTAGAAATCGTCGTTGACGATTGTCTCAGAGCCGGGAGACTATCTTTACTCCAACGGTGTTTCTAATTTACGTGTTAGAAAAAAGCAAAAAAAAAAACCTTCTCTCCTTCACTTTCTTACGTAAAACCGCAAACAAAATCAACACACTCGTCAACGCCAATTAGAGACTCTGCTTAAACGATCATGAGACTCGAGTGTGTCCGTGCCTGAATATTTCATGCGTAACTATATTCAAATCGACCCTCACCCCTACAAAGGTTTGAGTCGGACGATTTATATTTAAGATAATACTTAAGTATGACCGAGAGTATGACATCTTAACCAGATTAGCAAAGGAAACGAACTGGTTACATTTACAGATATAAATTATCTCATCAATTTCAGTTCAGTCACAGCTAGGCGTTCACCTTTGTTCATCCTTTTGTCTACCCCAAATATTCACAAGCATTGCCAGCGTTTAAGAGTTCTTGAATAATCAACAAAGCATCCTATTACACTAGCAACCCCACAATCTGATGCTATCATAATTTTCAGCAATGTCAGGAATGCTCACGGGCCCCCGGTATTCAGCCAGAAGACTTTACTAATTCAAAACACCTTCCAAATAAGCTTCTATGTTCATTTTTTTTCATCCAATGTTAAATTCAGACCTCTATATCCGTGATACGTGCACGAGGCTCAAACCTTTGTAAACTTCTCAAAATTACTTTTGTTTTATAACTACTACTACTAAATCAAATATTAAAAATCCATCATCACCATCGTGGCGAACAAAATAGATTTTGCAGTGCTAAAATAATTATTAAAAAATCGTTATGACAGTTTTTCATACAAAACATCGTCAAGATACATAATTTGTCAATTCATAAAAAGAAATTTATTAGTAACTGTTCGAAAACCAGCCTTAACGTGTGAAACGCAATGTTTCTTAAATTCAGTAAGTGTAGTTTTACACCTCAAGTTAAAATTTGTCGAGGCATCGAATTGAAAACATTTATTCCTTTAAAATACAAAGAAATAATGCGTTGCTAGGTAGCGTGAGTGAGCTAGCATTTGCTATACAGATCGTCGATTGAAGTGATTTTTACAAAATCAGATATTGTCTGTTTCATTGGAGACAACAGGTGCGAAATTAAATTTAAATCTCGATTTGAATAGCCATAGGAATTTGCATGGCGATGATTTATGCGCGTGAGAAAATGAAACAGAAAGTATAAGATTTTTCTATCGGTTCTACAAAATTTGGGATGGCAAGATTTATTGTAACTAAATTGACGATCGATCGGGGACTAAAAAAGCTCTTTCGGGGATCTGAATTGGCTGCCGAGATCAACATTGATGCACGGTTTGAGATGGCCAAGGACATATCCCAACTGGTTGAGAAAAAGCGGAACGAAGCGCTTAAGTTGCATACATTGAAGGATTTGAAAATGGAGACACTTGAACGTGTTCCTGCTGCTAAAGGCTGGTTGCTTCAGCGGTGTCACCGAGGAGTAGTTGGATGCATTCAAAAAGTGCTTCCAATAGCGATTCCCGGTGCGGTTTTGTTTGCCGATGTTGCTTCTCACCACTATACTACCCAGTCGTCGTTGCAGGTGTCTTCAGCTACCGTCATTATCAGTACCACCGGAATAATCATATTCTCGGTGGAGCAACAGTCATTGAAAGCCACCATGCCCCAACTACAGCTTAATAAAAGTCAACTTGAACCATTCTTCTTTGCTCCAGACTAGCGAAACTAGACTGGTTCAGTTTCAATCTGTTCTAACCGAAACACAACTCACAGTGTAGTAGCAATAGTAGTGGAGGGTACGGTGTCATCCGTTTTTCTTTATTTCGCAATTTTAGAAGAAAGCATCACAGTTAAAAGCTTTGTTTTTTTTGACGTAAGACTACGTCTGTGATTTTTATATGGGGGTACACTTTGTGAAAACCAAAAATAAGACATGTAACGAAATTATGAAAGATTTTGAACGTTAATAACTCAGCTGCTCCTGGACCAATTTCAATAATTTGATCACCAATCGATCAGAAATATGTTTACGCATCGATACCAATGCTTTCCACTGTTGATTTTCAACAAGAAACTATTGAAAATGTGGTAAATGTCAAGCATTGTCCAAAAGCGTCGAAATAACTAACAAATCCACCAATTACGTACATGCATATGCTGCTTCCCCAACACTGTCATCAGATAATCGTTTCTAGACGAAACATGTTGATGAAGCATTGCTGCTTCCCCAACACTGTCATCAGAGAGTCGTTAGTAGACGAAACAAGTCGAAGTGGCATTCGCCTCTGATCTTCGGGCGTATGTGAATACGGAACATTTTGCACACTCCTCACCATATTCAGAACCACACGCTCTCAACGACCACACAAACTGCTCTCCAGAGTTGTAATCTTGTATCCAAACTTGGAAGGAGGGGTGCAAGTGATTTTGATCCATTCTCTTCATCGACTTTCTGTTTCGTTAATAACTCGACAGCAAACACATTCATTGATACGTTTGTTGTTCTGGATGATAGAAGAGCATAGCAGAAATAGTGCTAAATAGGTTAGTGAAGTTATGGTCATCAAAAGAGGAAACCGATGAAGAGAATTTACTTCCTTTTTTTTTATTCACCCCTTTGCTTCTAAGCCTCGTTCTAAGCCCCTTTAATTAAGTCATCGTCATAGCAATTGGCGTTGACGGCGACTCTGTAGCTCTTCACTCCAATGGTAAAATCCATAAGCAAACGTCAGACTGTGCGTGAAACATGGCGGACTTCGTACTATCTTTTCACTCCACTGAAAATTCGTATAAGAAACTGTCAATCTTTGCTAGAAGAGACGATTTTTCGGCGGTGCCGTCAACGCCAATGAAAACAAGCATCGCACCGCTTTTGGTTCTTGGGTTACACTTGCTCGTTGCAATTCTGCTGTTCGACATTTTCGAAGGACCACCAAAAACATGAAATTACACTATTTTCTTGAGATGCCTAAAAGTCCAATTCGGGGGCGACCCCGGCGTAGTCGTTAAGGCCGGCGCACAATAGATACGTTTTCAGATTTTTTGACAGTTAGCCCATGTATTATCTGTAAAAAAAAAACCCGAAAACGTATGCATTGTGTGCCGGCCTTTAGAATCCATACCTCTCACGCCAAAGTCACAGGATCATAAATTCGCCGAAGTGTTAAGTGCCTTCCTGCTAAAGGATAAGATTTACAAATTTGTTGAGAGAAGGCGTTTAACGAGAAAAACTAAAAGGGAAGGAGCTTTAGCTGGATGGAAACTGATATTCTACGGCCTTCCAACCTGTCGCAGACACCAGTTCAACCCCTGTCCAGCAGCAGACGGGCCGAGACTCTTGCGAATATGGGATTGTCCGGTCCGATTTGCTGATCCAGCTGCCTACACCTCATAATCATCTTCCAAAGGCTTTAAGCCTGTACTACCATCGGCCCTTTTCAGGGCCACCAACATTTTCCAAAAGAGTTAAACTTCTGAACATGTCCCATCTAAAATGCATATCAAAAGGTTCTAATGTGCGAATGTTAAATAGTCAAATCAAAACATTTCGATGAGCCACTCTGATCGAATGTTTTGATTTGACCATTTAACATTCGCACATTAGTCTGTCAGCTGTTTTCTCATTTCCAGCACAGTACCGATTGCCCTGCTTTTTTGTATTTACTGCTACTGATGGTGTACTGCTTCGAATAGCCATTAGGATGTGCGCTGCTGGGAAATCCAACTCGGTTTTAGGGAATCTATGGAGGGTCTTGGCCGAAAATTCGTGGTTGCGTTTATCCGAATCCGAAAATTTGCTATGTGTCAACAACAATGATTTCCTCCACTCAAGTCGACGTACACATACTTCATAGCAAATTTCCATCCAGGAAGACTCATAATATTCATTGGACTCACATATACAAAAGGCACAGATAAATCTCAAATTTTATTTTTTAAACCCGTGCATGTCGCCATTACCGTTCATGAAAAGCCAGAAAACATTAGGAGCGCTGATGTTGATTTTGATCATTCAATTTCAGTGCTAACATTTGAAAACGGCACAAAAGCCATTTGTAAACAAATGGTTTGTGGGCCCTTTACTCACTACTTGAAGTACACCCACGCGACACAACAGCAACATCGGGTAGGGGAAATTTTCCCCTTCCTGACGATGCTGTTGGTTTGCGTGGGCGTTCTTCGGGTAGCGAGTAAAGGGCCCACAAACCATTTGTTTACAAATGGCTTTTGCGCCGTTTTCAAATGTTAGCACTGATTTACCAAGTTGTTTGGTGTGAAAGGAAATTGGGCTTTCGATGCACATTGCAAAAATGGCATTCATTTCAGGCATAACATTTGATAACGGCACAAAAGCATTTGTAAACAAACTTTCTAAGGCCCTTTACACGTGAACCAAAGTACGCCCACGCAAACCAATACCACTTTCGGAAAGGTGATAGTTGCCCCTATCCGATGATGTTGTTGGTTTGCGTGGGCGTACTTTGGATCGCGTGTAAAGGGCCTTAGAAAGTTTGTTTGCAAATGCTTTTGTGCCGTTATCAAATGTTATGCCTGATTTGTTTCTTTAAAGATCGAAAAGATCGTTCGTAAAGAATTTTAACAAATTTTAACCTCAAACAAAAAATCGATCCAAAACATCAAGATTGCTCAAGTCGCCCAATCCTGAACTATCGACGTGTACATGCTGCTGAATATTATTTTGTGTGTTCGATTCGTTTGATCTTCGTCGTTGTCAGTTCTCAAAAGTTTGTAAACAACTGCATCATCATTTTAAAGTTTGTCAACACAATTATTTATTTCAATAAGCTTGAACAGTGCGGCCTAAAAGGTTGCAGATTAGCACTGCAGACCACACGTTCTAATGAACGCCTCTTGTGTGGCATGTCGGACTCGTGGCTCCGGTATGGTGGCCATCTACCATCATCCCAACGGGTTGGATCAAATGTTTACTTCCGTTACCGGAATCGAGGTAAAGCACCATAATTGCTCAAGTTAATTTTCGCTTCATAATAGTTTCGGATTTTTGATAGGTCGAAGATGCGGACCATTTGTGCATTCCGTGCTACGACGACCTGAAGGCAGCACATATCTTCAAACAGAAATGCATTCAAAACAATATCCTTCGAATTAGTCGCCCCTCGACGACCCGATCCTGTCCCATCGAAGAAGCTCACCAAAGTCCAAAAGCAGAGGCTTCTCAACCTTCTCAACCTGATGACTCAAACCCACCAAAATCCAAGCTGATTCCAAATGCTGAAATTTCCACTACCATGACTGAGGCCGACATTCTCGAGGAACACTTGGAAATCAGATCCGATGTGTCGGAGCCAGAGGAGGAGGACGAGGAAGAGGACATTGACACGGAAATGCAAGAGGAAGACGATGTTGACGAAGCGAAAGATCTGCCCGCAGAACCGGATGAGCCGACTGGTATCGAAGATATCAAACCGGCGTGCATTCAATTAGCGGAGGAAGCCATCGTCGAGTCGAATGTCGAAGTCATGCAGGAAGAGCAGTTGATCCAATGCGATGTGTGCAGTAAGGCGTTTAACAAGATAAACCTTCTGAACCGACACATGAAGGCTTGCCATCAGGCGGCAGAATCGACCGACGATGGCGAACAGAGTGCACCGGGAGCGCTGGCCACTCTACCGACGGTGCACAATCTCATGTGCGAGTACTGCTTCCAGGAGTTTACCGCTTTGACTGAAAAATTCGCACACGAAACGGCACACATGTCCGAAACGAAACCGTACAAGTGTCCGCACTGTCAGAGCACTTTCAAGGATAAGGTCGGGCTGCGTAGTCACATACGGATCCACTCGGCGGTGAAACGATACAAATGCCAGTACTGCGACATGCGGTTCCACCAGCGCGGCAATCTGACGGCTCACGAGAGGACACACGTCGGTGCGAAGCCGTTTGTCTGTCCACATTGTGGGAAAGGTAAGGTGGTTTTGAGTAGCTAGTTAGTTTTATAGGATTTCTAAAAGGACTTGAGGGTTTTAGGATTTGCCGAAAGTGGTAACCTGAAAAATCACATACGGTACCACACGGGCGAGCGGCCTTATACATGTTCCGAATGTCCGAAGCGTTTCCGGACGCACTACTCCAGGACGGTTCACTATCGGTCGCACAGCAACGAACGACCCTTTCGCTGTATGGAATGCGACAAAGGCTTCTATTCGTCCGGTAAGCTGATCATCCACCGGAGAGTGCACAGCGGCGAGAAGCCCTATAAGTGCAGTGCCTGTCCGGCGAAGTTTGCCGACAGCAGCGGTCTGAAGAGGCACACCAAAACGCACTGAAGATGTTAATACGGGTGACACAGAAGTTTACAGACAGGATCCATGGTAAATGTAAATCAATTATGGTAACTTTAAATACTAGCTGTGGTGACTCTGATTTCCGAAAGAAAGTCCTCAGATTGTTAGTTGTTCAAAAAGGCTCTACCCCATCCATTTGGTACAACGCCGGCTGCATAAACGAAAAAAAAATGCATTTTATTGCCTTTATAGAATTTTGCTGCTTTTTATTATTATCTGTTCTTCAACGGAATATGAAAGAACGGCTCATGTTCAAAAGGAGGGAAAATGATCATGAGTTGTTATACCATATCCCGAAGAAGTACAGCTCAGAATGCAAAATATCCATTTATCGGTGTAAGTAAAGTTTTTCCGTATTCATGCCGTCGAATGGACAAGTTTTTGGTGTAAGCGAACTTTAACATTTTCGTATGAAATAAAGTAAATAGTAAAGGATGGGGTGTACATCCAAAGGGATACCTTTATGGTAATGAGAAGCATACACTCCCGATCATAAGTTTGAGGGACCGATTTTCGATATTTATAGGTAGGTCATTTAAAAACTACAAGGGACAGCCCTATGGGGTTGTACGTAACGGTGACGTAGGACTACGTGGTCTTATATAATAAATCTTATTTGTTAATTGCAGCAGGAGCTTGTGTTTTTCGGAATTTGAGCGGGGTTCTCTCTGTTTATACTCTTTACTACGACGCGCTTGACATAGATGGCCCACAGCGACTCACGAAGAGCTACTGATTCCAATCAATAGCTGTGCGGCTTCTTCCTCCTTCTATGGATGGTCATGTGGGCTGCAGCTCGCTGCTTGTAGGCAGCCTTTCGTTGTGTATTGGATAACAACACCACTCACTACGCGATGATTTATAATAAACATCGATTGGAGAGACCGGAAGGAATTCAACTTTGAAATCTGTGTTAGGGAAATCGCTTTTCGTAGGCAATCGGTGATTATTTCAATTATCATAGCAACAGTTGCACATTCGTCCAATAGTGACATTTTGGAAAATGATAAAGTCTTAATTTTAACAGATTCGTAGAAAAAATTCCTATCGATTGGCGTATTAAGAATTAAAATCCATCATCTCTGGATCAAAATCGGAGCATTTTCATGCCGCGACCGACCTTGTTTTTTTTTTTAAATTGCACCCCCAATGTTGCCTTAAAGTTCATACATGGTATGTTAGATTTAAACATATCTCGATAGAGCTGGAATTAGGCGTAAAAGCTTTTGTAAACAATGATTTCTCTCGATATTTTTTTAGGAATTCAAGGCACGCCCAACCGGAGGAAGCATTACCCTACCTGATGATGACCTTGACCACCACACACGGTGATTGGAACTGAATCCGATCAACGGTTGAGGCCAGCATTGATAGCTAGCTGCTTGGGGGAATCTTCCCTAATGAAATTTGTATGGTTATTTTGCTTAACGACGTGTTTGGGATCAGCCACACCATTTGTGGAATGGATCAATAATTTGGGTTATCATTCGGATATGGTATTTGTTTTATTGGGGTTCAGTTGTGCGCTGGAGAACACCACCACTCATGACACGGTGATTGAATAAACATCGTTTGGTGAGACCGGATGGAATTCAACTTTGAAATCTGTGTTAGGGAAATCGCTTTTCGCAGTCAATCGGTGATAATTTTAATTATCATAGGAACAGTTGTACATTCGTGCAATTTTCAATAGTGACATTTGCTCAAGTCTTAACTTTAACAGAAGCGTAGGAATATTTCTGATCGATTGGTGATAAAATTATTGAAATTGGTTCAGGGGCAGCTGAGTTATTAACGTTCAAAATCTTTCATAATTTTGTTACATGTTCCATTTTAGGTTTTCACAAAGTGTACCCCCATATAGTAGTCCTACGTCAAAAGAATTGACTTCTCTTAAAGTTACAACATTTTCCGAAATTCACACTTAATATTCATGACTGATTTTCTCAGAATAGGGTCGGCCAAATTTTGAAATGAAAGTGGGAATAGAACCCTTATTCTAAACCCATCGAGATACGTTTGTGAAAGTGTGGTTGACAAATTTAAAATATGTTTTAAATCAGAGTATGGTTTCTCGCTGTAGTAAGTTTAGTTGGAATTTAAGTATAAATAAGTGGATAATATGGTTAGTTGCATAGCAGTGAAGTAAGTAGGCTAGAAAATGGTGAGTTGGACAACCTGGAAAGAACGGAATACCTAGCTCTGGTCTCAAAAGCGACCCAACAGGAACAAGAAGAGGAGGCGCTCAGCGGGCAAGGTGGCTCGACCAAGTAGAAGGCGACCTGCGGACCCTTCGCAGACTACGAGGCTGGCGAACTGTGGCCATGGATCGAGTAGAGTGGAGACGACTTCTTCGGACAGCAGAAGATAACAAGGCCTTAGCCTGATTGGTAAGGTAAGTGATGTTGAACCTGATATGCGTGTTGGATTTGATTATTATTGAAGCTGATGGCTTTGTATAGTGTTGATTTGATTGTTGGGATTGATATCGCTGTTTCTGTTAATGACATTTTTGAAGTTGGCTTTATTGAAGGCGATGTTTAGAGCGTAAAATTATTGACTGCTTTGGCTGAGTGTGAAGCAAACCCCACACGCATCAATATATTGACGCGAAGGGGAATTATTGACAATAATATTGATGATGTGAATTCAGAAATATTGTCAATCCGATATATTGACGTCAATATCGAATGTAGTGACAATACGATTATTGTCAATAAAAGTAATCGTGTAGGGTCCACTTGAAAGCACTGCTCTATTCAATTCATTTTTCTTGATTGTTAGAAAGAACCGGAACAGCAAAGTTTAAAAGTAGAATGGATTTTATTTAACGACTAGCTTGAGTGGAGTCTTGAACAGGAATGAAAAGTTTTTCACCGTTGTTTATTTAAGAAAACTTAGGTTGCTAGGGGTGACGTTCGGTCTCCAAGGAGGTGATCAGCACACTGCGTTACCGATTTACTCCAACACCCCCCCTGAATCGGTCAGTCCTAGGAGGGTCCTCAGTTCGCGGAAACGTCCAGGTTCCAGGGGCTTGGTGAACGTGTCCGCTATTTGGTTTGCTGTATCAATTGCTTCGATTTGAAGTCTTCCTTGTGCCACATGGTCGCGCAAAAAATGGTGCTTTACATCGATGTGCTTGACACGCTTGCTTTCGGTGTTTGTGGCCATTGCAATGCACCCACGGTTGTCTTCGTACACCTTGAATGCCGTGTCCGGTCGAACTTGCTTCAGGTCTTCAAGGATTCCGTGCAGCCACAGCCCTTCGGAGGCCGCGGCACTTAAAGCTGCATACTCGGCTTCACACGACGACAGTGCAACGGTTTGTTGCTTGCGGCTTGCCCAAGACACGGTGTTCCCAAAGACCTTAAAGACGAAGCCACTAACGGATTTCCTATCCTCAGCATCCGATGCCCAGTCAGCGTCTGCGTACCCGACAAGTGCCTCGGCGTCGTCGTTTTGCTTGTACTGGAGCTTCAAGTTCTTCGTTCCCTTCACGTAACGGACCACTCTCTTCAGGGCTTGCCAGTGGGCCTCATCAGGTTGAACTTGGAAGCGCCCTAGGTATCCAACAGCGTAGCATATGTCCGGTCGAACACACAGCATCGTATACATCAGGCTGCCCAGCAATTGACGGTATGGATGCGACACAGGATTCGCAGCTTGTGGTGGCAGGAAACAGCCTTTCTCCATTGGGGTTTTGACATGGTTACAGTCTTGCATGCCGAACTTCGTCAGCACACGGTCCACAGCAGCTTCTTGCGCCAGGTACATGCATCCGGTGGCGCGGTCGTATCGGATCTTCATTCCAAGGAAATGATTAACCACGCCGCAATCCGTCATCTGGAGCTTCTTGGAAAGAGCACGCTTGATCTCCTTCACCAGGTCCAGTCGATCGCCAGCAATGAGCAAATCGTCCACGTAGATGATTATGTATACCCCCCCTCGATCGTCGATCCTGGTATATAGACAGTAATCATGCCGGGAACGGGTAAAGCCGAAATCCAGTAGAAGGTCGTTTAGCTTGTTGTTCCAACAGCGGGGGCTTTGCTTGAGTCCGTACAGCAATCGATCCAGCTTGCAAACGAAGTTCGGCGGTGCTGCAACTCCTTCGGGTATGGCCATGTAGACGTCTTCTTCAAGCTCACCGTAGAGGAATGCGGTCTTCACATCGAGTTGGTGAACGTGCATCCTTCGGTGGGTTGCTACAGCAAGAACGGTTCGTATCGTGGCTAACTTTGCTACGGGGGAATATGTTTCGTTGTAGTCGACTCCGGGCTTCTGTTGGAATCCCTTCGCCACCAAGCGCGCCTTGTAACGGATCGGTTCGCCATGCTCGTCCGGCTTGATTCGGAAGACCCATTTCGATTTGAGCGGAACCACACCAGCAGGGCATCTCACCAATCGCCAAGCATGGTTGTCCGCTAGCGACTGCAGTTCCTCACGGACCGCTTGCTGCCAAAGAGCTTCGTCGGCTCGTCCAGCGATCTCCTTGTACGCCTCCGGGATATCGAAGATCGAACGCTCGGCCTCATCTCGTCCAACGGAACCGTCAAATAGTACATCGGAAACGTTATGGGGAACATCTGCAGAATGGGATTGCGCGGCAGTGAAAATTTTTCCAACCAGAAATTCTTTCAACTTACCGGGGAGTCTGCGCTCCCGTTCGCTGCGCCTCGTTGTTTCCATTTCGAGGTTTGAACCACGGTCTAGTTGCGAAGGGAGCGCTCCGGTTTCTTCAACACCGTCGTTGTTGAAGAATTAGTTGGATAGTGAACCCTATTGCAATTATTCAGCTAGAATAGATTTGTCTCTTTTTCTCCAATGCAACACTTTCGTTGCTTATCAACCTTATCAGCTAGAGTAGGTAACGCAGATGAGCCAAAAGGCCTATTGAAATCGTGTTCCTTCGGTTCTATACACACTCTCTCTGATACTGATATAAGATAGCCAGAAATCAAACAAGTCAGTCAAAAATATAGCTTCAAATCGAACGCATCTACCGTGTTATTCTTACAAAATAACAGGCGAGCAATAAAAAGTCAAGTGACCGTTTTCAAACCCCTCAGTTTCACCGCGTAGTGTTAGTCGCAAATCCGAACAGTCGTCTTCAACCTCGCCTTCTTCATCATCAGTCAGGATGTCGTCATGTTGAGCCACCAGCGGCTCATCGGGTTGAACGGACTGTTCAGGGGTTTGCACGTCTTCCTCATCTTGATCCTCGAACTCGTACGGAGCAACAACCAAAGGAGTTTCGTCACGGATCTGGGTGGCAAACGGAAAACTGTTTTCATCGAACTTGACATCTCTGGCTAGGAATAACTGCTTCTTCTCTTTGTTCCACAGGCGGTAGGCGTTCGGTGCATAGCCGATCATCACAGCAGGCTTGCTTTTCGGATCCAGTTTCTTCCTCTGTGCCGTGGACACCCAAGCAAATGCTTTACAGCCGAACACACGTAGTTTACTAACGTCCGGCTTGTGACCAGTCCACATTTCCGCAGGAGTCTTCCAATCAGATACCGCGGTGGTTGGACTTCTGTTCGTCAGGTATACCGCTGCTAGAACCGCTTCATTCCACAGATTCTTCGGAGTTTGGGCTTCAATCAGCATCGCACGCACCTTTTCGACGATTGTCCGATTGAACCGTTCGGACACTCCATTCTGCTGTGGTGTGTACGCTGCGGTTGGCTCGACTTGGATCCCCTTGGAAACGTACCAATCACGCTGGTCATTGGAGCAATACTCGCGCCCTTGGTCGACAGTCAGCTTCGAAATCGAATGTCCCAGAGCGGCACTCGCCATGGCCTCGTACTCTCGAAACTTCTGGAACACTTCGGACTTCTTCTTGATGGGATATACTACTGCAAAGTGCGTGGAATCATCAATAAAGGTGACGAAGTACCGAGAATCATCCCAAGCCGCTGGTGTAATTGGACCGCACACATCGGAGTGCACTCGTTCTAGAGGTCTTGTAGCACGGACTCTAGTACCCGTGAATGGTTCTCGGCACTGCTTTCCGAGAACACAAACATCACAAAAATCCAATTTATCTGGTTTCTCGGGAATACCTGTTACCATGCCATGCTTCGCGAGTGTCTGCAAACTCTTGCTCCCCAAATGAGCCAGTCGACGATGCCACAGGTTACCAGTCACAGCTCCACACATGTTGGCCGCCACCGTATCGACACGGAGATCGAGCTCGTAAAAATCGCCCCGCATGGGACATCTCGCAATCAGGTCACGACCTTGCTTCATGATCGCTTCCTTTTTCGTGAATGTGACATCAAGATCCGCTTTTGCCATCTTCTTCACAGATAGCAAGTTCGCTCGAAGATCTGGTACGAAGAGGACGTTCTTCAAGCTGATATAGTTACCTTCCTTGTTGACGCCGTTGATCGTGCCACTGTGCCGGGAAATCAGGGATTGATCATCCTTCGCCACGTTTATGACGACAGGGTGCTTCAGCTTCGTGAGGTCGGCGAAACAGTGCTTCACATTCACAAGGTGGTCCGAGGCTCCGGAATCCAGCTTAAAGGAAACTGCTCCCTCGTCCTTTGTTTGGGAGCATATCCCGGTCATAAAAGCCACCGCCTTACCTCCAGCAGCAGCGTTAGCTTCAGCGCGCCCATCTGTCTTCAACTTCACACGACAGTCCTTGGCCTTGTGCCCCTTCTTCTGGCAACGGTTACACTTTCCGGTGAACTTACCAGGCTTCTGCTTCGATCCTTGGAATGCTGCAGGTTTCTCTTGGCAGGAATCCGCTGCCCGGTCGGTTTTCTTGAGCTCCTCGGCAAGAAGGCGCTCGCGAACAACATCCAGTTTTAGGTTTTCCTCACCTAGATTTTCCAGTGCCGTAACCAACGGATCGAACGACTCGGGAAGGGTAGCAAACAGCTGGGACACAATATCGTTCTCTTCAAGCTTCGCTCCGGCCAGCTTCAGTTTTTGGATCAGCTCTTCGAAGGTTTTCAGGTGATCTTTCACAGACGAACCTTCCATCATTCGTAGCTTCGCAAGTTGCTTCCTGACGAATGTCTGCGACGAGACGGACTTCTTGGCGTAGGCGGATTCAAGGCTCATCCACATCTCCTTGGACGTCTCCTTGTCCCGCACCAAATGCAGCAAATCGTCATGAACAAATGACGTCAGCAGGAACGCCGCCTTACCGTCATCTTCCTGGAACTTCGTGAGCTCGGCCGCTTCCATCGGAGGATCCTTCTTGATGATATCCAACAGCTTTACGGACTTCAGATACTTCTCCACTCGAAATTGCCAATTGTCGAAACCGGTGCCCGAGAACTGCGGGATCCCGTGGACCAAATCCTTGCGTGAGTCGCCCATAACCTCTTGATTGTTAGAAAGAACCGGAACAGCAAAGTTTAAAAGTAGAATGGATTTTATTTAACGACTAGCTTGAGTGGAATCTTGAACAGGCATGAAAAGTTTTTCACCGTTGTTTATTTAAGAAAACTTAGGTTGCTAGGGGTGACGTTCGGTCTCCAAGGAGGTGATCAGCACACTGCGTTACCGATTTACTCCAACAATTTTTCTATCCAGACCACAGGACTGACATCAAATGTTTCCACTATGGGATTTCACAAATTTGACAGTACCCTCTTAACTGGTCTATAAATTTATGGCCATAATAAACTTGAACAACACATACGAACTTTGCGGCTGTATTGCATATTTTACAGCTGCCGCTTACATCGCATGCCGGCGCCGGTGGTGTAGCGGTAAGCGTGACTGCTTTCTCACCCCAATGGGTCTGGGTTCAATCCCAGCCGAGGTCGGTGGGATTTTTCTGAGGCATAAAAATCTCTGGTCACGTCTTCCTTCGGAAGGGAAGTAAAGCCGTTGGTCCCAGCCCATGTGTATTGAATGGGTGCGATATCCTACGCAGGTCAGGTGTGGAAGCTGCCTTCCTGCGCATTCGATTGCCGTCAATGGATGTGTTTGTTTTGCGTTGGTTGTAAGTGTGTGAGTGAAAAATAGCAAACAACAGAAAAATCAGTGTCAACATTTCAAAGGGGCGTAATTGCTTTTGTAAACAATGGCTTTAACCGTCGATTTCTCGCGTCGAAGCTCACACATGAAAATCAATGACTTCAACAGGTAGAGGAATGTATCATCTACCAGCTGGAATTGTATATTTGGACGGGTAAGCTTTAATTTGCGAGAAATCGACGGCTAAAGTCATTGTTTACTAAAGCAATTACGCCCCTTTGAAATGTTGACACTGAAATGCTGGCTTAGAAGTCCCTGGATCCAGACCGTATATTGCGTTACGAGTGTAACGGAGTAATTCGTAGATTGCATACTGGCAACTGTGATGTATCAACTTTAACGTTGTTATTGTGATTGCTTAAGGAAAACTATTTGGGAGTGAATAGTTCTCCAATCCAAGTTCAGAACAGGAAAAGCATGACAATTACCATTGCCGGGCACGCCCATCTTCTCCGTTACGGGGAAAGGAAGGATATTGTTGATGTAACATATACGGAACGGGAGGCCAGTGATCCAATTTACTCCAGCCATATGTGATAAAAACACTGATGCACTTTGAGGGGCCACTTGGCCAGTTCTGAGGACTACTTCAACGACGGTCGATAGTCGTGGAGATTAATTCGCACTCGCCACGATTTATATCCTTCTGCAGTTACAAAAACTATCGTCTCTGAAAGCAGCCAACAATGTCTTCCAAACTAGCTCACGGATACACCCTTTCCGAAACTAATGGTTTAAACAATTAAACTATTGGTTATTAACTGCGCTTTATGCTCTCAGAACCCACCAATGGCGGTTTATTATGTTGTGGGGGAGCTTGGCATTAAACCCATGATATTCTGCTTATTAAGCAAAACCGACCCCTCTAGGGTTATCGAGCCCCTCAAAACCACAACACTCCTCGGCAAAAAATGATTAAGTTTTCACTTGGTATGTAATGAACAACAGAAATACGCAATAATTCATATAGTTTCATCGGCTGATTGTTAATTTTAAATATACTAACGGTACTGCTTACGGCGACTACGACGGCAATTACGTCGGTGCCTACGACGACAACAGCGAATTTGTAACTTACCATTTGTCTAGGATATAACACCTTTGCCCGACACTGGCGAGAGACCAGCAGACGAGAACTTTTGCAAGCCGTAAACTCGCTGTTCCCGGCAACGTCGGCCACCGAATCACCACCCAAACTCGCGACGGACACATGTCATTATCAGCACTTTACCCGCCTAATTTACCAACCGGACCGTGTTCAAACTCGCACACGGGGACGATAGAACTACACGATGAAAGCGTGACATCCAAACACGGTGAACCGGCCTCTCGGGAGGTAATGCAAATCACAGACACACTTACACACCGCTTATTACAAAAAAAAAACCCGTGCAAAGAAACGGATCCAATAAACGTCACTCTCACGAAAGCACACCCGTTGTCCTCGAACGGCAAAAAAAGGAATCGGTGGGCAATTTTGTGATACGGAATTTCCACTGAAAATCAACCTTACCTTACCAATCAGGCTAAGGCCTTGTTGTCCTCTGCTGTCCGAAGAAGTCGTCTTCACTCAACTCGATCCATGGCCACACTTCGCCAGCCTTGTAGTCTGCGAAGGTTCCGCAGGTCGCCTTCTACTTGGTCGATCCACTTGCCCGCTGCGCACCTCTTCTTCTTGTTCCTGTTGGGTCGCTTTCTAGAACCATTTTCACTAGGTCGTCGTGCGGCATTCCCAACAAACAATTTTAGCTGCAGCTTAGCTTATACAGGCAATAATTAGCTGCATAAGGCAAATTTTGGCTGCATAAGCTAATCTGCAGCTAAAATTGTTTGTTGGGTTCTTACGACGTGCCCAGCCCTCCGCAGTCGCCCAATTTTTTCAATGTGCACGATGAATGGTTCTCCCAGCAGCTGGTGCAATTCGTGGTTCATTCGCCTTCTCCACGTTCCGTCATCCATCTGCATTCCACCGTAGATGGTACGCAACACCTTCCGTTCGAAAACACCAAGAGCATAGTCCAGGTCTCGTGGCCGTAGAGGACCACCGGTCTAATCAGCGTCTTGTAAACAGTCAACTTCGTGCGGCAACGAATTTTATTCTACCGGAACGTCCTCCGGAGTCCAAAGTAAGCACGATTCCCCGAACTGATCGACCACCTCGATTTCGTCACCGTCAATCTGAACTCGGGGTGGGAGGCTAACATTGTCTTCCGTAGAACCTCTTCCTTTTATGTATTTTGTCTTTGATGCGTTGATGGCAAGTCCAATTCACCTAGCTTCAGCCTTCAGTCTGATGTACGTTTCCGCCATCGTCTCAAAGTTCCGTGCCATGATGTCAATGTCATCGGTGAAGCCAAGAAGCTGGATGAACTTCCTGAAGATCGTGCCACTTGTGTCTATCCCAGCTCTTCTGATCACACCTTCTAACGCGATGTTGAATAGCAGACACGAAAGTCCATCACCTTGCCGAGATTCAAAGGGACTCGAGAGTGTCCCTGATACTCGAACAACGCACATCACTCGATCCATCGTCGTCTTGACCAATCGCGTCAGTTTATCCGGAAATCCGTACTCGTGCATAATCTGCCATAGCTGATCTCGATTGATTGTGTCGTATGCGGATTTGAAACCGATGAACAAATGATGTGTGGGAACGATGTTTTCGCGGCATTTCTGCAGAACCTGCCGAATCGCGAAAATTTGGTCCGTGGTAGCGCGGGCACCCATGAATCCAGCCTGGTATTGCCCCACGAACTCTCTTGCAAATGCTCTGAAAATTAACCGGGAATGCACGAATATCTCCACACCCAACTGCGAAACACGTCCAGAAGTCCACTTTCGATCGAAAACACTATTTTTTTTTTGCAAAAATAGTTGCGAGCGAACCAACATCATCACCGCGTAAATAAACTGAAATTAAAATTATCACTAGCTGCACGGGTGGTGTAGTGGTAAGCGTGATTACCTCTCACCACAGCAGGCCTGGGTTCAATCCCAGTCGGCGCCGCCGGGATGTTCTAAGGCAAAACATCTCTGATCACGCCACGCCAAGGGAAGTAAAGCCGTTGGTCCCCGGTTCATGAGTTGATGGGTCGATAGGTAGGGTCCAGGTGTGGGAGCTGCCTCCCTGGCGTCGGTAGCATTGGTGCTCAGCACGGAAAACAAACCTAAGAGAAAAAAAGAAAGATTGTCACTCTGGTCCGGGTGAAAAAATTAAACAATGCAGATAGCGACAAATCTTCTGATGCTTGCAAACATGATGAATCATGTTTTCTTTCTCGATTCTAAAACTTCTCGGAAAGCGAGAAAACCACCAATCACAGACGTATAACCGTCCGGGAGGCAGAGTGCCAGCGCTAATCCGGCAAATGCAGCCGAACACTATGAAAGCGAACGCACGCACAAAACAGAGAGCAAACTTAAAACACAACCGTATCCGAAGGGGTTCGAATCTGCACTCCTTGATCCAGACCGTATGTACCAAACGGTAAAGGACGCGGCAATGAAAGAGCCAACAAAAACATTCAGTCACTCACGAACAGGCGAATCACACCGCTTGCCTTCGCTCACACAGCATGTAATTGAGGTATTTTTCCATAGAAAATGTACGCTCAGTCATTTAGAACAAGAATTGGGTACCGTCACGGAACTATAAACGTGCTGACTAAGACAGGCCTGGCAAATGTCATTTTCAATGAAAGATCTCACGCGATATTTACAGAGATACTTCTGTTACTATCATTGGATGAGAAAACGATGATAAGGTTTTACTTCAAAATCTCATCGAATTTTTCGTCATGACAGAACGTGACAGTGTTGTGATTATCGTAATTACAAGCTCATTTAATACTATTAATGTTACTTGTACCGAGGAAATCTTAATAATATATTCACTCTACCGATTACATACGGTTGTTTGCTTAAATTCATCTAAATCAGTTAGAAATGTTGATGTCAAAACCGCATAAGAATTATTCTCATGAGTGCATGATCATTGAAAAATGACAAGAAAGCTAATGATAGGTAGTTTCGTCTCGTGATAGTGAGAGGACCTGTTTTCTCATCGTCACATGACGGCCGTGATATTTACCAGCTCTGGGCTGAGCTACTGACTGACTGCTTTGCAGTTAGTGACTCGTTTACTTTCCAATCATTCAGACTCTCACGAGCCGGTGAATGATGAGGCGGATGACTGGTCATATTCATATGAAAACCATTAGAGCTGAATGTTTTGCGCACTGGGCGATGTTAAGGAAACGGTTATGAAGAAGTTGTTGGTAATATCTATGCTGATGATACTGAAAAATTAGTAGGGAATATTAAAATAGATTACAATGCTAAACTTAAAGTGTATGTCAAAACAGAATAATTTATTGAAAATGATGCTTATATTGATGACGGTAACGTTGAAAACGATAATGATGTTTGTAGGGTTGCTCATCTTGCCCCGGGGTGTGAAAAGGTTACTTTTTAGCATGAGCATGATTGATTGACCGCCCACGGTTGCTACTCTGTTATTGCCAGACCAGCTGTAATTACATAGAGAACCAATAGACGATGCTTGGGACTAGCAATCATCCTCAATGTGTAAAAACTGGTGATCTCGAATTAGACAATACCAGCGCCAGCCGCGCCTGAACGCAGGTCTAGAAAGGAATGGGTAGGAATGTGTTGACGTGACACTCGCTTTGATGGAAGCCGAGGATTCCTCTACACTTCCACGAGGAATCACAGGGATGTTGGGTAAGAGGGTTGGGTTTGCAGCAGGGTTTGTTTTGGTAAACGATAAGCTGAATTGATGTCCTAACGATCGTATAACGCGAAGGAGCTTGGGATTGAACCCACGGTCTTCTGCTCAGTAAGCAAAAACGTTAGCTACTCAGCAAACGAGCTCCTTTTTAATCATCGAGTTGCTGTTATTACCATGTAGTCATATTAACAAATAAAACGATTGACGAATCATGATATGGATGGGCTTGAGATTAGACTCAGGATGTTCTGCTCAGTAAGCAAAAACGGTTGCTCTAAGACCACCGAGCCCCTCATATCACATCATACCGTTACTCAAGTTGTTATAACTATTCAAACCCGGCACCGACGACAACGAAAGGTTTAGCAAAATACACGATAAACAAGCGATCTTACCATACACCTGGGACCGCGTTTTTCTGCTCAGTTAGCAAGCCACTGCAACCGACGATCTTTCAAATCCGAAAACAATAGGATACGAAAAAGTATTTAGGCCTTGATTAAATTCCACTATCACGCGACGTTCAATGTTTCAATTTGCTCTTTACGCATTGTTCAGGCAATCATAACAAGTTTTACAGTACATTGTAGAAGTTACCTCATTATTCTGCAGCGCCATCGGTTTTTATTTCTGGATCTTGAGTTGTTTTGGTGATATACTTACTTGCGGCATACTATTTTGGGCGCCCATATAGGCGTGTACTATGTAGGATAGCTCATCTCTCTACGGAACTTGCAGAAACTCAAACGCAGCGTACGTCATCAGCGCTGGAACGAAAAAAAAACAAAAAGAAAATTAAATCCTTCCTCTCGTTGTCGCGGTCCTTTGTCACTTCTGCTCGCACAGGTCGATGGAAAATTGGAACCCTTTTCTTCTCTTTCTTCTTCGGTTGGCAGCCTGCAGTCGTTGCTCTGCTCTGCGATTTCAAGAGTCAAATTTTATTTGCTGTTGTGCTCGGCTCGGGCAATCCTACTCCGGAAGATGGATAACTGGATCGGTGGCAGTTTCGCCAGAACAAAAAAGAGCACCACTCACACTCGCGCCCGCGACACTACACACCAAGGACGGAGGGAAAACGGGACTCGGTGTGAAAAGGTTACTTTTTAAAATAATAAAAAAAAAATCCAAAATTTAATACATTGAATTTCATCAATGTGAAGGTGATAGAAAATACATTCGAAAGAACTAGGGTAGGCAATGTTTCAATGTAGTAATTGCAATTATTGCATATACAAATTATGTCAAGATAAAGCTGTCCAAGTCAAATAGTTTCAAGGAGCTGTGCCGCGATGCCGATGCCGAGGAAGATGAAGACTACGTTGAACAAGTCTCCAACGAGGAACTCCTAGCAGCAGTGAAAGGGTTAAAGGCGAACAAAGCTCCCGGCCCGAATGGAATTCCCAACGTGGCGTTGAAGGCGGCGATCCAGACGTTCCCGGACATGTTCAGGATGGTGCTGCAAAAATGTCTGGACGAGGGTCAGTTCCCTGATAGGTGGAAGGTACAAAAGCTTGTGCTGTTGCCAAAGCCCGGAAAACCGCTAGGGGATCCTACATCGTATAGGCCAATATGCTTGCTGGATACTGTCGAAAAGTTCTTGGAGAGAATCATCCTGAATAGGCTGACGAAATGCACGGAGAGTGAACACGGGTTGTCGGAGAGGCAGTTCGGATTCCGGAAAGGGAGCTCGACGGTGAATGAAATTCGGACAGTGATTGACAGAGCCGAGAAAGCTTCCAAACAGAAGCGGAGAGGAGATCGATACTGTGCCGTGATTACGATTGATGTGAAAAATGCATTCAATAGCGCCAGCTGGGAGGCCATCGCAAAGGCGCTCCATAGAATGAGGGTTCCAGACTACCTCTGCAGGATTCTAAAGGGTGATACGGTCAAAATTTGGTCAAGGGAAAACGCGTGTAAATCGGTGAAATCGTTTATTTAAAAAATCAAATTAAATTTCTTTTTCAAGTTCAATTAGTATAAAATTCAGGAAAAATATTCAGTTAGGCTTCCGCTTTTCCAAATCCGAATTGCCGGGCCTTACGCTTGACCCCTGCCATCAGATTTTGTACAGCCACCTTGTCCACCTTCTTCGCCGCAGAAAGCCAGTTTGCCTTGAACTGCTGCTCGCCCTTAGCAGTTTTTTTGGTCTTCTTTAGGTTCCGCTTGACAATAGCCCAGTATTTCTCAATTGGGCGGAGCTCTGGCGTGTTGGGAGGGTTCTTGTCCTTGGGAACCACCTGCACGTTGTTGGCGGCGTACCACTCCATGGCCTTTTTACCGTAATGGCAAGATGCCAAATCCGGCCAAAACAGTACGGAACAACCGTGTTTCTTCAGGAAAGGCAGCAGACGTTTATTCAAACACTCTTTCACGTAAATTTCTTGGTTGACAGTCCCGGAAGCTATGAAAATGCTGCTTTTCAAGCCACAGGTACAGATGGCTTGCCAAACCAGAAATTTCTTTGAGAACTTTGACAGTTTCATGTGCTTGAAAACATCTGCTACCTTTCCCCTTCCTTTTGCCGTATAAAACTCCTGTCCCGGAAGCTGCTTGTAGTCGGCTTTGACGTAGGTTTCGTCGTCCATTACCACGCAGTCAAACTTCGTCAGCATCGTCGTGTACAGCCTCCGGGATCGCGCTTTGGCCGTCGTATTTTGTTTATCATCGCGATTTGGAGTCACTACCTTCTTGTAAGTCGATAGTCCGGCTCGTTTTTTTGGCTCGATGCACGGTTGTAGACGATACACCCAGCTTATTTGCGGCATCTCGGAGAGAGAGGTTAGAGTTTCGCTTGAAACTACCGGCAACTCTCTTTGTTGTCTCAGCGGCTTCCGGTTTTCGATTTCCCCCCGATCCAGACTTCCTGGCTGTCGACAAACGTTCCCCAAACACTTTAATTACATTTGTAACGGTTGATTTGGCAACTTTTAGCGATTTTGCCAACTTTGCGTGCGAGTAGCTCGGATTTTCGCGATGCGCGAGCAAAATTTTGATACGCTGCTCTTCTTGCTTGGACGGCATTTTGACAACTGAAAAGTGAATTCCAAAATCAAAATAGGAGCAACATTCTACACACACACACCTTCAAAATGAGGGGTGTTCAGGTTTTTTAAATGCAAAATTGAAAGAAATACGTCAAGTTGATATTGACCAAATTTTGACCGTATCACCCTTTAAGAAGTTACTTCCAGAACCGGGTCCTGGTCTACGAGACAGACACGGGGCAGAAATCGCTTAGAATCGCGGCGGGAGTTCCACAAGGCTCCATTCTAGGTCCCACGCTGTGTAATGGAATGTACAATGGCGTGCTGACGCTCAAGCTGCCCAAAGGTGTTGAGATCGTTGGCTTTGCGGACGATGTCGTCTTGACGGTAACCGGTGAGACGCTGGAAGAAGTGGAAATGCTGGCGGCCGAGGCGATAGATACGATTGGTAACTGGATGCAAGGAGCGCAGCTGCAGATAGCCCACCACAAAACGGAAGTGATGTTGGTCAGTGCAGTGCAAAGCAGTGCAGCGGGCAGAAAACACCGTTGGAGAGCACACCATTGTTTCGAAGCGCGTGCTGAAGTATCTGGGAGTGATGATCGACAACCGGCTAAACTTTGGTCCAAGCAGCAGCAAGAGGCGCCTTCTGGCCAGTGTGTCCTCATCGATACTAAGGTACGGAGGTCCCGCCTGGATTGAAGCGCTGAAAACTAAGCAGAACCAAAGGAAATTGAGCAGTACGTTCTGGCTCATGGCCATGCGAGTCGTGAGTGCGTACAGAACCATTTCGATGCGTTATCGCCGGTATGATCCCAATCGGCATCACCTTGGCGGAGGACTACGAGTGCTATATGACGAGAGAAACCAGAGGAGTACGAAAAATGGTTAGAACGGTGTCGCTGGCTAAGTGGCAGCAGGAGTGATATGCAGCAGAGAACGATAGATGGACACACAAGCTAATACCGATTCTTTCGATCTGGGTGAACAGGAAGCATGGAGAAGTCAACTTCCATTTGACGCAGTTCCTGTCTGGTCATGGTTGCTTCAGGAAGTGCCTGCATCGGTTCGGACACACAACGTCACCCTTCTGTCCGGAGTGTGGGAATGTGGAAGAATCACCAGAGCACGTGGTCTTCGAATGTCCTAGATTTGATGCTGTGCGAGAGGAGCGCCCTTAGCACGGAAAAGCAGGAGCACCTTTAACCAACAATCAATACGAAATTAACGATTTTAAATTGGCTCACCACTTTAGTAGCCTATTGGTCCCAAGCAAACGATTAACGTACCCTATTCTAGTTGAAATTCTATTACTGCACTATGTTTGTTTTGATTCGCTATGAAAGTTTGACAGATAACATCAGGGGTGTGTGGATTCATGCAGAACATGCAGGGGTGAGTGAAATAGCTTGGGACTGCTTGGGACCGTTGTTCTGGTACTGAGTGAGCCAAAAATAATAATGATTTTCTTCGGGACCCAGTGGTCTTAGAGTTACCTCTATGCTTTAACGCCGTCAGCAGAGCAGTAACGCAGATCATGTCAGCGCTGCAGCGAAAATGGCGAGAGGACCAGCTAGAAAGTAGTAATGTGCTCACACAAGTGCGAAGTGAAAGCCGAAGTCGAGAGAACTCTCCGTCAGAGTAGGCTGAATCCACCACCGGGGTTAACCGAGTAGAACGCGATGCTGGGAGCTAAATGGCTCACAAATTGGAGAGACGATCAGCTGAGGTAAAGTGAGGTGCGTAATGCACGCCCCCCTCCGAAGTAATACGACAAGTGGTTCCGGGGGAAAAGGGCAAGGCGTCCAAGGAGGTTTTAGTGCGGTAAGAATCCCACACACCGTGTCACCGCGACTGTGCGCTCAGTCGTCAAGCGGTGGCACGATGGCCTTTTGAAGGATTTCTCCTGGCAAAAAACACACGCGCACACACACACACACACACACACACACACACACACACACACACACACACACACACACACACACACACACACACACACACACACACACACACACACACACACACACACACACACACAAATTATGTCAACCTGAGGGTGGCCGTCTTGTCCCATCAACCCCAATTGTCCCCCAACTGTCAGGGAATGTTCTTTTCCGTTCACCAAATCACAAAACCGTACCACTTTTAAAAACACTACAGCTGGTTTTTTTTTTCTTATTTTCTGTTTGTTTAGATTTGTTCAATCATGTGACCTACCATTATAGTTTCATCCTATTCTTGGTTTTTTTTGTTCCTCCGTCTCTAGCAACTTCCCTTCGAGCATCAATCCGTCTTCGAATTGATGTTTCTTCTGTTTTTGTTTTCTTCCTGTGTAGGTGTATGTGTGTGTTCTGTTTAGTATATTTGCTTGCATTTCCTTGTTGTGTTGCTTGTTTGTTTTCTCTTTTTCATTTATTTTTTTGTGTTTACCTATTTTCAGTAAAAGTCACTGCTCCACGGTTAGCATTGCTTAAAAATAAAGGAAATATGCGCATGTAATCTATATGTTTTATGCCATTCTCTTTATCTCTCTTCCTTCTGCTCACAGGGTTTAATTGGGTTTGTTTTGTTTCGTTACTGTTTAGTTGTTGAGCTCGCAATCCATGGTTAATTTAATTATGATTTTTTTTTGTCGTAACTTGATTCTATTTATGAGTTCAGAATAGCTATAGGTTTTTTCCTCTATAATTGGCTGACTTTTTTACTCCCCAGTTATATAACTTCTGTTTTCTGCTTTGAACTGTCAATATGTGTTGCTGTTGATATTTTCTTTCAAGTTTTGAATTTCAACTATTTTCTCGTTTGTGTCTGTGGACAGGACTGTTAAAAACAAACTCTTTTCGCTAATAGGATTTGCTGACTATCACTTTCTTTGTCTAATGATATTTTCCGTTTTTCTTTTTTTGCTTCCTTGATAACTACTGAATGAGAGTGGCGCTCTAAAAAAAACAAATGGCTACAACTATAGAAACGACTTTTTTTTCTCCTAATTTCATTCCTTCTTTTGGCATCACTGAATGCGTGGAAAAATGGCGCGAAGAACAACGCAAAGTTTCACTAGCTTTCCTTTTTTGTTTGTTATAATTGTAATTATTGTGTGTAAGTGTGTTGTGGATATTTGATTCAAGTCAAATAGCTTCATTTCATCAGCGAAGGAAACACTTTACTGGAATGGTAACGAGCGAGAAAGGCTGTGATAATTTTCAACTTGCTCCTTTGTATTTGTCCTGCGGTTTTGGTAATATATTTTTGTGTATGTGTTAATTTTGCTTGCACGAGCCAAAGTTAAGTACTTGCATACAGATTTTTTGTTTTGTTATTTTTCGAATAAAGTATTAGCATTCTTGTATTAATTTCGTTTTTGTTTTGCTTGACAGTTTTTTTTTTCTTTTCTATATACACATTTGCAACACCTTTTTTTCCCATTTGTCTTGGTTGTTCCTCCTGTAGTTCGAATTAAATATATTAATAAAACAATAATAATCTCTAAACAAAAAAGTAAACAACAATTATGGAGGGAATTCGACGTTCAACCGAAAGGAGAAATCAATCAGAATCAGAAGCTAGTGTCATTTCCTCTGGCTCTTGTTTCGAAATTGTTTATCCTCGTTGCCACCTAATCTCGGTAGTTGTTGGAATATTGTCGAATAGGAAAAAAATAGTTTATCGTAAAACAAGTTACCTTTCACTTTCATTTTTGTTTAAAACATTAAAATTCCTCTATAAAAACAGTGCACACTAACCAAAAAAAAATCACAAACATGCGCCTACACAACTGTACATACACACTTTAACACACCTTCAAATTCGCACACAGACACACTGAAAAAAAACGTCGATTTTTGTTTTCAATTTGAATTCAATTCACAAGAATACATATTACGAATTTGTTTACTTATTATGTAGTCGTTTTTTCCTTGCTTTTTTTCTCATTCTTTTTAACTTTAATGTAACATATTTACGGATATCTAAAAATGACTGTTCGAATAGTTTCCCTTTTATATACGTTTGCAAACAAACTTGTACAGTTTTACACAACTCACATCAGACAGGCGCGCTGGCACCCCTGCAATAGTAGTAGTAGTAGTAGTTGTAGTATCTGTACGTTTAAACACACGCTTTCTCTTCTGCTTTATACGATTTTTGTTTTCACGCGTTTCAAGTAATAAGAAAGGTAATAAATTACAAATATGAATATCATATCGTTAATTATTGTTTAGATTTTCTTCCTTTTGCTTGCTTGATTTCTTCCCTCCCTTACTAGTTTCCTTGCTTTGATGCCGATTTCCGATTGAAATGTTTCGTTTTTCCTCATGTAGTAGTACAACAGAATAAATAAAAATGTTAAAAGAAAGGTGAATAAGGTGACACTTACAACCGATGGTCGGTCATATATGGATAATGCGGGTGCGAAGTGATGCGATAAATAGGCTAACTTAACACTGTTTGTCTTCCTTGTAGGTTAGCATTCGCTAGCCGAAATACTTTTCAAACCTATTAGTCAACTCAGTTGCATGGACGTATTTGGAGCACAATGCAGTGTGCCTTACAAATGGTTTACCAGTTCGGGGACTTTCAGTTCCAAGACGTTCCAGTTGAAAGACTTTCAGTTAGCGAACATTCCCAAGTAACAATTAAGGTTTTATCACACTCTTGTAGACTATGATTTAGGTTCAATGTTACTTGCGATTGAGTGTAAATACTTTTAAAGGAAATGCTAACTTTCTGATATCGTTGTTAATGTAGAGAGATTTCAAGTTATCAAAAAATGTGTGGTAAAATTCAACTAGTTTTGGGACCTTTTTGTTTTGATGTGTAGTTTAAAGAGCACGCACATCAAGAATCAACTAAGGATTCACACAAATTTGAGGTCGCTTAGTAGAATTGCTTTTGTCGTTAAATTTTACTAGGAAATAAATAAATAAAGCGTACCCATTAGACTGATGTGAAATTTTCGCTCCACAGTGCTCAAACGGTTCCAAATTGGGTCCTGATTAGCCTCCCAAACTAATTTAGTAAGAAACTGGGAGCCTAATCAGGACTCGACTCGACACCTATTTCTCGCAAATAACAGCTCGATGATTTCGCAAACACTGTTAGAAGAATCATTCCCTTTCCTAATCCTGTTGTTCGTTTGCGAGATTGAGCTTTTATTCGTGAGAAATCGGTGATTGATGTCATTATTTGCAAAAAAAAAAAACAGCAAATCTCTAATCAGTCCGGATTTGTTTTCATTGAACATTCATCATCTCTTTCTCATGTCAGCCAACAGCGGTGAACGCTTAAAAAAATAACCTCAAGTTTACAGAAATTGCACTAGGTCGTAGTGCTTTGTAAGGATATGACGGGCTTGGTGGCCTAGTGGTGACCGTTTTTGTTTTTATTCTGAACACCGGCATAGATTGGCCGGGAACATAGTGGATGTCTTCCCACCAGCCTCGCTTAACCCGTAGAGGCGAATTCGAAGAACGTCCACGCTCGAGAAGCGTCAGTGTCGATGGTGCTTTAGTACACTCCATCTGCATTGCATGCCGATGCTCGGATCCGTGTGACCTTTTTGTGGTACCTTTCGAATATGTGCCAAGCTTTTCGTGATCCCTTTTGAATATTTTCATATCGGTATGATTGAAAGCTTCCCTAATAGATCATCACATCTCCAATGCAGTCGGATCCCTAACTAATAACATCCCAATATTTTAAAGTCTTTCATTCACAAGTCACCCGGAAGCCCAGTTTAGTCTAGATGGTTTAGTCAACGCACATAAACTGCGAAGTACACACTTAATCCTTACGTACGTGGAGGAGACGAATGCACCACGGATTGCACCAGCTGCTGGGAAAACCATCCATCGTCCACATTGCAAAAATTGGGCGACTGCGGTGGGCTGGGCAGGTCGTAAGAATGCCGCACGACAACCCAGTGAAAATGGTTCTCGAAAGCGACCCAACAGGAACAAGAAGAAGAGGCGCGCAGCGGGCAATTTTAATGATAGAAAGCTAAACTGGTCGATCGAATTGATTCCTTGCGGATAACGGTCATTTCAATTTATACCGACTTTTTCAGCAATTCAAAAACCTAGTACAAATATACTGACTCCTGTAAAATAATCTAAAGACTGTACTCGGAAAAAATGAGGCACATTGATTAGTATGTAAATTTGTAGCATGTGGGTAAACATTGATAAAATTTTGACTGAAACTAGTCAAGAGTGTAATGTTTATGCTGGCAGAATTTCAACACAATCTGTCAAGTGTTTATCGAGATGGCATCGGAGGGAGAGCAGATCCGCAACAAAATCTTGTGCGCCGTCGTGGAAAATCCGACTGTGTGTGTCCCACAGATGGATCGGGAAGCACCTGCATGGCGAATGAGAACGAACCAAATTTGAGTTTAGTTCACTCATAATCGCCAAAAGTTCAGGAATTCAGCCGCAAAATGAGGAAAATTGACAACAATTTTACTCAGTCTGGGAGTAGTACCAATAGACTAAGTGAATCCAATCTTTACTTTTCTCATATTCGCGAAGTTTTTCCTGGACAAACCTGAAAAAAACATGAGACAAATTCACTCATCGCTGAGTTTCTGCCCTTTATGTTAATTAGAAGTTAACTCAACTCAAATTTGGGTCGTTCTCATTCTCCGTGAGGGCATCCATCATTCGACAATTTCCCGGGTGATAAAGTCATTCATGAAGACCCAGATGACCCAGCGGCGGGCAGGCTGTGGCAGAAAACCGAAGACAGCTGAGCCGGTGAGTCTGTTCAAGCGTCGGCCGAATCTTTCGATCCGCGATGCGGCGAAGAAGGCGGATGTTTCCATCTGGTTTGTCCAAAAAACAATGAAGAGTGCCGGCATCCACGTCTACAAGGTACGGAAGGCATCGAAACGGAACGACAAACAAAACACGGAGGCGAACCGGAACGACAAACAAAACACCCGTGCCAAGAAGCTGTACCGGGAGTGGCTGACGAGAGCGAGGTGCGTCGAGGTGGACGACGAGACTTACATCAAGGCGGACACAAAGCAGTTGCCGGGCAGGAGTTTTACGTTGCCACATCACGGTTAGTCGTTCATGAGGAGGTAACTAAGAAGAAGGTACACAAATTCGCCAAAAAATTCTTGCTTTGGCGGGCCATCTGTGGGTGCGACAAGATGAGCCAGCCGTACATTACGACGGGTACCATCAACGGGCAAATCTACCGGGATGAGTGCCTCCAGAAGTGCCTCTTACCCTTCCTGCGGTCTCACGGAAGCTAGACGCTGGTTTGGCCGGATTTGGCATCCTACCACTACGCGCGGCCAGTGTTAGACTGGTACAGAGACAACAATGTTGTTTTGTACCAAAGGCCAGACTTCGTAAAACACCTAAGGTGCTAGAGAACGAGCTGGCTTTGAAGTGGGTAAAAGTATCAAAAGGAGTCGACCCCACCATTGCCCAAAAAGGTTATGAGTGGTGTCAAGAGCAAGTTGCGGGCATTCGGTTATTCAGTATTTTACGATCGCTTATGGCCGCCACAATCTGGCCGAGTTTCTGGGTAGGGAACATAAGATTTGAAGTTTGGCTTGTGTCGTTTGACGTGTAAACGATCAAATTTGAACGTTTACACATCAAACGACACAACCCAAACGTCAAATCATATGTTTCCTACCAAAAACTCAGCCAGATTGTGGCGGCCATAAGCGCTCGTAAAATGCTGGATAGAGCGGAGATCCAATAAAACAATGAAGCAATGAAACCTAACCATAATGTTATAGGTTATTCCCTGAAAGTTTGAAGATAATCCGACTTAAAATGAATTTTTGGTGACCATTTTTGTGTGTCTTACTTTGTTCGAGTACAGCCTTTAAGTGTGTTGGGAAATGTCCAACTTTTTCTAATCTTTCAACCGTCGACCATCAGATCGGGGGTGAACTGAACTTACTAACCACTATTCGCATAATAGTCCCATGTCTTGTGGATTTTTCCTGGGACTTTTATGCGAATAGCGACAGTGAAGCAACTCACTTCAATCGCGAATTTTCAACTGAATTCGGGCTTCAATTTACTTGAACTGCGTATTGAACGTCCAGAAAGTTGAACGATGTCCAACTTCTTCAACTCGCTTTCAAGTCACTTGAACGCTAGCCATCAGGATAGAAGGCGAATCGAATTATAACTCACTTGAACAGTGTATATCTCGCTTCAGCGGCCGTTGGAGACTTCATTCAAATTCTGTTGAGTCCCTCCGAATAAAAAAATACTCTTCAGGCATTCTATCAAGAACATAAATCATCTCGTCAAATCAGTTTCCTTTGTTTGTATTGCTCAGAAATAACTGCATCGAGTTCTCCCAAAAATCTCTACATTAACAACTGACAGTGAAAATTAAGGCGAAGCACAAAGATGTAGATGAGATGTCCATAGTGAAAAAAAATATGAAGTCATTATCCTCTTTTACACGTACGCTGCCTTCCATCGTGGGAACAAGCTCACCTAAAAAAAAAGCGGTTGTTGTAAATTCAAAACCCTGTTTAAAAAAAGCTAAAAACTGTTTCGTTAGTTGATGAACGTGTGGTTTAACATTTTCGAGCTGATTGTCCCAATTTTGTTACGTTTGTGCCTACACCCGTGTGCTTCTATTTATAGGTATGCAAAACCCTTGTCCACCCAGATTTTTGTGAAATAAATATTTGACTTTATCTTAAATAGTTAACAGACCAAGAACAAAGAAAAGAAAACATTCTAACCTCAAAACTTACACTGAAAGAAACGGTCTATTACAAAAAATGATACAGCCAAATGTATTCTGAACCGAACTGACTGAATGTTTCTCCTTTCGCTAAAAAAAAAAAAGAATTACAAATACCGTCCATCCACACTTCGAAAACGCAAAATGTCTATGCCACGATCGGAAAACCTTTCCTCCTTTCCGGAAACGCGCTTTGTAGAGCTAATAATTTAATGCTTACCACCTAACTTCCTCGCTATCCTCTATGTTCTGCCATCAGCTGCTTAGAAGATTCTTAGCTATGTACATGTGAACTTTTCTTTCCCAATAATTAAGGAATAACAGAAATATTGTTTCTTTAAATCATAAAACAAATAATAATAGCTGGACGTACCAAAAAAAAATTACGCAGTGCGGACGAACAAACGAAAGGAAAAAGCTTTCATCTCTGTACAATTCCCGCCTAACTCCTACAGCACAAACTCCCCGTATAATCTGCCGCCCTTGCGCTTCCGGCTACCGAAAGCAAAAAAGTATACCTACTAAAAATGGCATTTGTATGCGTCCTGTTCGTGCATCTTGCTTGTGTAGCGCGGGCAACAGTTTGTAGGGTTATCAGACTCTTGCTTTTGTTTAGGTTTGTGTGAATTACCGATTACCGAATACTTGTGGTGTTCCGCTATCTACGCCACGTAGGTGTTGGCCGTTTCCCGCTTGCAGATGGCTAGCCGTCGTTTCAGTTCGGCAAAGGTGGGCCGCTTCTCGGGGACCAGGTCCCACGCCTGGCGCATCATTTCGTAGATCTCCGGTGGGCAGCCTTCGGGGGCTTCCATCTTGTAGCCGCTGCCGACGTGCTTGACCACGTCCGCTAGGGGCTGTGTTAGAGGGGAATGCAGGTTTAGTATCGGAGGATAAACATTGAGCCGTTGAGAATGCAATACTTACGATTCTAGGGTAGGGTACTCGGCCGAACGAGTAGATCTCCCACAGTAGGATTCCAAAGCTCCACATGTCGGTTTTGTTGGAGAATTTCTGCGGAAATTGGAAGATCATGTTAGTCAGTGTTGAGCGGGAACGTTTTCCGTGACAAAAGTTATAGCACTGAAAATTGGCGCAGAGAGGATATGGCATACTACGATGGTCTTTTAAGACGAATGCCGGAAGTTTCTATTGTACTAAGCTATTCAGTAAGTGGTCCAGGGTGTCTACTTATATTCCTAAACAGGGTTCTTTTTTTTTAATTAATTAACTCATGGACCGGGGACCAACGGCTTTACTTTCCTTCCGAAGGAAAGCGTGATCAAAGATTTTATGCCTCAGAAAATCCCGGCACGCCCTTTGGGGTGAGAGGCAATCACGCTTACCACTAAACCTCCGGCGCCACTTCCTAAACAGGGTTGTTAATCGTTAACGTCAGAGGTAACTTCAATGGGAATAGAAAAGTCCAATGGACAAAACGTCGAATGACAAAATGTTAAATGGACCAAATATAGAAGCATTCAAAGAGGCACAAATGGACAAATGGTCGAATGATCCATTCAGCCTTTGGTCTATTTGAGCTTTTGTACCTTCGACTTTTTGTCCTTTCGACCTTTTGTCATTCAACGTTTTGTCTTCCGACCATTTCTCCCACAACCAAATCAATTAATACATTGCCACAAACGTGTTTTTTTAAGTTAAGTGCCATGAACAGTTTTGTAGGAACAACTTTATAATGAAAACCATTAATTTTTTTTTTATTTAAAAGCAATCACACCAACCAATCAGCGTCCCGATTCAGATCAATCAAGAAGTCATCCCGTACAGTTCAAGCGAGTCAGCCGTCAATGCTACTTGCATTATCTGCGAGGGATTCAAAGGAAATTCAAGTCGCACCCGAAGTCTCTCTGGAAGTACGTGAAGGAACAGCGCAGAGAGTCCGGTCTATTGAACGGCGAAGTCGCTTCCACTCCACAGGAAGTCTGCCGCTTGTTCTCCAACAAGTTTGCAAGTGTCTTCTCTGACGAGAGCTTAACCAACGAATACGCGACTCTAGCAGAAAGCAACGTTCCACTTTCCGGTCAAGCTCTGGGTGGAATTGTTGTCAACGCTGAAGTGATAACGACTGCCGCACTAAAACTAAAGCCTTCTATCAACCCTGGACCGGATGGTGTCCCGTCAGTCTTTCTGAAGAAGCATATCGCTAACTTACTGTCACCGCTACAACATCTGTTCCGATTGTCCATATCGTGTGGAATTTTTCCATCGAACTGGAAATGTTCCCTGTGTATAAAAAGGGTAGTAAACGGAACGTGGATAATTATCGTGGAATTACATCGTTGTGCGCAATTTCGAAGTTATTCGAGTTAATCATCATAGAGCCTCTGCTCTCCCATTGCAAGCAGTATCTAAGTGAAGATCAACATGGCTTCACCTCTGGTCGATCTACTACCACGAATCTACTGTGTCTGACATCGTACATCACGCAAAGTATGGTTGAAAGGTCACAAACAGACGTCATCTACACTGACTTGTCTGCTGCCTTCGATAAGATAAATCACGACATCGCGATCGCCAAATTGGATAGACTTGGGATTAGCGGAAATCTCTTGAGATGGTTTCGCTCATATCTCGCCGATCGTCAGTTGGTGGTAGCCCATGGTGACTGCCAGTCCGACATTTTCGCAGCTACGTCAGGAATACCTCAAGGAAGTCATCTGGGACCGTTGATTTTCTTACTCTACTTCAATGACGTGAATTTAGTTATCGAAGGTCCACGACTATCGTATGCAGACGATCTCAAAATCTACTTACGGATCTGCTCGATCGATGATTGTCAATTCCTCCAACGTCAGTTTGAAGCGTTTGCCAGCTGGTGCCATTTGAACCGAATGACAGTAAATCCTGCGAAGTGTTCAGTCATCACTTTTACCCGAAAGAAAGAACCAGTTATTTTTCACTATGCTCTCCGGGACACCATTATTGAACGTGTGAGCCATGTAAAAAATCTAGGTGTCATCCTGGACTCTCAACTTACATATAAGCAACACATCTCGTACGTCGTCGACAAGTCGTCAAGGACATTGGGCTTTACCTTCAGAACAGCTAAGAATTTCTCCGACATTCATTGCCTCAAGTCACTGTATTGTTCCCTGGTACGTTCCATTCTAGAATATTGTTCTGGGGTTTGGAGTCCGAACTACAGCAATGGTACTGAGAGAGTCGAGTCCGTTCAACGCCGTTTTCTGCGATACGCGTTGAGAATGTTACCTTGGAGAGACCCGTTTCATTTGCCCAGCTATGAAAGTTGCCAGCTGATCGACTTGGAGCCTCTTCGCACCAGAAGAGATACTTCAAAAGCCCTGCTTGTCGCGGACACGTTACATGGCAGAATTGATTGTATGGCAATCTTGGAGCAAGTAAACATTAACGCCCAACCCCGAATGCTTCGTAACAATGTTATGCTGAGAATGCCACTACGTAGGACAAACTATGCAATCAACGGTGCAATAGGCGGACTGCAGCGAGTATTTAACCGAGTTTCATCAGTATTCGATTTTCACCTGCCACGACTAACACTTCGGAGACGTTTCTCTTCATTCTTCTCCAGACATGGAAACAGTCAATGATCATGTTTTAATGTTTTGTAGTTTTAACTTATGACTTTAATTTTAATTTTAAGTTAAACCATCATTGGGACCATATCGAGTCTGTTGATGCTGACAAATAAATAAATAAATAAGTACCAGAGGGCAGTGCGCATCCTAGGCATCTACTTTGATAGGAAATTATCCTTCTCAAAAAACTTTGACGAGACAAAAGCTAGCTTCAAGACCAGGATTAACATTCTACGAACCCTGCAAGGCCAGCACCCAGACAGCAATCGATCTACCATGGCCAAGGTGGTCAAGGCCATTATAAATTCAAAGCTGACGTATAGAAATCACATGTCTAGCCCAGGGCGAACTAAATAAAAAGCTAGCCATACAATTAGGCTATCAGGATATCGATCTGGACGCGAAGACTACAGGCCTCTTGATGGAGGTCAACCAACTCCGGATAAAGTGGACCAACCAAGAGTTCCCTACAGTGAGCATGGTTCACTGGGTCGGAGCAAGTGGTTGGAACCTATCAAAACCCCGGACCGATTACTCCATCACCTTGGGACCTTGGCTGCCAAAAAAGGTAACGCAGCTACAAAACGAAAAATATAAACATCATACCATCCGCTACACCCGGATGGGTGTTGGCATCGGGGTAACAGGACCGCAGATAGCAGTTTGCTACATGCTTCCAATCCAATACTGAAGCTGCTGCCGCCTTTAATGCTGCAACAATCCTCTCCGACACCCCGATCGCCGTGTTTATCGACTCGGCTAGTGTAGTGGAAGTCATGGACTCACCGGTCACCGAACACCGGTGGATCCAAGGCATCCTCGCCCAACACTACCTTTGTTTAGATCCCGGTTCATTGTGGGGTATGTTGCAATGTCGAGGCTTACAGACCTGAAACAGTGGGGCAAAGCTTTCAGCGACTCGTGGGCCTCCGTCTGGAACGACGCTAGAGAGCCTTTCATCCGGAAGGTTAAAGGAGATATCGTCGGATGGGAGGAACCATCGAATACGTGAGTAAGTGAAATTCTCAAGATTGAGAACAGGACACACCCGCATATCGCACAATTTCTTTGACACCGGACCTTTTCCAAAGACATGCGAGGTATGACGATGTACTTCGTCGAACATGCCATCGGCCACTACCCTCAATACGAGGGCCCCCGCATGCTATACGACAATGCCGGAAGCATCAGGAATGCCTTGGCGTACTACCCGGTCAGAACTGCGGCCCTCGATGGTTTCTCCGAAAAGCCGGCCTCTTCGATGCAAGGTAAACGACCCGGCAATATCGACGAATACCAAACGACTATAAGACAGCATAGACAACAAAGAGAGCTTACGGCACTCCCTTCTGGACTCCCCAAAAGTCCTTGACCTACTGAACAAATTCGTCAAAGACTGAAACCTTCTTTATGGCAAGAATACTAAGATATAGCCAATTCAGGGAATTAACTTGCACACTAGCGCCACGTAATAAGAAAATTCTTAATTTCTGCCCACTACCCAAAAGTCTTTGACCTGTTGAACACATTTGCTGAAGACATGAACCTACTATACGATCAGGATCCCTAGATATAGCACAATTCTCGATCTGGCTTTCATCAATGAGGATAAGTGTGTTGAGGTACTGGAACCACCGTTGCCATTGCTGAAAATTGATCATCATCACAAGCCCTCGTGTTAAAATTTGAAACCACCAGAAAGTGCGATAGCATGAATGCATCGGACCCCTTCAACTTTGATTTCAACCAATGTGATTTCGCATCGCTTAACGCATTAATTTCGGCCGTTCATTGGGATGGGTGCCTTAATGGGTGCAACATCAACGAAGCTGTTTCCAACTTTTATCAACGAGTGTTCTCAATTGTTCGGGATGTAGTACCGATGAAGCAAAGACGCCACTTTTTCGGGAGAAGACAGCCTTGGTGGAACAACGAGCTGCATCATCTACGTAATCGTCTTCGCAAGGCCAGGAAACGTTATTTTCGTTCGAGGGACGAACAGCACAAAGCTGAGCTCCGTATATTGGAGAGCGATTATAATTCTTTGCTTGCGCGATGCTTCAGCAGCTACATTCATCGCACGGAAGAAAACATCAAAAACGATCCTAAGTCGGTCTCATGAACCAAGTCGAAAGCAGAGGGATGCAATTCCTCAGCATGTTTTTTATAACGGGTTTACGGCCGCAACCCCGCTTGATTCGGCAAATTTGTTCTCGTCATTCTTTCGGGGTGTGCTAAGTAATAACCGATCACCTCCGTCTGAAGTGTACTTGGACAGTTTGCCTCGGTATGATTTGAACGTAGCGCTTCTCGACTTTTCTCCGGAAAATGTGCTGAGCAAACTCCAAGGGATAGACGAATCCAAAGGCGCCGGACCAGATCGTCTTTCACCACTGTTTATCAAGTACTGCGCCGTTTCGCTTTCCGTTCCCGCCACAATTCTTTTTAATCGTTCCATGGCGGAAGGCGTTTTTCCGAGTGCTTGGAAAACTGCTGTCATTACTCCCATACATAAAGCTGGTAGTATCCACAACGTAGAGAACTACCGTGGCATATCAAATTTGAGCTGCTTGCCAAAGATTTTTGAAAGCCTCGTCTTCGATTCGTTTTATCCACACGTTCATCATATTATTTCCGAATTCCAGCATGGATTCGTGAAAAAACGCTCCTGATGGCATATGTTTCCTCGTTGGTCAACACACTGGAAATGAGACAACAAATCGATGCCATCTATATCGACTTCTCTAAAGCGTTCGATAGAGTGCCGCATTCTGGTTGACTCGCTGGATATTTTCCTACCTAACTGAGCGCAGTGCCTACGTTCGCCTTGATGGAACGAGCTCTGACCCATTCGATTTCACATCTGGTGTGCCTCAAGGGAGCCATTTGGGCCCACTTCTTTTTGTGCTATTCGTCAACGATCTTTGCGAAATGATTAAATCTCCGAAGGCAATGTTTGCCGATGATTTGAAGTCCTTTCGGGTAGTTTCATCGTTAGTTGATTGCTGTGCCATACAAGCTGCCATCGACGCGTTACTACACTGGTGCAGGCTAAACGGAATGGATGTAAATACCCGAAAATGTAATGTAATTTCTTTCTATCGAACAAGGATGGGGACCATTTTTGATTATAGAATGTTGACAACTAGTATCGACAGAGTAAGCACTGTTAAAGATCTGGGTGTGCTACTTGACAGTAAGCTGAGGTATACCCAACACATAGCTGCAACGACCGCCAAGGCGTACGCAGTGCTTGGATTCATCAAACAAAACACGCAGCAGTTTGAAGACATTCATTGCTTGAAAAGTCTCTACTGCGCGCTGGTACGCAGCATACTTGAATATGGAGTGCTGGTGTGGGCGCTATACCATGTCGTTCAGATTAACCGGATCGAGCGTATTCAAAGGAACTTTCTTCGATTTACTTCCGTGGCATGATCCGGTTCGATTACCACCCTACGAGCATCGCTGCGCCTTGATACATCTACCGACCTTGGCTAGTAGGAGGATCCTGTTGCAGCGGCTTTTTATATTCGACATCCTGAAGAGCAACGTAGACTGCTCAGTACTGCTGAGCAATATAAATGTAAACATTCCGACCAGAACGATCCGGCGTGCAGATTTTCTCCGCCTTCCTGTGCACCGCACTCTTTATGGACAGAACCATCCGTTTGATGTTTGTTGTCGTCGTTTTAATGAAGTATTTGTCCTTTTTGATTTTAATATATCTAAGACAATGTTTAGAAATAGGATTAGTGAATAGCAATATCTGTCTGTACGATCAGTTCGAAGACTAGTAAAATAAAATAAAATAAATAAATTCATTAAAATTGCACACTAGCGCCACAGAAACCTTCTATATGGTCAAGATCCCAACAAGACTTAGCATATTCAGGAAACGCATTTGCATTCTGAACTTCTGTCCACCAACTAAAAGTCCTTGACCTATTTCAGAACCGCTGACCTAGCTTATTGATTTCCTCCGGAGTTCACTTTTGAGGTCTACATTCACTTGGTGCTTTTCTATATAGGCTATATTTCTGTCACGAAGATAATATCTACAATCAACATTTGAAATAGGCAGAGCAACCAAACGTAAACAATGGCTTTAACTCAAAATTTCCCGAGAACCAAAACACATTCAGGCAATCTAACACCAGCAAACTTCCTCTATCGAATGGCATTACTAGTTTGCGTGGGTGTGTTTTGATTCTCGAGAAATTTGCGTTTAAAGCCATTGCTTACGTTTGGTTGTCTCGCCTATTTCAATTGTTGGTCCAGATATGATCTGAAACCATGGAATGCACTTACCCCCTCTTTCAGCGCCTCCGGAGCGGTCCATTTGATGGGCAGCTTGCTGATGTCGGCCGTATACCGCTCGTCTCGTGCCAGTCCAAAGTCGGACACCTTCGCGACACACTCCTCCGAAATCAGCACATTCCGGGCGGCCAAATCCCGATGTATGACCTTCTTCATTTCCAGATACTCCATTCCCGAACAGGTGTCGCTGTCGAAAGAGGGAAAAAAAGGCACCATATTAGGATCTTTCAATTTCACACAAACCGTGTTTCGCCTGTTACTCACAAGGCAAAATTGATCTGATCTCTTCGGGTAATGTGCTGTCTACCCCGGGACCGGAGGTAGTCTACCAGGGAACCTTTGCTCATGAACTCCGTCACCAGGTAGATGTACTTATCGTGGAACACCAGCCCGATGAATTTGACGAGATTTTCATGTTCGAGAGTTCTGTAACGTCGGAAAAGAAATCAGAAAACCGTTCGAATCAAGCACTTTGCCAACTCACGTCATCACGCCCGCCTCGGCAAGGAACTTATTGGACGCCCGACCGGCATCCTTCAACACCTTCACGGCCACCTTCTCGCCCTTGAGGATGCCGAGCATCACATCGCCAAATTCACCCTTGCCGATGTTCTCCTTCAGCTGCAGGTCCTCCATCTTGATCTCCCAGCCGTTGTCCTGGAAATCCTTGACGCAAAACTCCTCCTTCGGTTGGGCCTTCATCAGCTTCGTGCACAGTCCGTCCGAGTCCAGGGTGTAGTGCTGAATGAAGTGCAAAAAAACGAGCCGTTAATCGAAAACAATCGTATCAAATTGCATTGGGCCGTTTCAGTTTAATAGCATTAAATTGATAATGATGCCCGTCGTTCCTGGGAATCCGCTTACACACTCACCTCCACCAGTTGGCCGAGATTGTCAAAGTACTCGTCGTCATCGATCGTTAGCTTGTTCTCGGCGTACTTAATCCGGTAGTGTTCGACCTTCTCGTTGAAGCAGACACACAGCGTGTAGTCGCCGGGGAAGTTGGTCGATTCGCGCACCAGGAACAGACCGTCCTCGTGAGGCTTCAGCAGGTTTTCCGCCTCCTCGCGTTTTATCCGACCGTGGAACCATCTGTTGAGTGGAAGAAAAGGAAAGTAGTCGGTTTTAGATTTCCACCAACTCCATGGCAATCGACATTATGTGACATTCTTAAGGGGTAACCGAGGAACTGCGTCGGCATCTTTACACGTGTACTATTATTGTGATTGCGATTCATGGCCAATTGCTCGTTTAATTAATGGAAAAGAGCGTTTCACACACCAATGGCAATGCTTATCAGCAGCGCAATAGCTATCGATGAATTTGGCTTTTCCGCGAACGTGTTCCATAGGGTGATATGGGGCAAAGGGGCCATTCAGGGAGGAGAGGAGGGCGTTTTGGTAAATATTTCCAAGTCTTACAATGTGGTTTGAAAATATCAACTTACGTAATTATAACATGACCACAAAGTATATCAACACGCTTGTTGGAGAAATGCTTTCCATTTTCATTTTTTATTTGAAGCTAATGAGCGTTCCGGTATTGATAATTGACGTACCACGACAACGATATCCAATACGGTTCCTCCGGTATCCCCCCCGCTCCGAATTGATAGCTTCAATAATACATCAAAAGGAGAATACTCACGGCATCGCGTTCAGTTTGGCATTGACCTCAGCCCTCCGTTGGGCAGCTGCGGCCGTGGGCGAGAGGGACGCCGTGGCAACTCCGGCACCGGCCCAACTTACTCCGTTGCTATCGAATGCTCCTCCCCCGGTGACGACCGACGGCGGTGGAGGCAACCCAATTTGGCTGTGCATCGAATTGGACATCCCATGCGGGGGTGGTGGCACCTGCGGCGGCTGCTGCTGTTGTTGTTGTTGTTGTTGTTGACTGGGATGGGGTGGGATAGCGACTGCCGCCACCACTGATGAAGCTACCGATTGCTGCTGCTGCTGACTGGTAAGAATGTGGTTCTGTAGCTGGGCACTGTTCATCGAGGTGGACATGAGATTCGACTGATGGCTGCCCAGAGCACCGTGCTGGGCCGTTGGCTGGTGATGCTGTGCTGCCTGCTGGAGACCGGACGGCCCGAGCATACTGTGCTGGTTGGGAGATTTTGGTATGTGGTGCACCGGAGGGACCATTCCTCCGGAGTGCATTGGTGGAGGTTGCTGGTGATGTTGCTGCTGCTGTTGTTGTTGCTGAGCCGGCGGCAGGTGGATGGAATTAAGATTTTGATTACTCTGAAATGAAAGAAAGCTATGGTGTCAGTTGAACGACTGGGAAATTTAGGAAACTTACAGTAACACTGTGTGGAGGTAATTGCGGTGGTGCCATCTGCTGGTGCTGCTGTGGCGAATGCTGCGGCGGTTGTTGGCTTTGCTGCTGCGGTGCCGGTGGTGGATTAATGAACTGTGGTGGCTGCATCCCCACGTGTCCCATGCCACCACCGCCGGGGACACCTCCACCCGGTTGGGGCGCAGGCCGTTTGTGCTGCCGCGCCGGTGCCGTCGGTGGCATCTGATGCGGCATGAACCATGGACAATCGCCCGAGGCGGCCGAGTTGGCTGCGGCTACGACGGTTGACGAGAAACCCCGATGATGACCAACGACTGCTGTTTGACCCGACGATTGCAAATTGATGGCCGCCGTATGACTGTTCATTCCGCCGTTCAGCGCACTGCTTCCGGTGGAATTCCGACGCGACAGTGTGTTTTGATACTGCTGCTGCTGGTAGAGGGCTTGCTGTTGCTGCTGCTGCTGCTGCTGCTGATGGCTTCCGATGCCTCTGCGGTCCAAACGCGACTCGCTCCTCACATCGACATCTGCAAACAACAAAGAATACACACAACAAATTAGCTCATACACGTCTATTTCATCAGAATCATCATCAGCAGTTTACTAAATTGAATTATGCTGGATTGAGCACGGACAAAAGTATCAGCAAGCGATGAATCACCGCAAGCATTTCCCACATGGACATCATCGCTTGAAACCGATACGAGTCGTATTATGATTGAGATCATCGTCGTTGTTCCACTTCATTGGAATTCCATTGAGCGCCGGACCCGTAACCAGTCCCCGCCAGTTTAAATTAGCTTAATCAAATTTGTTCAAAGCACGGTATGTACAACAACAGCAACGAATCGATTGATGATTGCCAATAGAGACTTTGGCGGCGGCGGCGAACTCATCACCCAGTGATGTAGTGTGGAGCGACTCGCTTCAATGAAAATGCTTGAGATCTCATTTTACTACAACTCTGTGCCTACCCCAACAGTGTACATACCAAATCGTACACACCCACGGCCCACCCACGATGAATCGATACACCGGAATTGGTTTAACGATATGTACGCTGGAAGCTGCGGCTGGACGGTAGTCTGAGCTTTAAACAACACACCGAATGACTTGGGGAGGAGGTCATGAATGCATACATGAATGAGTTCGGTTGAAAGTGGAGAACCGGGTCAACAAGCGGAATACAGAAGAGACGCCTGACTGAAGAGAGACAGCATCCATCCATCCATCCATTGTTGGAAAATGATGTTTGATCTCAATTCTACTGATGAACTGACTCGCCAATAGAAGTCATTTGAATCGTTGTCATGCATTTGATTAGCGAAACGCTGATTGGCCATCGCAACGAGTCTGCGATGAGATGATTGACACAAATCAGCTAAAATTACGCTCGAAAATATGATTCGATGACATGAAACAAGTTGTGCGAATTACTTCTCCTTTGCTTCGTAGAAAGTAGGTATCGTATAAATAATGCCTACATGATTATCACATCATCATCTTCATCATCGCCATTACCTTCGTTGTTAATATTTTTCAGGTGATGCTTGTAAGTAATGCTAATTGGAACCGTTTATTGGTTGGTTTTTTTAAAGCCGTCTCTTAGCGACGCCGATGGTATAGTGGTAAACGTGACTGCCGTTCACTCCAAAGGGCCTGGGTTCAATCACAGTCGGCGCCCTCGAGATTTTCTGAGGCATAAAATCTCGCACACCACTAACAGGTAGAGGACATTTTCCCCTACCTGCTAGTGGTGTTAGTAAGCGTGTGCGAGCTACCAGTTACGCCAAATCGTTTGCACTGTTTACAAAGGCTGATACGTCCCTTCGAAAAAGTAATCGAGATATATAAATAAGTTACCTGAACAGGAGAAACGCAGTATTAAAAGTTCTTAAAATTTTCCTGGAGTTTATATTTTGAAGTTCTATAAGCCAAATAACATTTTCTGGGATGCAAACATGTGTTACCAAAATATTTATATTCCTCCAAAAATTCCTCCAAAAATTCACAACATCATTTAAAATTACCAATTTTGTTAATAAAAAAACATTGTTGAATTATCCAAATCATAATACACCTTGGCGTAAAGCCCCATTATATCATTAGTTTTGATAATTAAGTTTTCCAAAATGCCTGCAGTTCAGATCATTTTTATTATTATTATTATTATTATTAAAGTCACTTTAATACTCTTGCTTAGTTGTTTCTACCGAGCTCGACTGTGCAAATCTCGGCAAAAATAAGTTTCACTGAGATCTCAGCAAAAGTGACATATGATTGCTGAGTCTCGGATAATACCGAGGGGGACGACTCTATCTACGATGCAGGAAAGATTGTGTTTTGCTGTCGCTAGCTGCGTGCACGCTGAGTAAATAGAAACAAGATTGACGATGATTCTGAAGATTTCCTGCAAAAAGATGATGCGCGATGCAAGTAGATGCGAGAAATGAAAGAAGATTTTTCGAAGATTGATTCGCTAGTTGGAGATTTGTTAAGCATCTAAACTTGAGATTTAGACGTGTCGCCCCTCTCGGATAATACTTAGTTGAATGTCAGCAAACAAATGAAATATTTCCTGAGATCTCAGTAAATTTTTTTTGCCGAGATTTGCACAGCCGAGCTCGGTAGAAAAAACTAAGTGTGTGGATCATTCGTGACTTATGCCGGTTAGATTTGAACTCAGGTTAATGATGATTTCCCCTAGGTTTGAGCTGGATGATTTATCTCTAAGATAATTTAGTACTTCGACTTTGGCGTGAAAGGTATGGATTCAGATCTTTACACACTTAATCTAGCTCGGTAAAATCTCCAACAGCCGATTACCAAGGCATTTACTTTTGCTGATATCTCTGCAAAATATCTTTTTGTTAGCTGATATCTCAGCAAAATGTTATTTGTTAGCTAAGTCTCGGTAATTGTTTTACTGAATCTCAGCAAAATAAATTGCAGAATTACTCGGCTGTTGGGATCTCGGTGAAAAAATTTAAGTGTGTATGTTTTACAGACTAACCAAGGTATTCTACGATTTCCTGACTATTAATCTTGTGTACCTGGTTAGCACAATGCAGACATTATTTTTAATTTATCTCTGGACCTATTATTTCATGAGTTTATAATTTCGTTGAATGTGTCCGGTGTCGAACATGCATGCCAAGCATGATCGGGTATGCAAGGAGTTTTAGATCGGGCATTCTTTTATTGTCTTGAATCTGCTTCTCTATCTTCAAGTAGCTTCGTAACCAGATTTGTCTGGCTCAGGCTTTGGAACTACAGAAAACTGTAGCAAAAGAATTCAAGCATTTTTCTTCCAATGACACCAAAATAAATTATAAAAATTTACATCGCAGCCTATCGTGGTAGGAACAACGGCAAAATCATCGTTTACCCCGTGCGCTAACAGATTGTGAAAAAATAGAGTTTTTGTAATTTTGAGGATTTTGGATACTTTACCACAATGAAAGACATAATATTAAAGTTGTAAACAGATGTATAAACATAATAATATAATTATGTACATTATATAAAATTGATTGATTCCTTACAAGTTTTATAAAGTAAATGATTCTTCAAGACCATATTATGGCCTACAAGACTATGATATTTAAAAACAAAATTGCTACTTAGGATGAATATATATGATTTTTGCGGTGCGATTTCGGTTTTCCCAGATTTTCCCTGGCGAATCCGAGTTCCCGGTTTTCCCGGTTGGATGAACACCCTGTAACCTATTCCTCTCCTTGTTGATCTGCATGCTATTGGGCTGCTTGCGTTTTCTTACTGAAGTTCATGACTAAATAGGAAGATTTATTCTACAACTTTAAATGTGCCTTCCTAAGCGGACCCTCCGCATCCTAATTCTTACTCATTAGTCTAGTTTAATAAATAATTGAAATCTCTAATTCACCTAATCAATCATAATCCATGCTTTATTAAGTACCTGGACTTGTGCTTGTAATCTAAAATTAAACGTATTTCAAGTACTTTTGACTCAGTGATGTGCTTGAACGCGTGCATACTTTGTTCAGAATCCGAAAGAAGACAGTTGCACACCCTCCGTTCGTTTCTCATGTTACGAACGTAACCGAACTATGCGTTGAACGAGTGAAAACGAACTGAGCGAATGGGCGAAGCGATCGCTTCGTGTATACGTAGAAAACGCTTCGTGTAGGTTTTTTCGTAGCCAAAACTGCAACTTTTCGAACGGGGTGGATGTTAGATATTTTCGCAATCATTCTCATCTCCAGAGTCGACTCTAATGCTGTGATCATTTGTTGTGTCCTCATTCATTTCTAATATTCGCCCTTATTCTCGTTTTCGTTCGAATCGTATTTTTGAAACAAAACATTTTTTTTATATGGGAAATACGGTTCGATCGAAAATGAGAATAAAGGCGATTGCCTGTACCGTCTTCATGAGAGAAACTGCCTTCACGTAATTCACCCCGGTATCTGTTGGTGACAATGTACAGTTTCTCGATTTCCAGACCAAAATTTTTCTTAACATAATTCATAATTCATAGCTTAGGAGACAATGTTGACAGTATGTGTTTTGTGAATTTATCTTATACGCGCTTAAGCACTCTCTAGACTACGAGACACGGAGAGCAGATTCTGTTTTAGAACAGTTTTAGATATACTTATTCCTTCAACATCCTTATACATGTCATATTCACATCATGCTAATATTGTTTTAGTTTTTAAACAGTTCTTTAAGTTTAAAATTTGTCTGCTCAGTACATCAACGCCGTTCGAAAAGTTGTACGTAAGTTTTGACAACGGAAAAACCTACACGAAGCGTTTTCTACGTAGACACGAAGCGTTCGTTTCACCCATTCGCACGGTTCTTTTGCACTCGTTCAACGCATAGTTCGGTTACGTTCGCAACACGAGAACCGAACGGAGGGTGTGCAACTATCATCTTTCGGTTCGGTTTATATGTGCTGAACGAATAGACAGTGCATCACAACCGAACGCAGGGTGCTCGTTCGTTACTCGCTTTCGTTTCAGGAGAAATCGCCACAAAAATACTTAGGGTTTTTGATCTAATTTTCGTCGTACGAAGCACAACCCACGCTTCATCTCTATTTTCTGAAAGCGTTTAAACAAAAAGGGGAATAATTCTGTCAAATATAACTTCTAAATTTATTCACCTTTCCATACGTACGATTGGATTTGATACAGTGCCGCAAATTGTTGAGATATTGTTTAAAATCTATTGCTGCTTCTTGATTCTAAATTCGTCCTACGAGTTTCAATTCCGTCCAAACGCATTGAAACGCCATTAGATTTTCTTCGTCCTACGGATAAACGTAGAAAAAGGAGATTCGCTAGGAGCGCTTCTTTTGTTTTGAGAACAATGAGCGTAAATATGGTGTTTAACATTGTTCCCTGAGTAATACTTTAATGAAAACATCAATGAAAGCTTGTCACACAAATAGAAGGATAGTTGGGCACTTTCTGAAATATTTCAATAGTATTATTCCCTTGCAAACCCAAATAAATCTATCTGCGTAAAAATAAATAAAATAAGAGTGATTTGCGGCAAAACCCGCCAGTATCGCACCCAACGTCAGTGCCTCTTCGCGGCTCTCAATCAAAGGAGTAACAAGTGTGATACTATAACTGCTACACTAGATCTTTGGTTCTCTCATGCAGTGGTTTCTCAGAGAGGGGAAGCTTAGTAATCCCCATTGCCTGCCCATGGCGCCATTCTATCGCGACATGAGCCAGCAACGCCGGCCATAAACCTACCGTCTCCAACACTCCACTATAAAGCATGAAATTAAGTCCGCCCACCAACACCAAGGTGCAAAAACTAGCCAAGGGGAGGTAATTCCGGATCAACCTGTTTCTGAAAGAAATATCTTAGAAACATGATTTGAGTTGGAGATCTGCAAAATAATACCTGATAAACTAATAGCCTTGAATAATTATGCAGAGGACTTTATGAAGATCATTGATCAATTTAACGTTTTGTGGAACGATTCTTGATCAACCTGCTATCTTGCAAGAATATCTAAGAGACATGACAAGATAATCATTAATCAATCAGAAGAATTGCCAAAATATCCAGAGAACATTTTGCAGGTATTTGACCAACTGAAGGACATTAGAATAATTCCTATTCAACCTGATTTCTTAAAAATATCTGAGATTACAATTACTGGACAGTTGGAGACCTCCAGAATACAACCTGATCAACCTCAAGTCTTGACCTGTAACATGATACAGGTCCTTGATCATCTGATGGTCTCTGGAATAATTCCTGATCAACCTGTTACGAGAATATGTAACAGGCATAATATATTGAGCAGTTAAAGATCTTCAGAAAAATATCTTATAAAACATATGAATCGCCAAATTATCCAGAGAACATTATGCAGGTCCTTGATCATCTGAATGTCTTTGGAATAATTCCAGATCAACAAAATATGTTGCAATTTGACATTTTTACTCTTTTTTGTGGCAGTATAAACATATGCGAGGATTGCCCATCTCCTCCTATGACGGACGGCCGGAAATACTCATCGGGTTAAACAACATCCACTCGTTCGCCCCGAGTGAAGCAAAGCTCTTTGCAATGGTTGATCCGATAGCAGTGCGGTGCTAGCTCGGATGGACGGTCTACGGACTGAAGCAAGCGAATGCTGTCGAAGCGAGCTGCGAATATCTTGGAATCCACCAGGAAGTGACAAACGAAGACCTTCATAAGCTGCTGAAGGGACACTAAGCGCTGGAAGAATCGATCGTTGGCGTATCGCGGGAGTCTGCTGAGGACGAGAGAGCTCGCGAGATCCTCGAGAAGACCACGAGACAAATCGGTGACCGCTTCGAGACCGGGCTACTGTGGAAGACGGACGATCCAAGGTTCCCGGATAGCTACCCGATGGCGTTGCGAAGGCTGAAGCAGTTGGAAAAGAAGCTAGAGAAGAATCCGGAGCTTCACGTGAACGTTTGTAAGCAGATTGATGAATATCAGGAGAAGAGGTATGCGCACCTTGCTACTCCGGAGGAGCTCGTCAGAACGGAACCTGATAAGGTATGGTACCTCCCACTAAATGTAAAGTGGGATGCTGCGGCAACGGTGCAAGGTATCTCCCTAAATTCACAGCTAAAAGGGTCTGACATGCTTGTGCCGCTAGTGACTGTGGTCGTTGGGTTTCGGGAATACAGAATTGCTATGGGTGGCGATCTGCGTGAAATGTATCATTAGATGAAGATCATCGCTCGGGATCGACAAGTACAACGTTTCCTCTTCCGGAAAGATTCCAAGGGACCTCCACGCGTGTTTATCATGGACGTTGCCACGTTTGGATCGATGAGCTCTCCATGTTCGGCCCAATACGTGAAGAACCTTAACGCTCAACAGTACGCTGGGCAATATCCGGAGGCAGCAGCGGCGATTATCACCCGTCATTACGTCGACGACTACTTTAATAGCGTCGACACCGTAGACGAGGCGATCAAGCGAACGGAGCAAGTCAGGTTTATTCCCCAGAAGGGAGGCTTCGAGATTAGGAACTGGGTTTCGAATTCGCCGGAAGTACTCCAGAGCCTCGGTGAGCAGAAACCGGTTTCAGCCGTCCACATCACCGAAGACAAAGTAACGTCACACGAACGCGTGCCGGGTATGATCTTGGATCCGGATCGTGATGAATTATCTTTCTCTACTCAACATCGCCAAGAGCATCTTCCGTACCTATGCGGAGACAAAAGGCCAGTGTCGAGTATTAGTGCAATACACTGAAGAAGTCTGCACATTGCAGACAAAATACGCGTATCTGTCAAGGATAAGCAAATAAGGTAGTTGAATTAAATGGAAATTACTAATCTTTCTCTCTCACTTTATTTATGAATTAGAAGATAGTGCCTAGACCGAATATTGTATCTTAACTTTAAATGAAGATAACTTATGAAGAAGGCTGGCAATCCCTTATCTGTCTTAAAACAGCAGGACTGGCAGCAATCACTGCTGTTAAAAATAGTGATTTTAGTGACCATTTTGATGAAATAAGTGACTAAATAGTGACTTATAGTTGTAAAAATAGTGAATAAAAAGTGACCTAAAAGTAAATTTTAATGAAAAGGAATTTCTGAGGAGCTTCAGAGGAAAATTCCAAGGGCATTCTGAGCATAATTTCATAAAGTGTGTGGGAGAAAATGACTCCGGAGCAATTTTTTTGAAAATACTAAAGGAGGATTACAATTAAATCTCAGAACATCTTCAAAGGAATTCGGAAAATGTATTCAGGACAGTTTGGCAAACAAATTATGAGAAGAAATCTAAGTAATTTGTAAGGAGAAAAGCCAATGAATTCTTAGGAGACTTTCAATGTGAGTAGAATTCCAAGAGAAGGAGTGAGATTGGAAAGGAAATCTGAAATGAATTCAATGAATATTCGGAGAATCTGTCGAAAGGGTTTCTTATTGTGGAGAATTCCAAGGAAAACTTAAAGAAAATTGAATTCGGAGGATAGCTTCACCAAAATTTTGAGGAATATTTCAATGGAAATCTCCGTAGAATATGGAATGTACTATTCTGAGGTTTTCAGAACTACTTGAAAGCTCCCAATTTTTTCCTGAAGTTAATGAAACTGCCTTGAAGTTCTTTTGTAGTTTGAGAAACTAGCATGAGAATCACAATACTTCTCATCAAATTCTTAAACTTCCCTGAACTTTTTAGGACTTCCTAAAGTTTCCTAAATTTTTTCAATGATCATGGATCTCCTCTAAACGTTTAACAATTCGCTTAAGTTCTCTAAACTTCATTAACATTTATGTGACTTCTCTAATGTTAACGGAATTGCTCTGAGGTTCTTTCTTCTTTTCTCAAACTCTCAAAACTTCTCTAAAGTTTTAGCAGTTCTAGTGAATCTTGTTGTATTGCACTGAATTTAATTGAACCCCCCAAAAAAAATTTAAACTTCAGTGAGCTTCTGAACGTATGCGAAGACCTCAATTAACTTTTTACTGTCTCTGAAATTATCTGAAAATCTGGGAACTGCTTTAAACTTCCCACTAATTTTCTGAAACTAAAGGAACTGGCCTCCCCAATGTTCATACAAAATCCTGAAGTTCGCGGATCTCTCCTTAAGCTCCATAGATTTCTATAAAGTTCTCGAAATGTTTGTGAAGACCACAGTCCTTCTGTGAAGTTTTCGAAGTTTTTCTAAATGTCTGGAACTTTTGTGCTGCCGCAATTTTCATGGAATTAGAACGAAATAAATAATACAGTTCCATGATTTTCATTGTAGTTCTCAAGATGTTTTTGAAGTTCACTTCCCTTAATTATCGATACTTATTTAAAACTTCTTCAATAGTCTAGACTTTCCTGGTGGTATTTAAACTGCCTAAACGATTATTGAATTTCCTTAAAGTTCTCTAGCTTGCCCTGAATTTTCAGTATTTTTTTAAGAACCCGCAACTTTACTGAAATTCAATTATTAACCTTGAAGTTTCGAAAATTTCCCATAAGTATGATTATCGGAACATCTTGAGGGTTCTCGGTTTTTTTTCAGCACATCATGGAACTATCCTGAAATTTTTCTAAATTTACGATTATAGATATTTAAACTGCTCTAAAAGTCTGGAGTAAAGCTACGGAAACTGCTCTTAAGGTCTGAAATTCCCAAAAAAAACTCTAGATCTAGCTTTTCTGACGTACTTATAACCTTAAAAAATGGCACAATACCCCTCATGTTTTCTATATTTCTCAAGTTCCCATTGTCAAACCTGTGAAGTTCTCTGAAATTTTAGGAACTTCATAAAAGTTCCCGAAAATTTTCGGATGCTAAAAAATCCCCATATTTTCAGCGTATTAACTTCCCTTATGTTCCCGCAGTTTGTTTTTATGGAGCTTAACTGAAATTCTCATCATTTATTTTCATTACTCATTACTTCGCCAAAGCTCCTACGAACTTGAAATAAATCGTTTATTTTTTCCTTGATTCTGGCACTTTGTAAATTTTCAATATCTTGAACTTGTACATGGAATACGAAACTTCAAGATATTGAATAATTTTAGATCTTGGAATTACTCAAATTGGGTAAGTTTTTAATAATTTTATTAAGTGAGAAATTAAGTAAGTGATAAACTTCAACATTCAATGGATTTGATTGTAAAGCTGTTTCTTTAAAACTGAATGACATGTCTCAAAAACGTTTGGGTAAATTGCTGTTGTTTTTGATCTATAAAAAAAAAAAAGAATATTTTGAACGCATTTAAAAATTTAGTTTTATTATAAACCTGGAATTTATCCGTTAAATACTGGAAAAACCTGGAAAAGTCAGATAATTTTATTTAGAAAAATGAATAGACACCCTTTAGATATAGAGAGACGATTAAAAACCTAAAGCAAAGAATGATCAATCTAGAATTAAATTCACGCTAAAAAAGTGGAAAATAGTGACTGATTACCACAAATAGTGACTTTAGTGACTTGGCCTTAAAAAAGAGACTTTTTAGAGACTGGCTTGAAAAAAGTGACTAAGTCACTAAAAAGTGACTCGCTACCAGCCCTGCAATACAGGGAATCAAAACTATTTCAAATAGATAAAATGGCAAACGATCAACGAGCCAAATGATAACGCATCGTCAGTAACGGCAAGCAACATGACGAAGACCTCTTGTGTTTTTATTCTATTTTTAAGATCCATTTTTGGGCCGATTTTTCCCACTATGCGCTGTTGAAGTTCCCTAAAACCTAGCGATTCCTGTGTAAATAAATCACAACAAATTGATTGGTGATAATTTCATCGAAGGCAGATACCGGGAAGTGACCTACTTGGCCTCTTACGACGATTTCCTCTGATCCATGCTAAAACTGGGGAAATAGGGAAAAATAGGCCACTTCCCGTAATCTGTCAACAATGAAGCCATGACCAATCGATTTGTCGCGATTATTTTCATAAGAATAGCTTGTTTTTAACTAAGAGGAAGAGGAGACAATACGGGGGCGAAAACGAACCACTTTTCTGTCAAACGCGAACCAGCTCGTGATTGGCCGATTTGAAATGCGTAAGATAGAGATAGAGATAAAAAGAGTAAGAAGCCAATTGTCTCCTCTTCCTCTAAGGTTTTTAAGAACCTCATAAAATGGCAAAAATAAGTTTCAAAAAAAAAAAATTTTGGCTCGATTTTTTCCACTGTGCATCAAAGGAAATATGCACCTCAAAAATGTGTGCCTATTTGAGTGAATTAAAAAAATGGAAAGAGTTCTATTTACTGATTTTTTTTTCTCTTTCTATTATGTCAAGGTTTGAAACCCACGGCTGAATTGCAAGAGCAAAAATGTGTCTTAAAGTTCACATTTACTACCAAATCGCATTTGTGCATTGTAAAGGGCAATAGCTCAACCGAAAGTTCGAACGCACGGTTAAACACCGAGACCAAATTCCAAGTGAAAGTGATCCGCACTCACACAGCATTTTAATTAGCATTTTATGTGGAGCGTTTCATGGTGGACCTTCTCCGTATTTTGTTGCTGTTGACTGTGTAGCCATTGTGTTCACACCGTCGAATCTGTTCGTCCGTTCATCGTTGTAACGCACATCATTAGTGTTTCTACTATTACCTTTACAAATGCGTTAATGTACCGGTAATTTCCTCCCTATAATTTTATTTGTGCATAATTTTATAGGCCTCGCAGGTCGTCCTACACCACACCATAAAGCTGTTTCGTTGTGAATTTACGTCTGTATTTTTGTACCTTCATCGGTATTCATTCATTCATTCATTGATTTAACATTACCGGTCGATTTTTCCTCTAAATCGATCGTTTAATTATTAGGAAAGAAAAGGAAACTTTAATTGCGGTACGCTTCTACGGAAACGACGGCATGTGTTTTCACTGACGAAGTTGGACCTTGCGTCAAGAGCCCTCGAGCTCAAAGCAAACCGCCTGATTGGATGGATGAAATATTTATAACAAGTTGGCGAAGATCAATGAACCAGTGCGTTACGTCGTATACAATCAAAACTGGAACTTAGGAAAATATATCAACCATTCAATTTGATGATTCCAAAGCTCGAAAACAAGTTTACCTTGTTTCGATTTTACTTTTCCGCCTATCGATAGGCGAACATTCAAAATCGACTTCACAAAGCTTTAATAACTTTGAACATTCTTAAATTTAGGCCGGTCGCCGAATGAAGGGGTTGCACAATATGTCTCTATCGTTTTCTGTTTTGATGAACGAGCTACTACAGTTCTGCACTACGGCGGAGGCCAGAGGAAATTAATTTTAATTGGAAACCCCAAAAAGTTTTCCACGGCGAAATTGAACAAATTTCTAATTGATGGAATTGGCTGACATTGCTTTCAGTCTGTTCAGGGTATCATTCATAAATAAATTCACGCTTACGATAGAGAAATTGGAATTTGAGAGTTTATTGAAAAATCGATAGGACGCTGGGGAATTTGAAAACATTTCTTTATTAGAGAGACTTTCAGCCAGTTTGATGGCAGGGCATAGGGTGCGTAGTCTTTGTATATCCTGCTCAGATAAGGCATGATACCATGGATCAAGGAACTTATCGGGTAAATTAAATGTTTAAACTTCCCTGGCATAGTTTATTGAATGACGAATCCTCGAAAGCTCTCGATTGAAAACTGGGGAAGTGCTCATAAGTAGGAACACTACGTTGAGTATAGGTCCAAAGATCCAATTTAGATGAAATTCCCATTGTGCCGATTAGGGTGCCAATGAAAATGGTCATCTTGAATTTCCAAAACCGACCATGAGCAAAATGTTTACTAGCTCGAAAAAAAAATTACTCAAACTTTTTGCGTCACCCTAAAATCAGGTTCGATTGAGCCCAACCCACATGAAATTTCGATTATTGTATTTTTGTATGATACTAAACGACTAATGAATGCATAAAACGTCGAGATCTGGGGATATCGCGAAATTTTTGTTTTGTCAAAAATCGACTTTCTGGAACATGAAATCAAGAGCAAATTTTCATTACGTCGAATGTAACAAAGGTAAACAAAGTCGAACTATCAGTGTCAATCGATTCTCCTGCTATTACACTATATACAGTCCGAATATAGGATCAAATCCCATTTTTAAATTTATTTGCCAGTCAAATTGCTTTTTGACGTAATCACCTTCCGATCAAAATAGTTTTCGATGTTACTTAAGTCACCCAATTTCTATGGAGATGCCGTTTGACTTAAGTAACAGCGCTGAGAAACCCGTGAAAAGTGTACGTTCGTCGTTTCGCTTTCTCATTATTAAAGTGAATAAATCGAACTGTTTGTTGCTAAGATGATTTCGGTGGTCCTAAAATGATGAATGGGCTGCACGTAAGGAGACGTAATTGATAATTCTCCCGAATATCCTGGTAAATACACTTTGACTTAAGTAACAATAGGGGCCACCAAACGACGTATAATAACTTTTGAATCAAAAACCAGTATTTTTTAGCATGAAAGCTAGCGATTTGCATTTGTATGATTAAAACCCTGCTAAATATGTTAAACATTGCTATCACTATGAGATTATATGTGTTTACTTGGAAATAGGAATAACTTTTCGGTCATCAAAACAAAACTTTATTTTTCTCGGATTGGTGCGAATGTTACTTACGACATAATGAAAATTTGCTCTTGAAATGTCCATAGATTCCCGGCAAAACAGCAAAAAATATAAATTTCTGAATCGTCCTTCTCCGATTTGTATGAAACCTTGAGTAATTGTGATGATGATATATAGGTCTCCGCGTACATCGTACGGGTTAGGCAAAAATGTGCGTCAATCTTTAAAAACTGTCGCATTAATGGCCCTTCGCTCATTTTCAACTTCTATTCAATTTTCATACTGCCGTACTCTAACGGAACTATCCACCTACCCTCTTCTAAAAGATCATTCTCTAGCTAATAAATCATCACACTAAAGCTTCATGTTAGTATTTCCAACTAACTCTGATATGATAGTGGTTTACCACCCATTGTAGCACGGAAACTAAGTCCGACAGCAGTGGACTCTCTTCTCTGTTTGTCTTGATCAACCTTAAAAACCTCTGATTGTCCTCAACATGTCGCTATGAAGGGCCAAAAACGGATTGGGTAGATCGATAGGCAAAGTCGTCTATACGCATCTACGGAACATAAAGAATCTCCTTCCAGCAACTCAGCAAATTGGTCAAAAAGACAACAGGAAGATGCCCCAATAAGTGGGGAGAAGAGCCCGCCCTTTATCCACGAAATGTTATCAACAGAGAGTTGGCATTCCCACTCTTCCCGGCCAAATCGCTTCAATCGGGTGCCCTTTTGGACCGTCCCTTCCCTTTTATATATGTATTTCAATGTATATACGAGTTGATTGATATGACTATTGTCATTTTTACATTTCGATGAAGATCGTGATACTTATCATTACAGAAACCAATCTTGTATCGCAGACCAGGTCCATCAACAATACACTCGTTCCGGGGCTCTGTGATAAAGCCATTTTGTTTTTCTTCATGATGTTCGCTCACCACCCAGAATGCATGTAAACGAAAAAGAAAAAGAGATACAACCAGATACAACCTTGAGTAATTGTTTGCTAAAATTCGACCATTTTGATTCTTGTAAAATTTGAAAAATGTATGTAGCTCGGAAACGGCATTTATGGTCTAAATGAAGTCTGAAACAAAGCTGTAAAGTAAAATAATGTCTTTCAGGGAAAAATAATCAAACCATGTTTTTTTTTTATTTATTTGAAGTAAAAATTAAAAAAACCCAAATATCTAAATTTTTGGAAAAAAATATTTAAAAAAGCTTATGAAAAATGCAAACTTTTCGTATATTCAAAACCATGATTACGTAAAACAAGAACTTTTGGCAACTTTTTTGAAATTTTTGACAGTACGCTTTTTTGTGTATTTTCACAGAAAATTATTTAAAATGTCTCAACATTGTTTACTCTATATATAGGGTAGAGAACTACTTCGGCCTAATCGCCCATTTTGGGCCTATCGAGCAGAAAACTTCAAATAAATCCATGATTTCAGAGTTAACAAGCCAATTGTGCATTTGGTACGATACTTTAGTTAATAAGCTACCGAACGAAGTCAATGAGAACGCCTGGTATGAAGGTTTGCACCCATTATTCCCAAAAACAAAAGAAGTGCTCCGAACGAATCAATTTTTATCTTCATCCTATAGGCCGAAGTGAATTCATTGACGTTTCAATTGCGTTTCAATGCATTAGGCCGAGTTTAAAATCCGTAGGTCGAGTTTGGCGTCAAGAAGCAGTGGTGGACTTTTGATAATATCTCAACGATTGGTTTCTCGTTTTCAAATCTTACGGTACGTACGGAGAGGTAAATAAATTTGGGAGCCATCAGTAATAACAACATTCCGTTTGGTGCTAAACTGAACTAGATTAAGAAAGACTAAGAGCGGGTTATGCTTAATAGGCCGGAAATGGGGTAGTTAACCCTTTTACATGATACGACGTTTTAAAAAAGGTTCAAAAATGTTACCAAAAGTTCTTGTTCTACGATTTTTATCAATTTTGAAGTGTCCATAATTTTAACCATTTCAAAAGTTTGCATTTTTTTTTTTTTTTTTTTTTTTTCCTTTATTTAACGTCGGTCTCTGTTCCGCAATCTAGTGCCAATCACCGACGGACATCGATTGCCATCCATTGACGGCAACCGAATGTGCAGGAAGGCAGCTTCCACACCTGCGTAGGATATCGCACCCATTCACAACACACATGGGCCGGGACCAACGGCTTTACTTCCCTTCCGAAGGAAGACGTGACCAGAGATTTTTATGCCTCAGAAAAATCCCACCGACCTCGGCTGGGGATTGAACCCAGACCCATTGGGGTGTTAGAAAGCAGTCACACTTACCACTACACCACCGGCGCCGGCGTGAGTTTGCATTTTTCATGAAGCTAAAAAAAAAATAGAAAATTGGACAAGGACATTTTGAGATATTTAGGTTTTTAAAATTTTTTAGGATTTTTTACTAGATATTACTAAAAACTATTTTTTGTGTATTTTTCTCAGAAAAAAAATATTTTTCTCTACAACTTTTTCTAAGACGACATTTTGATCAGAAGTTTAGAATAAGGATGTTTGATACCAAATATGAACCCATAAAAAAAATCCGATGTCATTTTGAAATCCAAGATGGCGGTTTCCGGTTTCATACAAACTGGGAAATACTGTCAAATACCCATCAATATATTTTTGAAATCGGGGTGATGTCTAGAGACTGGAAATTTATATCCGATGCCATTTTGAAAAAATGAAAAGTGGGATATACTGTCAAATGCCCATCGATATGGGTATTTTTGAAATTGGGGTGGTCTGAGACCGAAAACTGGAATCCAATACGGGGGCCATTGGTTCAAATACCCATCAATATGAGTATTTTTGGAATTGGGGTGATGTCTGAGGCCGAAAATTGGAATCCAATATGGCGACCATTGGGTTCAGAAAAAGTGGGAAATAGTGTCACAGGCACCGCAATATGGGTATTTTTGGAATCGGGATGATATCTAGAGGCCGGAAATTGCTATCTGATGCCATTTTTAAGTCCAAGATGGCGGCATCCAGTTTCATGAAAAGTGAGAAATACTTCAAATACTCATCAATATTGGTATTTTTGGAATCGGGGTGATGCCTAGAGGCTAGAAATTGATATCCGATGCCGTTTTGAAATCCAAGATGGCGGTTGTCAGTTTCATGAAAAGTGGGAAATACTGTCAAATACCCATCAATATGGGTATTTTCAGAACGGGGTCGACGTGTAGATGTCGAAAATTGATATCCGACGCCATTTTTAAATCAAAGATGGTGGCTTCCGGTTTCATAAAAAGTAGGAAATACTGTCAAGTACTCATTAATATTGGTATTTTTTGTGATCGGGGTGATGTCTGGAGGCCAGAAATTGATACCCGATGCCATCTTGAAATCCAATATGGCAGTTTCCGGTTTCATGAAAAATGAGAAATAGTGTCAAATGCCCATAAATATTGTTATTTTTTAATCGGGCAGGGCTGGTAGTGGGTATGTGATGTAATAGTAGTGACTTTAGTGACTAAAATTACGAAAATAGTGACCAAATAGTGACTTTTAAACAAAAATAAAGTGACCAATAGTGACATTTATTGATCGGAAAGATATGGTTCCAATCATCCGTTATTCCAGTATTTTTCATGCTTTTTAAAAGTAAAGCAAATGATTTAAGGATCACATAAATTTGTTATCGAAACATAAGTATGAATTGAATAAGCAAGAGCACGTTCCAATTCAAACCTCCATTTCCACACTCTGCTGATCACGAATTTATTATTAGATCGCGAAATTGAGCCACAGAGTAAAATGTTCAAAGTACCGATTTTAGAGTGCATTTTTTGAAGATATAGGATATATATGAAGCGATGCATTTAGCAACATGAAGAACTGAAGTCTAGAATTAAATGTACTTAGATCTAAGTTAGCAATGAGTATATTAATAAAAGACCCTTCTCTTTTTTGTAGTCGGTATAACGAATTGGTCGTCTTTTTACTTTGCTCCATTCCTCCCAAGAATATAATCTTCTGTAACACCTCAAACATAGAAAAGAATAATAACTCTGCGATAGCTTTTCTAGATCGCAGTTTAAGAAAAAATCTCATTATTATGGAATGATCACGGACATAAAACACAATTGAACGCGTCTAGGACTTAAAATCTCGATCGTGAAATATTAGAGATTTAGGAATACATTTTAGAGTTTAAAAAAAAATCTAAGACCTGGTTTTTGTATTACCGGAACATTAGTATGGAAAAAATACAATACAATTTAATGGAGTTAAAAAGGAACTCAAAGATCTGTGACAATATTTTTTTCTCGAAGTTTGTACGGATACTAAAGCTACAGAGGGTCAAAGATTATTCAAATTTCTGACCTTTGAACAAATGTTGCGAGCTTGAAAATTTTCCTAGATCATTTTTTGACATTATACATTGAACCAACGAGAAAGGTAATGTTTACCTGAAAATTCAGGTAACCTCTTCAAAACAGGACTTCAATGGCATGCACGGAGAACAAATTCGTTAAGTTAAGATAACAATCCTAATAGTTACTTTCACATGGAAAAATATTGTTGTTTGAAAGAAACCTATAGTTATTCCAACATTAATTTGACCGTCAACTCAATCATATCTACCTAATAGATTCAACTGTTCATCTTATACTCAATTCAACTATAACTTTGATCAATTATAACAACCGTCAAATGTAATTTAGTTATATAATTTGGTTTCAATTGATCATAATAAATCCACATACTTTAAACTTGTGATGCATAGAGCAGGCGATAAGATAGCTGGCTCTCACGCAGATGAACACGGTTCAAATCTTAGTTGAATGTTCTTGTTCACCTTTTTTATGTTGTGTTTTTGAGATCGATAAAGAAGCAAAACAAACTCCTTAATATGTCGATAGTGAAGGGCAGTTCGTTTAATAAACATTGTAAGATTTTGCTTCCCTAACAATAGTTTTCTTGAATCAACTAAAGCATAGTTGTTTTTTGAAGTTTAACGTTTGTTCATCTATTGAAAAATATAGTTGAGCCAACCGACTATAGCTGTTGCCCTCTATATATAGTCAAATCAACAATAGTTTCGGGTTATCTCTAAAACAATTGAACAATATAGTTATTTTGACCGGAAACATAATTGCGTCTGCTATAATTTGTTCTCCGTGTGGTCATGAATTCCAATGGATTCACTGGTCCAGTCCATATGTCATGCTGGTGAAGGTTAAGTGAAATTCACTTAAGTTTTTCGTGATTTCATGGTATGAACATTTTCTCGTCGTATTCATGATTAAACAAATGGCGATGGAAGAAAGTGCGCATTCCTCGTTGTTGGACGAGTTGGAATTCCCAGGCTTCTTCATGTTTTCAAGCGTAAGTTTTATGTTTTTTTTTTATAAATTAACACTCAATTATAAATTAAAAATAAAATTGCAGAATATAAGTAAATTTAAATTTTTCTAGAATGCAATCATTTAATGACTTAAATAAATCGAAATATATATCTATAGTCTATCACCAATTCACTTTATCATTACTACAAAATCCAGTAACATCTACTTGCTAATTCCCGTAACTTTTAAGTGATGCCAATTTGAAGATTATCGGAAAACACGAAACATTCACCTAAAAAGTATGATGGAAAATATGTACGTGCCTATTCAGGTGAATTTTACGTAACTTTTTGTTGCAGTGTAGGCTTGGATAACTTTCAAGATCTCAATGTAAAACAACCAGAATATTGGGTCTAGGGCTTTTTTTTAGAAATCTCTGATAATTTATGATATTTCTATGACAATTTCAATATAAAAATAAATAAAATATTAGATATCGTGAACAGTAAACGTTTCCATATGTTCGCAACTCTTCTTGTCAGACTTAACTCTGAATTTTTAAAGTCAAATTATTTACTCTCAACATTGGTCGTAAAAAAGTGACTTTAGTGACTAAATTTTAAGGAATAGTGACTTTAGTGACTTTTTGATGAAAAAAGTGACTTTTTAGTGACCGACTTGAAAATAGTGACCAAGTCACTAAAAAGTGACCTGCTACCAGCCCGGTCGGGGGATGTCTAGATACTGGAAATTGATATCCGGCGGCATTTTGAAATCCATTATGGGTGCCATTGGGTTCAGAAAAAGTGGGTATTTTCAGAACGGGGACGACGTGTAGATGTCGAAAATTAATATCCGACACCATTTTGAAATCAAAGATGGTGGCTTCCGGTTGCATAAAAAGTGGGAAATACTGTCAAATACTCATCAATATGGATATTTTTGGAATCGGAGGATGTCTAGAGTTTGGAAATTGATATCAGATTTAAGAGTGCCGCAAAGCGGTTTAAAGTTTGAAATTATTTCATCTGAAAAATATTCCAAGGTACTTGCAGGGATGTATTTGCTACCCTTGGGAGCAGCCCTGGTCTATTTTTGTTATTGTGGGTCCTCCATTTTCAAATTCTACCTACCATGAAACATTGGTAAACGATGTTTCATGCTTGCGCATTTGTTAATAAGTGTTAAAACCTAATTTCATCAGTATTTCGTAATAAATAATAAATCCAGTATGGCTCATAGCATCCCTTAAAAAAATTTCACTAATTTTAATTTAGAAACTGACTGCTATTCTGAGCAGTTGGTGATCATCATTGCATTACATAACTTGAGGATAATTCTCACATTTGGGAAAACCGATTTCAGTGCATATACTTAAGTATAGGTAATTAAATATATTGAACAGCAAATGCTAGCTATTATAATTGTCATCCTCTTCAACAAAATGTTGAATCTGTTGACATTCACGAAACATGTTCACGACCTGATTAATATGAGCAAACTCCGTTTTTCATGTAACGCCCAAATTAGACAAAATCGATTAAATCAGCATTAGGGTAGGACGGGCAAGATCGCCACCCTAAGGTTTTCTTTTCATATGTAATAATCGCAATTGATTCATTAAAATATTGTCTCTCCTAGGGCTTCCTACGGCTGACATAGTTCAATGTATTCAAATTTGCCTTTTTACCAAATGAACTAAAAAAGTAACTTCCAAAATTTTTTCCGACAGAAACTCACAAAGTTTCAAAAACTTTGGTTGCAAACGAAGTAAGAATTTGATATTTGATGCGTCTATGAACAATGATGGCAACAACACCATCAAGACGATCATTACGTTAAATGAAACAATTTGCGTCCCTTACAACCTTATGGTCAAGTTTAAGGAACGTTTCAATTATAACAGCGATATGCACATCATGAACTCTCAAAAATTTAAATAGCTCATATTCATTATCTTTAAGAGACCAAGCATTTCAATTCAAAATATTTAATGATTTAAAATCCATTCTATCCAATCAAGTCGCTTTATTTTTTTTGTAAAAAATCTATTTAGGCGCAGTAATACTACCTAAATCAAAATCATCAAAATTTCCGTTAGAATTCTGTTGGCTAGAATTTTGATTTCTTTCGATTTCTACCAGCTGCAATAGCAGCATAGGTTGCTCAATTTACTTACTGAGCATTGTTAGCAGCAGGTATAGAGGAAGGAAGCTTGTGACCTGTTTGTACCTACGAACGTAGAATTTATTCTCGCTGACAGTAGTTAACAGTACCTGGTCAGGAACATGGAGCGTTTCCTACCTGTCGCTTAGACCGAAATTCGCTTTGCGAGTCTTACATTCTCGAAAATTGGATTTGTGATTTTCACCACAATTTGAACATTCAAATTTCATAGGATCTTACTTCTCAGGACTGGCGTCCTTTGAGTGAGAGGAGTCACCACAATTCATGCATTTAGCAGGGATGTAGCAATGGTTTGTTCCGTGACCCCATCCCTGGCACTTGCGGCACTGGGTGAGGTTTGGAAATTTCCTTCAGTCTTCCTGAAGTGTTCCCACTTAACTCGAACATGGAGCATAAGGCTAGCTTTTTCCAAGGCCTTAAGGTTGTTTAGTTCACTAGATTTGAAGTGAACTAAATAAAAATCATTAGAAATCCCGTTGCACGAATCGCCAGGAATCGGATTTAATTTTCATTTTAATTACTTGAAATAGCTCAACTCCAAGAAATTTTAGCTCAATTCATCTTTGATCTGATTCAGGGATTCACCACTGGGCAGACCTTTAAAAAAAAACCTTGAACAGAGTTTTGGTGTCGTAAGTGAACAATTTGTGTTGCTTCTCAGTAAGATACTTGAGGAGACGTTTCACGGCATTCACACCGACGGTCAATTTGAACTGAAAACTTTAATTTAACGAAGTTAAAATGTTCCGTGCCAACAGCATGGAAATCGGAAGTGGTTATCACAAAAGGGGGGACCTTTTCCTTCTTGAATGGATGATGGTTCATTGTCATCATTCGTGAGCATATATTGCTCAAATAAATTTCATCGAGAGGGGGATCCAGAGATTGCCCTTTTCTTTTGTGTTTAGGCGCCATGGCGGCAGAAGAATGTTTTTCCAAATCGATATCCAAACAGGATTACCCCAGACAGGAAAGGATCGAAGAAAAATAAGAATCGAACAAAGTAGAAAAAATGCAGGTAATATTTAGCAGTGAGAAGTGCTGTTTAAATTTGTTGTAGCTTTGGGTAGCAGTAACTCTTCCTTCAGCAAAAAGCAAATAGACCGGCACGGCAAGAGCACACGATGCGGACTGACGGCGATCTCATTGTTTTAAATTTGATTCTACCATAACGAAAGAGTTAATCTTATCATTATTTCGTTTGCTTTATTAAGTAGGTTTATCATTTCCAACGGCTTATTATAAATATGGTATATTCACTCATTTCTAAATTGTGGCTCCCCATAAAAAGTGTAAATACATTCACAGTTACTGGTATCAAAATGCAAACAGATATACAGATACTCAATCCTTCTGCGGCTGATGATGAAATGAAGCAATTACGTAACCCAGCTCAAAACCAACTCCGTCAGGGGCAACGTACCTGCAATGGAAGAGAGAAAGGAGATAACCTCCAATTAATAATGCAACACATGTAATACCCATTGATTGGTACCACCAAATCAATCGATTTGTGCGACACCCACAAAACAAAACGCGAGCAATTTTCCCGCAAAGCAAAGTAAAAAAAATCACCTGTCACGCTAAATAATCCCAAAACAACAACCCACAACAATAACAACAAAGCACGCACACACACACACACACGCCCGCAAGCGCATGGCAGGTGATGATTCAATAGTCCACACCAAATAGGAAGATTCGGTGGAGGAGATAGCCGCGGATTGGCCAAAAAACGCCCGGCTCTTTAAATCCACTCCTCCACTGCATCAATGGAAACAACGGCTGGTTGTTGAATAATAGTTACCGGTCGCCTTGTGCCCGCACGACCTGTTGTAACGGCTTGGAAAATAGTAGTAGGTAAATCGTAGTACCCGACACGAAACCTTTGCATGAACCTGGGTAGGTAGTGGCGATGGTGACGAGTTGCGAAAACGTGCATGTAGTTCATTTTTACTATACAAATTTTTCGGCTGGCAATAAAATAAAAACAAAATCGCAGAGGGCGCCGTTTGATTGTGGCGTATTTTTGTTTTGCGAAAAACAAAAACAAACAAAAAAAAAACTGCATGCATAAAAACTAGGTGAGCCAAAAAAGTATACACGCTAAACGGGCAGAGAGTAGGCGCCGACCAAAGCAGGCGAGAAAAATTGCAATTTTAAACTTGGTCGCGTTTCGCCGGTTGCTTTGGCTTGCTTGAATTAAATTAAGGTTGTTTATTGGCAATCTTTTTCTTTTTTTTTCTCTCTCTCTCTCTCGACTCAACTCGGCAAGCGTCAACCGGGCGAAAATAATTACAGAAGGATTACAAAATTTTAAGCTGTTTTGGGGGAGTTGGACCGGTATCAGACAAGAAGGGTTTGGTGAGGGAGATATAATCCTGTTTTCAGTGCTGATGAAGGAGTAAAGTACTTTTCAATTAAGTTGGCGATAGGTCTGGTCGAGATACTGTTTTTTTGTGGAAGCGTGACAGGGCTTTATGTAATTGTAGTCAGTAGCCGTTGAATATTTCGATTTGATGTACATGTCATAAATCATAACAACGGAGTCAATGAGCTTTCTGCTGCGTAAATATATTTTTTTTAAATTTAAGGATTGTTTCCTATCAAGAAATCTCCCACATCGTGTGCGAATTTGCAAAATTCCATATCGTGCATCAACTTCCCTTTCAAAAGGAGGAAAGGAAAACGCAGATCGCGTTGTTCCGCGCAGTAGGCCGCCGCCATGTAATATAGAAATAGCAGGTGGAAGGAAGGTGCGAAGGTAAGATATAAAACGAATAATTGTTGTTGTTGTGCGAGCGAAAAGGCCCCACTGAACCGATTAATTTCTTAGCTAATAGAGTAATTAAGCTCTTTTAGCACCAGCGCGTCAGTGCATACTTCGAATGCGCGTGTGTACGTTGCTTGTTTATATGTTTTGATAACTGTTTTTTTTTGTTTCGCAGAATTCCCCCTTAACTCGGCAAGGTTCCCTTCATTTAACGCCGCTGAATGAGAGGGCTTGCGTTATGAGAAGTAATTATAATTCGTAGGTACTGGTTGATATGTGAGTGATTCAGAGAATTTTTTCGTGACTTCCATGAACGTGGCTTGGGCTGGGTGGTCGCGTGCTCAGTAGTCATGATTATTATGAGGGTCTTCTACAGTGAGTGTATGCAACTCCGAATTGAAGCACGTCCAGTTAAATCAACCAATGTTCCTAACGAGTTTGCTTTGGTGCGTTAAAAAAAAAATAATATAATTCTGATTTCTTCAAATCCTAGATTCTATGAATGTAAGTTTTCGCTTTCATAGACTTTCTTCGCTATTCAATATAAAATCACTGTTGCAGCGTTTCTCAATATATGGGCCACGGGCTGAAAAGGCACGGAATCGCGTTTATTTGTTATTTTATGGGTAACTGATATGGATTTAAGAAAATCAAAATTTAGATTATAAAAACCTTACGTCCTCTCAGTAGACCTCGTTCCATACAAGAGCATTTCCAGCCCAAAACGCAAACCGATTGGACATGAGCGTTTCTGATTTGAATGAATCATTACTCATATGTATGCTGATATCAATGGTTGCCTTTTACATCTAAATATGAATAATGGATTATAATTAAAAAAAAAATCATAACATGAAAATGATTGATCTGATCAAAATGACAGCTGAGAAAAGGTTGTAGGTAATTAAAACTAGATAGAGCAGGAATTAGGGCGTAACAGCTTTTGTAAACAATGACTTCTATAGATGATTTCTAGGAATTCAAGGAACGTCCACGCAGACCAACCTAACCATCGGATAGGGGAAGTCTTTCCCTACCCGATGAGGATGTTGGTTTGCGTTGGCGAGCCTTAAATTTCTAGAAATCATCAAGAGAAGTCATTGTTTACAAAAGCTGTTAGGCCCTAATACCAGCTCTATCTAGAAATGTTCTTTGAGAAAAAATACACTGAAAGAAAAAGCTCAGTACATTCATAATTAATTAATTAATTTATCTTTATTAGGGAGGCTTTCAGCCTTGGGCTGGTTCGCCTCCAACAGTACATTCATAGTGAAAAACATAAAATGTAGATTTTCCGTACCTTACCACATGGCTTTACTTTTCAATGGAAAACGCTACTAACTGATCAACCGCACAGTTCGAAAACGTAGTGTAAATTTTTGTTCAATATGATGCACATAAATGGATTGTCACATATTAAATACGTTTACATTATACATCATGTAGAGTTTTGACACATTTCATCAGCGAATCAAAACACATAAAGCAAACAACGATACAGACAAAACGGTTGCTACGACTATCATGACAAACTCGCTCTGTAACATAGTTCGATCCGAGTGGTAGAACGTTAATGATATATTGCTTGCCTGCTTTGTTGCAATATACACGGATGAGGACATAGCTTGATATGAATCGAGAAAAGACATAACAAAAAAAAATCCCATTAACATACGTGTATCATGTTCGGCTTTACTTCGTGAAGCAGCTTGCCAACAATTTGCTCGTTTCCTTCTACCGCCCGAGTGAGTTGTGTCGCACGGGCTGCTTGTCATGAAAAAGAAGGAAGAAGATTATATCATTATTGCTTTGCACTTCTGACATAGCGTTATTATTTGGTTCGTTGATCGCTTGTCATTTTGTCATTTGGAGATATTTTTGCTTCCTTGCATTTCATGCAATGTAGCAAATATTGTATACAAAAGCCTATCTTTGTAAACAACATTGTTTGCAAATTGGTCGGTTGCGTGAAATGAAATACAAGTCTACGTGAATGAATGTTTACATCACAATTAAAATTCAGAATTTTAATCTGTGCACCGCGTAAACCAAAATGCGTGCAAATGTGCCAACAACAAAACAGTAAAAAAATGTATTCTAGAGAGCTACACCTATGTCACACGCGATGATATGATTGACATCGTGACACACGATGTTACGCCTTTTCTCAAGCTATGCAATCAAGTCTATATTCAGATTTTATTGCTGATGCTAATTCTCCAGCAGAATTTCTCTCACTATCAGCTCGGCATCAGCTCCAGATCATCAGTTCATATCCGGATTCGGAGATGAATCGTGAAGAATCGAGAGAGAAAAAAAGATCCGAAGAGCTGGACGTCATCCTAACCAGCTCCCGTCGATGATTCGGATCCGGAGCTGAGCTGATAAGCTGGAGAGCTGCACTTCGCTTTTCGGTTATTTGCTTTTGTGCGGATCTTCCGCTCCCCCCAGAGAATGACGGGAGGAGAGGTGAGAGCACATATACAGGAGGAATAACATCAGCAATAAGAGCCGGGTACAGTAGAAAATTAACTTCGTGTAGCACACAGGGAATCAAAATCAACGATTATGGCATTCTCATTTTGGTAACACTCATGATTAGTACAAATTCATAAATCACAATGGACAGTTCAGGAAATGATAATGCGATTATCAGTTGTGTAACAGATCATGATCATATGAAATAGCGATAATCTCTGATCATCATCATCAGCTGTCGTCACTGAAAATTCTTCTTGTAAGACAAGGCTAATCAAATACCCTATAATATGGGTATTTTCGGAATGGGGATGAAGTATAGAGATTGAAAAGAGATGTTTGCTGTCATTTTGAAATCCAGGATGGTGGCCATCGATTTAAGAAAAAAAAAACTGTCGAAAATTGATGTCCGCCGCCGTTTGGAAATCCAAGATGGTGGCCATTGATTTCAGACAAGGAGCTGTTAAGCCAGCATTTTTTCTGTTGTCTGCTATTTTTTACCCACACACTTACAACCAACGCAAAACAAACACATGCGGTGTAAGCGACAGCTGTAAAATACGCAATACAGCCGCAAAGTTCGTATGTGTTGTTCAAGTTTGTTATGGGCCATACATTTATAGACCTGTTAAGAGGGTACTGTCAAATTTGTGATATCCCATAGTGGAAACATTTGATGTCAGTCCCGTCATTCCGGTATTTTCGGAACAGGGATGACATGCAGATGTAGAAAATTAATATCTTCCGCTATTTGGGAATCCAAGATGGCGGCTATTGGTTTTAGAAACAACTGTACCCTACAATATAGGTATTTTTGAAACCGGGATGACGTGTAGGTCGAAAATCGATGTCGGCCGCCATTTTGACTAGTGGACAGTTTTATCTAAAAACAAAGGCCGCCAAATTGTATTCCAAAATGGCGGTGGACATCGATTATCGACATCTACATGTTATTCCAGTTCCATATTGTAGGGTATTTGACAGTTTTTTTTTCCGAAACCAACGGTCGAGATGGCAGATTTCAAAATGGCGGCCTAGATTGATTTTCAACATATATGGGTCCTCCCGATTCCAGAAATTTCCATATTGTACGGTATTTGACCTCTAGAATAACTTTTCCGAAGACAGCAAGCTCCTAGATTTCGAGATATAGTACAAAGTGATTGTTATCATATCATTAGAATATCGTGTTTGTTGCTGATCATGATGTGTAACACAAATGATAATCCATGATCTTACTGTACACTGATCACGATTCCGTTTACTAGTATTTTCATAGTCGGTAAGCATCGGAAGATAGCATTTTCTTGATTCCCTGGTAGCACATGTACATATTTCTCGCTCCTCTCTCTCCCAAACAGCCGCTTGGAAGTTTGCTTTTACCGTTGGCAGCGTTGCCAGAATGTTTTAAAGCTTATCAGTATCAAAAGTTTTAAAAAATCGGTATTTACAATTTTAATTAATTTAATATTTTTACCATTTTTGCAAGCGAATTTTTTTATCTTTTGGACTATGAAGCCGGCTGGAGGAAGCTGAAAACAACATCCTGAGAAAGAAGAAAGAAGCTCTCCTGGAGAAAATTTGAGGAAAGTTCTGAGAGAAAAACATCCGCAAATATTCCAAAACATAAATTGAGAAACTTCTGGCGAAAATTTCAAGAAACTTTCAGAAAAAAAATCGCATTTCACATTCAAAGGAAGGCAGAAATATTCAGAAGTAGCCAGTTCCAGGGGAAGCCAGAAGCAGCTCGGAAAAAAACATTCTAATAGAAGTAAAAACAAAAAAAAAAAAACAACTGGACAAAACTTCAGAACTAGACGAAAGAAACTTCTGGGAGAAGTTTAATTGAACTTCCTGGAGAAGACGGAAGAAACTTCCTAAAATTCTGGAGGAAGTCGGAAGCCTAGCGAAAAATCGATAGAAACAACGACATAATTTCGGAAGAAAGAGCTCTGGGGATGTTCTAATGATCCAGAAATTTGGTCATAAAACATCCCTGAAGACCCTGCAATGCCCCCCCCTGAAGTTTTTGGAACATTCCTGAAATGCATTTAGGAATATTCCATATTTCCTCGGGCTGTTTTGGAGTACTCTGATCATCCTTGAAATTCTTGGAACTTCCCTAATTATAATGAGACTACCGGAATAAAGGGTGATACGGTCAAAATTTGGTCAAGGGAAAACGCGTGTAAATCGGTGAAATCGTTTATTTAAAAAATCAAATTAAATTTCTTTTTCAAGTTCAATTAGTATAACATTCAGGAAAAATATTCAGTTAGGCTTCCGCTTTTCCAAACCCGAATTGCCGGGCCTTACGCTTGACCCCTGCCATCAGATTTTGTACAGCCACCTTGTCCACCTTCTTCGCCGCAGAAAGCCAGTTTGCCTTGAACTGCTGCTCGCCCTTAGCAGTTTTTTTGGTCTTCTTTAGGTTCCGCTTGACAATAGCCCAGTATTTCTCAATTGGGCGGAGCTCTGGCGTGTTGGGAGGGTTCTTGTCCTTGGGAACCACCTGCACGTTGTTGGCGGCGTACCACTCCATGGCCTTTTTACCGTAATGGCAAGATGCCAAATCCGGCCAAAACAGTACGGAACAACCGTGTTTCTTCAGGAAAGGCAGCAGACGTTTATTCAAACACTCTTTCACGTAAATTTCTTGGTTGACAGTCCCGGAAGCTATGAAAATGCTGCTTTTCAAGCCACAGGTACAGATGGCTTGCCAAACCAGATATTTCTTTGTGAACTTTGACAGTTTCATGTGCTTGAAAACATCTGCTACCTTTCCCCCTTCCTTTTGCCGTATAAAACTCCTGTCCCGGAAGCTGCTTGTAGTCGGCTTTGACGTAGGTTTCGTCGTCCATTACCACGCAGTCAAACTTCGTCAGCATCGTCGTGTACAGCCTCCGGGATCGCGCTTTGGCCGTCGTATTTTGTTTATCATCGCGATTTGGAGTCACTACCTTCTTGTAAGTCGATAGTCCGGCTCGTTTTTTGGCTCGATGCACGGTTGTAGACGATACACCCAGCTTATTTGCGGCATCTCGGAGAGAGAGGTTAGGGTTTCGCTTGAAACTACCGGCAACTCTCTTTGTCGTCTCAGCGGCTTCCGGTTTTCGATTTCCCCCCGATCCAGACTTCCTGGCTGTCGACAAACGTTCCCCAAACACTTTAATTACATTTGTAACGGTTGATTTGGCAACTTTTAGCGATTTTGCCAACTTTGCGTGCGAGTAGCTCGGATTTTCGCGATGCGCGAGCAAAATTTTGATACGCTGCTTTTCTTGCTTGGACGGCATTTTGACAACTGAAGAGTGAATTCCAAAATCAAAATAGGAGCAACATTCTACACACACACACCTTCAAAATGAGGGGTGTTCAGGTTTTTTAAATGCAAAATTGAAAGAAATACGATGGAGGCGAACCAGCCTAAGGCTGAAAGCCTCCTAAATAAAGCTAAATTAATTAATGAAAGAAATACGTCAAGTTGATATTGACCAAATTTTGACCGTATCACCCTTTATCTCTAATCAACTTTGAAGGTCTCTAGACTTTCTTGAAGATTACGAAATTTCTTAAGAGCTCTCACAATTTTCTTGAATGTATTGTAAAATCAGCATGAAAGTTCTCTGATCTTCCCGATTTTTCATTTTTTTAAAAGTTGATCTGTCCTGTTATTCCAGGAGCTTCCTAAAGTTTTCTCAATTCTCCTGAAACCATTAAATTTTCCAGAAGTTCTTTGGACTTGTGAAGTATTCAATATATTTATTATGTTTCCTTAAGTTCACTGGAGTTTGCTGGATCGGGTTTTAGAATTTTAACAGAAGTTATTGAAACATTCCTTAATTTATCGAAACTTACTCAAAAATCTGGACTTTTCTGATGTTTCAGAACTTCTTAAAAGTTTCTGCAGCTAGTATGGATCGTCAATCAAAATCTGGAAGCATCCCTGAAGTTCCGGGAAAGTTGAAAAAACTGGCGGCAAAAGATGGAAGAATCATTCGAGCGAAGGTTGAAGAAGCTTTCAAGGGAAGTCGGAATAAGTTTCCGAGAGGAATCGTAAAATAATTTACGATGTAAGGTGGAAGAAAATTCAGGAAGTTTGGATGTTTAAAAAGTATTTCCCGATTTCCCCCGGAATTACCAGAAAGAGCCATGTTTATCGATTCATGGGTAGCCAAAACGGTGAGGAAATTGAAACATTAATCGAAAGAGTATCCATAAGACATTTTTAAATATGATTTTTTTTTTAATTTTAAATGCTCAACCAATTTGAGATTCACAAATATACAAGTCTCTCACAGTAATTTTCTCCGAAATTCGAGCGCGGGCAGGCAATAATCATTTTGATTATTTAAAAAATCGGTATAAATCGGTATAAAACCTCAAAATCGGTATTCTGAGGAACCTTATCGGAAATCGGTATAAATACCGATAAATCGGTATATTTAGCAACGCTGACCGTTGGTGCTGTCGATCAGCGCGCGTCTTGGTTTACGCGGTGAAGGCCCACGCACATTAGATCCGGATCGGACGCGTTGCGGCAAAGTGACAGCTAAATCTATTGTCTAACTGTCAAATTTACGTCAACGCAACGCAAACGGATCTAATGTGGGTGGCCCTTGACTGTTCAATGCGTAAGTGGTGTAATTAGTCCTTTTTTGAAAAGTTCCGCTATGAGTGAATGGTTTAGACTTGTGATATCAGTGAGCTGATGAACTGCGGTCCTAAAAAATGAACCACAGGTCATCAGCTCACTTTAGAGAATCGGGTCTGTAGAACAGCTCAGGAGCGGATCACCCATCTCTAGTCGGCTTCAAAAAAACAACTTTAATTTTTATATTTTTTTATAAAATTTGAAAATATAACGAAATTGCATATTTCTTAGTAAAATAATAATTTATTCGGATTCTATGCATAATTTTTGATAAATTTGCATATATAAACTTTTTTCCTAAGTCCAGCCGTTCTCAAATTAATCCGAATTTAATTTATTATTATTATATTTTTTTTCAAGAGTTGACCAATGCAGTCTTAATAGGCTAGCATCTCGGTTGGGCTCTCCATGTGATACACAATACTAACAGACGACTCGAGCTATGGTGCTCACTAGGTCACTGCAGCTTTTAGGCTATACCAAATCATAGAGGAACTATTCCTCTACCTGTTTGTGTCGTCAGTTTTTCCAGACTGAGCCCCAATTTGCGAGAAACCGGCAAACGACGTGCCTATCTACAAAAGCAACTACGCTTCAACCTCGAAGCTCTCCGGAAATATGTGATAAATCATGTAAATGTAAATGGACTACAGTAATGTCCCGATTTTGTCAGCCCCCTTTTTTGAAAATGTTTTCCAATGTTCTACAAAACCCATGCCCTTTTTCAGTAATCTTCTTGAACCTATTGCACCAAAGATTATTTGAAATTATTGAAAGAAAAATGTCTGAAGCGCGGAGTGGCTGACAAAAGTGAATTTAAAATTACTATTTTATGCTTATTACTTATTTTATACAATTTACGGCTCCGTGAAATTAACTCGCTTGAACCTTTCAAATCAATGAACTGGAGAAAAACAACAAAATCATAGTGACACTTGACAAATCCTCATCAAGTCCCTCATCCTTGGACAGGGAATCCGAATTTACAAAATAATAATTATGAATTTTCAACATTTTAGACCATTTTAAAATGTTAGTCGTGATTTCCATCAAAAAATGTACTTTTCATGATTGTTATTAAACAACAAACAATTTATTCTAAGATATACACAGTGGGGTGAAGCCGGTCGTAATTGATTTTTTGACGTAGGATTACGTCTTTCGCCAACATATTGGGGGTGCAATTCCAAAAAACCAAAATCGACCGTGTTACGAAAAGTGGTCAGGTTTTGACCACTTATAACACTGTAAATAGCGGATGGATTGTAATTCTAAACAAACCAATCGATTGGCAATTTTTCTACGAATCTGCTAAAATGAACACTAAATAAATTTTTAATAGGTCACTATTGAAAATTACACAAATGGCCAACTGTTGCAATGTCGGTAGTCCTAAAATGATGAATGGGCTGCACGTAAGGAGACGTGATTGATAATTCTCCCGATTATCCTGGTAAATACACTTTGACTTAAGTAACAATATGGGGCCACCGAACGACGTATAACAACTTTTGACTTAAAGACCATATTTTTAGCATGAAAGCTAGTGATCTGATTTGTATGATTAAAACCCTGCTTAATATGTTAAACATTGCTATCACTAAGATATTATATGTGCTTAATTGGAAATAGGAATAACTTTTCGATCATCAAAACAAAACTTTATTTTTCTCGGATCGGTGCGAATGTTACTTTCGACATAATGAAAATTTTCTCTTGATACCATGTATTAAGGCAACATTATTGGGGGTGCAATTTCAAAAACCAAAGTCGATTGCCTGCGAAAAGCGCTTTCCCTAACACAGATTTCAAAATCGAATTCCATCCGTTTTCGCCGACCGGTGTTTATTCAATCATCGTATGTGGTGAGTAGTGGTGTCTAGTTGTTAGTAGCAGCAGCAGTGCTTTCGGCGCGTACATTTTTCTCCAGTAAACAACGAAATACTCTTTGCAAGCAGCTGGCTATCAAGGCCGCGCTGAAGAACCCACGATTCACCGAAGAAGGAGGAAGAAGCCGCACCGCTACTGATCAGATTCAGTTGCTCGTCGTGAGCCACTGTGGGCCACTTATGCCAAGCGCATCACCTTTGTTTCAAACAACATACAGCTCGCCAGCCTCATCCGTGTTGAACATCTTAATAGCTCAAACATCACGACAAAACGGTTATTTTCAGGAACACCATAAATGATTGCTGTTTAAGAGTTAATTTTCATTAAACGTTCGCTCGCTTTGCTGCCAACCACATCACCCCCAAACCCCGGCAGGTCAAACGTTTGTGGTCAAATGCGTAACAGTATTGAAGTGGTACATACAAATTCTCAAAATGACCGAATACCACATGACTTTGCCAATTAACCAGAAACAGTTCGAATTAAGGTAGCGTTTTCTCCAGGACACTAGAAAAAGGAATAAAATCTCGAATTTATATGATTGATTGCAAATATCTCGTGATTGGAAAATTTGAGCAAGAAATTCCTCCAATAAATTTTTGCTTTTTTTATTATCTATTGAATAAACCAAAAATTCCGTGCGTTTTGTGCACGAAAATGCGTTATTTAGTCATCAGAAAACGAATCGTTTCCGTGATGGGAAAAAGTGGTTTCCCCAACACAGTCGCCGAATATTGATACCGAGCACGTAATCCTACGTAAAATCTACGATCGTGTCTTGGATACAACATCTTACTTTTTTTTATCAATAACTATTATATCCGACAAGAATTGTATTTTGTGCATAGCGTTAAAGATGAAAATTCGAAGAAAAACAGTAATTTTATACCAAGGCACGACACATTGATCTTTCAATTCAATGTATATGAATAGTTAATTTCCATGGCATCATTTTTTCTCATCCTAGCTAACACTTTAAACATTAAAATTACCTAAAATCCGTTTATCTAAGCTATTATATTACTAATTCACTAGTTTAAATTGAAAATAATTGTTAAACATCTATAGCTAAAATGCGCTCAATTTGGTCAATATGGAGTTTTAACTGTCTGGAAGAGTTTTTCAAGACCTTCTGGACCACATTTTACTCAAGTTTGTCCACCGTAGTTGCCCAATTTTCGCAATGTGGACGATGAATGGTTCTCCCAGCAGCTGGTGCAATTCGTGGTTCATTCACCTCCTCTACGTTCCGTCATCCATCTGCATTCAACCGTAGCATAGTCCAGGTCTCGTGGCCCTAGAGGACCACAGGTTCTTGTAGATAGCCAACTTCGTGCGGCGGCGAATTTTATATGATCGGAGCGACGTCCGGAATCCAAAGTAGGCACAATTCCCTGTCATAATGCGCCTTTGAATTTCTCTGCTGGTATTATTATCGGCGGTCACCATTGAGCTCAAATACACGAACTCGTCGACCACCTCGCTTTCGTCACCGTCAATTTGAACTCGGGGTGGGAGGCTTACATTGTCTTCCCTAGAACCTTTTCCTTTCATGTATTTTGTCTTCGATACGTTGATGGCAAGTCCAATCCGCCTAGCTTCAACCTTCAGTCTGATGTTTGTTTCCGCCATCGTCTCAAAGTTCCGTACCATCGGCGAAGCCAAGAAGCTGGATGGACTTCCTAAAGATCGTGTCACTCGTGTCAGCTCTTCTGATCACACCTTCTAACGCGATGTTAAATAACAGACGCGGAAGTCCATCACCTTGCCGTAACCCCCTTCGAGATTCAAAGGGACTCGAGAGTGTCCCCAGAACCTGCCGAATCGCAAAAAATTTAGTCCGTGGTAGCGCTGGCACCTTTGAATCCCGCCTGGTATGGCCCCACGAACTATCTTGCAATAGTGACAGGCGGCGGCATAGGATTTGGGAGAGTACCTTATAGAAAGCGCTCAGCAGTGTGATCGTGCGGTAGTTGCAGCAATCCAATTTGTCGCCCTTTTTGTAGATTGGAAATACGACACCTTGCATCTACTCCTCCCAAATCTTGGTAATTACCCAAGGTAGCGCTCTAGCCAGTGCTTCACCACCGTAGTACAAGTAACAACGTTTCTAAAAAACCAGCTGCATACGGAACATTTGCTTATCATTCTTGTGTGAATGCATCCCTAGCTCTCCATGTCAGAGCAAACTTCACGCATCATTCAGTCAGTGTCTCAATGTCTAATTGCCATAAAACGTTTGATAATTATCTCTCTTATGCAACTGCGAGCGAGCGCAGAACCAAACAAGCGTGATTACACCGATGACAACGACGACGCGACGGCACGATGGCGACGGTCACCAACCAGTCTTACTAAGCCTAAGCAGGTGCCAAGGTAAACCACACCAGAAGCTGTTTAACCGTGCAACCATATAGATTAAATGTAGAGCTCAGACAAAATCTCTTCCATCTATTTAGGTATCTACACGGTCGTTCAGACCGACTCAAAATTGAGCCCGGAGTCGACTCAATTTCGGTAAAAGTGGATCTACCTAAAAGTGAGTTCAATTTTCCGGGCTTTTCCAGGAAAAATCTCTCGAGTACTAGGATAATCGATGCAGGTTTCACTCAGTCTGTTAGTATACTTCTAGACTGAGTAAATCCAATTGTGAGTCGGTTTAAACGACCGTGTATGAGCCCTATGGTGTGAGATCTACACAGCGCAGTGTGTACTATACAGGTGCCCATGTGTGATCTGTCAGTGCGCTTTTCAAAGGTGACCTCCTGAGGGGTGGCAGTTGTTGTTGTTGTTGTTGGAAACTACACGCGATTAGCGGTCGGTCAGACGAATTACGTCAGATGACTATGACCGAATCTGCTGGTACCTACCAGCATTTAATTTTCAATAGATGTGTCGCCATCAAATCGCGCCGTGTTCAAAGTTGACAAATATTAACATGGTCACCGCCGTTCAATCTTATCGACATGAACAACCAATCCTTACCTCGTTGCCTCTGAGCTGGCAAAAGAAGTCATGTCGGTACTGGAACACATGATGCATACCAACGATGTGTTGTGAATTTTCCAGCCCTCAGTGTTTACACGGCAAATTCTGGCGGCGTGACGTTAAAGTAAATATTTGCTGCAAATGTTCGCTACGAATTTTCTATATCTTATGAAATGCGGAATGCGAACAGCCTATATTCAACACAACGGCTTAGATACCATAGACGGAACGTGCTCTGACCGAAGGTTAACCTTTACCAAGTCAAGTACATAGTAAGGTATGGGAAGAGCGGAATTAGTCGAAATTTATAACCCCCCATCAAATCCGAAGCTCTGAGTTTAAGAGCACCATCGTCATTGCTTGGCTGTTTTTTTTTCGGAAGAGCATTCCAGGCATTTTATTTTGCATTTCGATAAGACATTGCTCAGTAGACTCCAAATGGAACGAGACTAAAATTCGTCAAAAAAAAAAAGAGTGAAGACAACGGCGGCGAACAGGCGCATGAAAGCCCCGTTAGGGCACGTACCACGGTGACACATAGGAACGAAACAAAAAAAAAAGACACAGAGGAGTTCTCACGGTCTCTGTCTCCTGATGCCTTCTTCTGGAGTCATATTCCTACATTGCACCATTCTCTTCTGTTGGCTACCGGCTTTTTGAGGAAAAAAAAAAACAATTTAAGAGTGTCTTCTTCGGTGTCTGCCGCCATGACCGAATTATAAGCTATTCAACCTAGTTTTCAGTGGCATTTAATTGTGCGACACCTTTTCTCTGGATGGAATTTGTACTGTTCCGGCTTGCACCCTGCTGCCATAATATATAATTTGGTTGGAAATATGATAGAATTGAGAATAATTTCTTAGATTAACTCTTCTAAGACCATTCTCTAGCTAATAAATTATCACACTAAAAATTCATGTTAGATAGCATTTCCAACCAACTCTGAAAATCGCAAACTTCGCGTATGAAATAACATAAAAAGAGCAGTCTGATTTCAGGTCAATATACAAAGCGTCTTACATTCTTATTGGAGGCAAACACCATATGGCGACCTAAAAAAAGTAAGAGGTAGTTTCCAAGACACGACCGTAGATTTGACGTAGGATTACATGCTCGGTATCAATATTTAACGACTGTGTTAGGGAAACTATTTTTTATCACGGAAACGCCTCGTTTTCTGATGCCAAATTACGCATTTTCGTTTTTTGACAAGGTAATGTGGTATTCGGTCATTGCGATACATTCTATGTACCACTTCAGTACTGTTACACATTTGACCACAAACGTTTGGTTGCTGGGTACATTATCAAAGAACTTTGGGGGTGATGTGGCTGGTAGCAAGGCGAGCGAAAATTCAATGAAAATGTCGTGATGATTGAGTAATCCTGAGCTATTAGTGACTTCATGATGGCTCGCTTGGCATAGATGGCCCACAGCGACTCACGAAGAGCTACTGAATCCGATCAGTAGCGGTGCGGCTTCTTCCTCCTTCTTCGGTGTATGGACGCTTATGTGGGCTGCAGCTCGCTGCTTGCGGGCAGCCTTTCGTTGTGTACTAGAGAACAACGTTAAACGCCACGCGCCCAAAGCACTGCTGATGACGACCGACCGGACACCACCACACACGGTGATTGAATAAGCGCCGTTCGGCGAGAGCGGAAGGAATTCGATTTTGAAATCTGTGTTAGGGAAAGCGCTGATTACAGGCAATCGGTGATAATTTTTATCATCATTGCAACAGTTGGACATTTGTGTAATTTTCAATAGTGACATTGATAAAGTGTTCATTTTAGCAGATTCGTAGAAAAATTTCCAATCGATTGGCTTGTTTAGAATTCAAATCCATCCTCTATTGACAGAGTTATAAGTGGTCAAACCTGACCACTTTTCGTAACGCGGTCGATTTTGGTTTTTGGAATATGCACCGCAAATATGTTGCCGAAAGACGTAATCCTACGTCAATACAGCGCACAGTGTAGTAATTCCCGAATATTCTAGATATTGCCACCATCCCACGACTCCAAAGCTGGTAGCGATCAATGCTGCCGAAAATAATGATTTTAGTGACCATGTTGAAGAAATAAGTGACCAAATGGTGCCTTATAGTTGTAAAAAAGTGACGTAAGAAATTTTCAAGAGGCTCATGGAATTTTGACGAAGGACTATACGGGGATACACTGTGTGAAAACCGAAAATGGAACATGTAACGAAATTATGAAAGATTTTGAACGTTAATAACTCAGCTGCACCTGGACCAATTTCAATAATTTTTTTCACTAATGGATCAGAAATATTTCTACGCATTGATAACAATGCTCCCATCAATTTTCAACAAGAGACTATTGAAAAAGTGGTAAATTTTACAAAAGCACCGAAATACCTAACAAAACTATCAATTACGTATATGCATATGCTGTTTCCCCAACACAGTCATCAGAGAACCGTTTCTGGACGAAACATGTCGATGTAGCATTGCTGCTTCCCTAACACTGATGACAATCAGAGAGTCGTTAGAAAAGCGAAACAAGTCGAAGTGGCATTCGCCTCGGGCGTGTGCGAATAGGGAGGATGCAATTGCGTAATATTTTGCACACTCATCGCCATATTCAGAATCACACGGCCCCAACGACCACACAAAATACTCTCCAGAGTTGTAATCTTGTAACCAAACTTGGAAGCAAGTGCACTCTACGAAGCACCCGTGTCCAGCAGCAGCCGGGCCGAGACTCTTCCAAGTGCCCATTCGTCGTAGCACCTTCACAACCAACAAGCCGTGCAATACTTTCTGGAATTATTTTATTTAATCATCAAGTAGCCATAGGTAAACACTAAACTTCAATTACATTTTCGGAAATCTCTGGTGTATTTTTCATTTTCACTCATCTATAGTCACATAACCAACAAAGCAACTACCCCTGTGTGGAAGTAGAACCATCACGACGATCAGCAAAAGGAACCAGCAAAGCGAGTGCTCAATAATTGAACCGAAGAATATGGGATTGTCCGGTCTGATTTGCCGATCGAGCTGCCTACACGTCATCATCATCTTCCAAAGGCTTTAAGCCTGTACTACCATCGGCCCTTTACAGGGCCACAAAGATATTCCAAAAGAGTTAAATTTTTTAACATGTCCCAACTAAAATTCATATCAAAAGGTTCTTTTCAGGGCAATCATAGTCATACTAAAGATTATAAACAAAGAGAACTCCGCTCAAATGCCTATTCCTACACAAAACACAAGCTCCTGCTGCAGTTGACAAATAAAATTTATTATATAAGACCATGTAGTCTTACGTCACCATAGGGCCGTCCCTTGTAGTTTTATTAGAATTTCTCAGGACCTCATTGCAAGGGAGTTCTGGGAAAAAATCTTAGAGAAAAACATCAAGTGCAATCTGTTTTCAAAATAGTTCTGTTTTTTTTAGATTTCATGTGAAGCCTGAGATAGTTTTTAGTGGAATTTCAAGAAAACCATGAATTGAATTCATTGTAAATTTTAATGAAACCTTAATGTGAACTTTCAATGGAATGATAATTTCATGAAGTTTGTAGGAGAAAACGAATCGTAAAAAAATATGCTACAATTAAATCTGTAAATAACTCCAGGAGATCTTCAAAGGAATTTGAAAAAAAAACCAATTGCATCTAAGGAATTTGTGAGGAGAAATGCAAATGAATTCTTAAGAGATTTTCAATATGAGTAGAACTCTAAGGGAAGGAGTGAGATACAAAAGGAAATCTGAAATGAATTCTGAGAATCTTTCTTACTGAGGAGAATCTCAGGATAATTCGGAGGAAAATTGAATTAGGAGGATAGTCCTAAAAAAATTTTGAGGAATATTTCAATGGAATTGCGAGAAGTATTTCAAGTATATTATGTTGATTTTTTGTCTAGAATTCAGAGAAGCGTTCTAAGTGATTTTTTAGAATAGTTCCATGAGAGTGTATTCTCCCGAAACACCCATGGAATTATTCTAGGAATTCACTTGGAACGCTTCTCTGAATTATGTTTAAAAAAATATCACCAGAATATACTTTAAATCCGAGTGTTCACTCGGCTGTCGACAGAAGCAGACCACTCTCGATGTGTTTTACTCGGTAGCAACCATTTTGTAGTGCTCCTCATTGTTCTTCCTCAGCAGTTCTTTCGGTCGATGCGTCGACTTTGGAAAGCAACCGTTTAGCAATGAGTGTGTGAGTGCTGACCACGTTTTGCGTCCACTGCTGCAATGGAAGCGCTCTGCCCCCCGTTGGCCATTCTGCCATACAATAAAGCGGAAGCGGAAGATAAAGTGTCTATTCTGTTGAACCTTATGACTAAAGTTTTACGACGTTTTGTATAGTGAACAAGAATCCTCGGCAGGGTTGCTTCCACTCACTTGCTATAAAAAAGTATTTTTCGGAATTATGCAATCATTAGATGTTATAATGATATGTTGTACTAGTAAGTAACAAGAAGAGGGTGTAAAGTATGTGTTTGACTCATAAAACCTGTCAATTTCGCTTTCAGAGCGTCACAATCAGCGATCTTATGATTCGTGAGCGTTCACTCAGAGTGAGCGCTCACGAGTCGTAAAATCGCTGATTGTGACGCACTGAAAGCAATATTGACCGATTTTATGTGTTAAACATATACTTCATGACCTCTTCTTGTAACTTACAAGTACTAATTAGCATTATACTATTTCATGATTCCATAATTCCGAAAAACATTTTTTTTTATAGCAAGTGAGTGGAAGTAACCCTGATCCTCGGCTCTGTGAAGTTAATTCGATTGAGCCTTATCAAATAAATTATAAAGCAAAACATATACTTAAAATCCTTCCAGCAATTGCGAATGCTGAGGAGACCTCCAAGTGAATTTTCATGAGAAATCTCCGTTGAATATGGAATGAACTATTCTGAGGTCTTCAGAACTACTAGCAAGTAACTAAAATTTTACCGAAAGTCAAGGCTGATAGTGCTGATGCGATATAATACTAGTGACTTTAGTGGTAAAATTACGGAAATAGTGTCCAAATAGTGGCTTTTAAATAAAAAATAAATAACCAATGGTGACTCAGAAATTGAAATACGGTTTGATATCGAAATAAACTCATTTTTTTTTGCCATAGAACCAACATTACATTTGATCTAATTATAGCGAATCTCCTATGAAGAGCTTTTAAAGTGATTTGATTTTTTTTCCTTTTGATAACTTTATACATGATGGCCAGAAAGTAGCAATTTGCAATTTTTCTGATTTTCCCGATGTTTTGTAAATTTTACTGGTTGTACGATATACATTTTAACTAATATATAAACCAATAAAGCCACTACAACAGCAGTATTTTTCGTAGATTTTTTATTTGTTTCTGCTTTTGAAATCTTAAAAAATTAAAATTTGTATAACTAAATATAGGTTAGTAAACCTTTATAACTAGATAAGAACTATTTACAGAATTTCATCGGAATGTTCTCAAGAACTTTTTTAAAATCAATTTTAAATTAATTTGAATTTTCCTTAGAATTCCTATGCAATTGACCTCGAAAATGTCCTAAATTTCTGCTCAGAATAATATTTGAAATTCTTTGCAGAACAATGGACAACATTGTTGAAAATAGATTATTATGAAAATAATCTATATTCAACAATGTTGTCCATTGTTCTGCAAAGAATTTCAAATATTATTCTGAGCAGAAATTTAGGACATTTCCGACATTTCATAGTTGGAGATGCTTAACGTCAAATATCAGACTTAAGTGGACATTTTAATAAAGTATAGAGTTGATAGTTCCGTTGTACTATGGCAGTGTGAAAATTGTATATAGAAAGTAAAAAGCGAGCTTAAAACAATTTTGAGGAAGGTACGAATCGGATAGAGCATCCCTTTTACCAAACTCATCCATTGGTGAGGGATAGTGAGGGGTGTTTCACCGCACCACACTACACTGGCAGAAGGGACGATCGCCGATTTTCTCATGTACATCCGATGTGCGGAAACAGTTCTATCAATTGATTCACACTCAAATCGCCATCTGACGTAAGCATCTACCTGATTACTGTACCTGATTAGTACCTTCCTCAAAAATGTCCTTTGCTCGCTTTCTACTTTCTATATACAATTTTCACACTACCGTACTACACGGAACTATCACCTCTATACTTTCTTCTTCTGGCACAGCAAATTAACATAGGAAGCTGCCAGATATCTCAAAAAATCTGTCTGGCAGAGCAAAAATTTCTCTGGCTGTGCCAGATAAATCTGGCAACCTGGCAACGCTGGCTGCAATGGAAGCGCTCTTCCCCCCGTTGGCCATTCTGCCATACAATGAAGCGGAAGCGGAAGATAAAGTGTCTATTCTGTTGTACCTTATGACTAAAGTTTTACGATGCTTTGTATAGTGAACAAGAATCCTCGGCAGGGTTGCTTCCACTCACTTGCTATAAAAAAGTTGTACTAGTAAGTAACAAGAAGAGGGTGTAAAGTATGTGTTTGACTCATAAAACCTGTCAATTTCGCTTTCAGAGCGTCACAATCAGCGATCTTATGATTCGTGAGCGTTCACTCAGAGTGAGCGCTCACGAGTCGTAAAATCGCTGATTGTGACGCACTGAAAGCAATATTGACCGATTTTATTCATCTATCATACTAAATGTCCACTTAAGTCTGATATTTGACGTTGAGCATCTCCAACTTTGTAAATCGATAGTTTCACGCATGAAGTAATAAAACATAATTAGTTAGAGTAGATTGTATTCGATTTTTAAATTACTCTTCCAGGATTTCCATGAAGGTTCTTTCCATAAATCAATTTTAAATTTACTTGAATTCTCCTTAGAATTTCCATGTAATTAACCACTGAAATATCAATCATTTCTGCTTAGAATAATCGTGAACTTCTCCTCTGAATTATATTGGAAATTCAATTCGTATTCTCCCCAGAATTTCCATGGTACTTTCTCAGAATTCTCAAAACAAAATCCATCTCAGAATACCCTTGAAACTATTCGAAGAATTCCTTTGAGATTGACCCCTAAAAAGCCGATTCCATCGGAATTCTTCTCGGAATTTATTTCGAACTCTTTAGAGTTTTCTTGGAAGTATCCTCAGAAATCGTCCCAGAATTCTTTTATAACCATCCGCAGAAATCATCTTTGGAGTTCGCGGGCTACAATTACATGCAATTCTCATCAGAGCTCTCTTAAAAAATATGCAACACTCGTATGTGTCAGTCTCAGGGCTGCGTTTTTCACCTCCGCTTAAACCTTAAACCAGGTTTAACTATATGGAGCCTCTCTTAGCTCAGTCGGTAAAGGCATAGCTACAAAGCAAGACCATGCTGGAGGTGGCTGGGTTCGATTCCCTGTCCGGTCTAGGAATTTTTCGGGTTGGAAAATTGTTCGACTTCCCTGACCACAATTCCAAGACAATTCTGAACTTAAGGAACTCTGAGATGAATTTCAAGAAATTTCTGGGGAGCAGAAAGGAAGTTCTGAATTGAATTTCTCGGTAATTCTTAGCATAAATCCATGGTACTTGTGAAAAGAACTTCAAAGAGATTTTTTAGGTGATTCTGAGCAGAATTTTATGGGGATCGTGAGGAGGATAGCACGTGAGTTTTAAGGATAATTCCAAGAAAATTTTAACGATTATTCAAAGAGAATTATAATCAAAATTTAAATGGTGTTCTGAGCATATTTTCAGAAGGATTCCTAATGAGAGTTTTGATTGCAATTTCGAGAAAATTTTCAAAGTAATTGAATTCTCAGGACGATATTGAAGAAATTCTACGGAGGAAGGAAATTATCACGGGTAGATTCAATAGAATTTCGAAAAGAATTCTAAGGTACGAGCAAAGTTCTAAGAGCTTTTTTTTTCTTAAGTATTTAAGGAGAATTCCATGATAATTCTGAGCATAATTCCAAGGTAATTATGGAAAAACATGTCTCTTTTTCTGTATAGAAAATGACAAACCACGCAAAGATTCAACGTGACCCTATTCACTAATTTATAAATTGGGGATGACTCCGGCGTAGTGGTTAACATCCGTACCTCTCACGCCAAAGTTACGAGTTTAAATCTCACCCAATGACCCAAGAGTGTTAAAGTGACTACAATAATAATAATAATAAAAAAAGTAAGAGGTTGTATCCAAGACTCGACCGTAGATTTGACGTAGGATTACGTGCTCGGTATCAATATTTGGCGACTATGTTAGGGAAACCACTTTTTGCAGGCAATCGGTGATAATTTTGATCACCATTGCAACAGTTGGACATTTGTGTAACTTTCAATAGTGACCTATTAAAAATTGATAAAGTATTAATTTTAGCAGCTTCGTATTAAAATTTCCAATTGATTGGCTTGTTTAGAATTTCAATCCATCCGCTATTGACAGAGTTATAAGTGGTTAAAACCTAACCACTTTTCGTAACGCGATCGATTTTTTTTTTGTTTTTTTTTTAATTGCAACCACAATATGTTGCCGAAAGACGTAATCTACGTAAAAAATGAATTTACACTAACCAAACCTTCCTACTTTATAGTACAAAGTCAAAAATTTAAAATTGATATTTTGTTCCGGTTTGCCTCGTTTTCCTCTAAAGGGTGATACGGTCGAAATTTGGCCAATATCAACTTGACGTATTTCTTTCAATTTTGCATTTAAAAAACCTGAACACCCCTCATTTTGAAGGTGTGTGTGTAGAATGTTGCTCCTATTTTGATTTTGGAATTCACTCTTCAGTTGTCAAAATGCCGTCCAAGCTCGCGCATCGCGAAAATCCGAGCTACTCGCACGCAAAGTTGGCAAAATCGCTAAAAGTTGCCAAATCAACCGTTACAAATGTAATTAAAGTGTTTGGGGAACGTTTGTCGACAGCCAGGAAGTCTGGATCGGGGGGAAATCGAAAACCGGAAGCCGCTGAGACGACAAAGAGAGTTGCCGGTAGTTTCAAGCGAAACCCTAACCTCTCTCTCCGAGATGCCGCAAATAAGCTGGGTGTATCGTCTACAACCGTGCATCGAGCCAAAAAACGAGCCGGACTATCGACTTACAAGAAGGTAGTGACTCCAAATCGCGATGATAAACAAAATACGACGGCCAAAGCGCGATCCCGGAGGCTGTACACGACGATGCTGACGAAGTTTGACTGCGTGGTAATGGACGACGAAACCTACGTCAAAGCCGACTACAAGCAGCTTCCGGGACAGGAGTTTTATACGGCAAAAGGAAGGGGAAAGGTAGCAGATGTTTTCAAGCACATGAAACTGTCAAAGTTCGCAAAGAAATATCTGGTTTGGCAAGCCATCTGTACCTGTGGCTTGAAAAGCAGCATTTTCATAGCTTCCGGGACTGTCAACCAAGAAATTTACGTGAAAGAGTGTTTGAATAAAAGTCTGCTGCCTTTCCTGAAGAAACACGGTTGTTCCGTACTGTTTTGGCCGGATTTGGCATCTTGCCATTACGGTAAAAAGGCCATGGAGTGGTACGCCGCCAACAACGTGCAGGTGGTTCCCAAGGACAAGAACCCTCCCAACACGCCAGAGCTCCGCCCAATTGAGAAATACAAGCGGAACCTAAAGAAGACCAAAAAAACTGCTAAGGGCGAGCAGCAGTTCAAGGCAAACTGGCTTTCTGCGGCGAAGAAGGTGGACAAGGTGGCTGTACAAAATCTGATGGCAGGGGTCAAGCGTAAGGCCCGGCAATTCGGATTTGGAAAAGCGGAAGCCTAACTGAATATTTTTCCTGAATTTTATACTAATTGAACTTGAAAAAGAAATTTAATTTGATTTTTTAAATAAACGATTTCACCGATTTACACGCGTTTTCCCTTGACCAAATTTTGACCGTATCACTCTTTATATGCTGTGAAAAATAGGGTAAAATAAAGTTAAAAAGTGCTATAACTTTGCAAGGAATGTATATCAGGGTGGGTGGTCATCAGGCATGGAAAATCAACTACATTAATTTTGTACATGCATTTACATTCATTTGCCACTAACTAGTTAACTGAATTTAGTAAAATAATGCATGAAGCTTGTGTAGGTTTTGATATTTACAACTTTTGTCAATAACTCAAATCTGTATCTTTTATGCATGACGAACCAGAGCGAACAGAATCCACCATTGTTTTTTAGAGAATGTAAATTACATTCACTGAAAAACAATAACAAGTTCTGTCCGGGCTAGTTTTTCATGCATAAGAGATACATGTTTGAGTTTTTGACAAAAATTACAGCTAATATCAAACCTACAAAAGCTTTATAAATCGTTTTTAGGGAATTCTGTTGTTAATGAAAAAAGTTAGCGGCAAATGAATGTAAATGATTTGCCATGCCTGGTGGTCATCAAATAGCTGTGCAAAATTTGGAGACAATAGGTTGTAATCCGACTTTCCGCATTGCGTTTGAAATTAGTATGGAAATCAGAATGGAAAACCCTATTTTTTTGCATTTTAATTCCTACACACTTAGAAATTTTTACAGAAATCTGTAAAATTTTACCGAAATCTCAACGCAAATATCTGTAAATAATTACAGGAAAACTGTTAAATTGTTTACCGAATGTTCAGCTGGTGAGATTACGCTGGTAAAATTTTACAGAAATCTGTAAAATAATCTTAGTGTGTAGGGATCACAATTTTGCTTGAACCATGCAACTAAAAAAAAAAAAAGTTATAGCTGCTCAAAGATAGACGTTTCGAATTAAATTCCGAACATCACTTTTCCTGCCAACACTGCCGGTGTAACAATGAAAGTCAGATTACAAACTGAAATAATATCGGAGTTTCTTTTCTTTTTCGATTCAAAACCAATATATCTAGCTGTTTTTTTGTTTCAGCAAACAGGACCAATCATTTTGTTTCAATTTTTAATAGAGCAGTTGAAGGATTTAGTCCCGATTTAGCAAATGTTTTTGAATAACCCATCCGAACATGCCAACTCGAGAAGATGGGAAACACCGAAGTTATTTCAGTTTGAAGTTTTACTTCCACTTATATGAGTAAGGGGGCGATGGGTAAGTCCCTCCTCGCTAACTACGCATATGATAGATCCAGGAAATTTTACGAGAATATCTATAGGATTTCGTGGACAAATCTAGTTCGTTTCAATTTCAGTAATCTCCGAAATAAAACCAAATTAGTATAAGTAAAAGTATGGCATTCGTTTGTGCTTTTTGAACTAGTATCCGAGAGCTTCTGGATTTATTCGAATGCCTGTATGGATTACTCGTAACTAATTAATCTAAACTTAATAGACTTGTCATCAGGTCGCTAACTTGAGAAGTTCATTGGAGATTCACTGTAAATCTTTCGGCTTACAATTAACTATACACGCTTGTAGAATGTAAATTTAAAGCTCTTATACGATTAACCGTTTTGTATACCGTACAACAGCACAATTTAAATTGAAAGAAGTTGTATGGCTTGTTAACCTTAAATGGTTTTTAAAGATTAAATCGTACACGGTACTAGACCTTCACTTTTGATCGTAAAAGCCATTTTTGCAATCTAGATACGATTTGTTTGTTTTTGTACGCCGAAACTACATTCTGGCTGTCTGGGGACATTCAACACCTCGCCAAGAGCAAGATCTACCAGATCTGATCGGACATGCGCTTTTATGGAAGATGTTGATCTCGTTTCAATATTAATTTTCGCTTTTAACACACTACACCACATCGACATTTATCAACGAACACGTTTTAAACCGGTTCGTGAACCATCTATCAGTGCTGTAGTACCCACAACAGCAAGCTCAATCATTCCGCTTAGGAGTCAGTGTCAGTCAGTCAGTGGAACAACCGAAACCTCAACAACATTAAAACTGCAAATCACTCCTGATTAATTCAACACAGCGAGCAACAATCCAAACACGCATCAAAGTCCACTCGGCAAACTCAAATCACCACCAGGTTTATTGATTTTTGGAGGCTGCAAAGAGTCTCGACGTTGGAATGTTCTCTAACATCAGCGTCCTTGAGACTGCAAGGAATGCGCCAGCAGCAAATCCGTGTCCATGTTCAATTCTTAGCGAACCTACCCAGATCCAGGTAATCCAAACATGGCCTCCAGTAAATTCCGACAGGTTCTGAATCCATTCTCAAAAAAACTAACGACGCTCGCGGGCGCGCACACAGCCACTCGGTCCGTCCACAAACTCGCGATGTACGACGACCCGTACGTTTCACAACAAACTAACCGGAGAAACCGAACGGAACTAGTGCAGATCAGTTGATTTTTCGTAGCCTAGCATAGCGAGCAGAAGAAGAAAAAAAACCAGACTCCACTGAAAGGAAAAGCTGAAAATCTACAATCTGCACACAAATCTTCTCCTAACAAAGTTTCTTTCTTGCCCAATCATCTCCGTCCGCGGCCATCCGGCACCGGGCGACCGTCAGAGCTGTACTACTAGGAATACCTGCAGTACCGTACAAGCACATAGTTTGCGAGCCATATGGACATCACACCACGCGCAAAGACGAGCCGGTTTTCCTTTGACCATTTATCTACCACATCATCCAGCGAGCAGCAGCCATTAGCGATCATGCAGCTGATCGAAGTACTGCGATATGATTGCCATTAGAGAAAAACCACCAGCCAGTCAGTGGTGTGTGAGCACAAGTGAAACCGTGCGGTGGGCACATGCAGCAAAATTGCATCTGCGTCTGCCTGATGATGCACGCACAACAAAGCCCACCACACAAAAAACGGGTTCTGTTTGCATAGTGGCGCAGAGCAGCGCGAGGTTCACCGCCTAAATTTCACCTTCTATAAACTTATACAATTTCTCACTTTCGTGCGAGGACCACGCGGCGAACGTGGACAAACCAGTTCACAAGGGTACTCGAATCCGACTCGACGCAGCTTGACGACGGATGGAACCTGTTTGCTGCTGCTGTGAACAAATAGCGTGGCCGGGATGACGTTCGAGAAATGCTTGATGGATGCGGATGTGTTTCCCTCTGGGTATGGATCTGGGCGGAATATGGTGAGATCAGGTGCAAGAAATTTGATTGATCAATAGCTATGACTGAAGCTTATTTGATTTGCAGTATTACTGAGTAGGAGTCCTGCAGGACATAGTTGGCGAACTCCAGTCAAGGTTGGCTTCGTGGTGAGGGAACGATAGTGATATATCGATTAAAGATTCTATCAAAAGACGGCAAGGATCACGGCCCACGATAATTGTTATCAAAACGTAGGAAAACATGGTGGAAGCATGAGCATTAGGGTGGGTCAATTTTATATGGTAGATCACAACCCTATGCTTCCCACTGTCCCACTTCCTGCTGTTTCGATTGAGGTTCTCAACAACTATGCAAAATTTAAGCGAATTTGGTTATGATCTGGATTTGGGGCCTTCCTTAGCCTGCCAAATCGGATCATTACTGTTAGTAAGGAACTTCCGAGCTTCACAGGAAATCCTGAAGAGTGGCCCCTGTTCTTCGCAAGCTACGACAACTCTACTCGAATCTGTGGATACAGCGACGAAGAAAATGTTCAACGATGCCTTAAAGGAAGAGCTTTGGAAGCGGTGCATCCTTCAAACTTTCCAGGTGTGATCGCTACATTGAGGACGCTGTTTGGAAGGCCCGAGATCATCGTGCACTCGCTCGTTAGCAAGATTCGGGAGATGCCACCACCGAAAGCAGAAAAGCTGAACACATTGATCGATTTCGGAGTTGCTGTTCAAAACATTTGTGCCACTATCAAGGCATCGGGTCTCGACGAGTATCTGTGCAACGTAGCTTTACTGCAAGAGTTGACGGAAAGATTGCCGCCTGCTGTAAGGCTCAACTGGGCGTACCATCGGCAGACACTGGATAGAGTCACCTTGTCAGACTTTGGAGATTGGCTGGGAAAGTTGGTGGAAGCAGCCAGCGTAGTCACGATTCCATCCATCGGTGTCACGAAATCGGAGAGACGTGGCCAAAAAGCTCAACGTACACTCGGATAGCAACCCCATCGAAGAGCTCGCCACGAAGACTCGTTCGGTACCAGTTCCGAAAGGTTGCGCTGTATGCCAGGAGGAATGCAGCGGTCCAGAGACGTGTCGTAAATTCCTCAACATGGACATCGGAGCCCGTTGGACAGTTGTAAAGGAGCAGAAGTTGTGTCGAAAATGTCTGAGGAAGCATTTCGGCGCCTGTCACGTTAAAACACCATGCGGAATGAACGGTTGTGTGTTCATGCATAGCAAATTGCATCGCAGAGCTGTAACACTCATTCGAATACGGCTGAGAAGGTTCTGTTTCGATACGTGCCTGTGATCATCTACGGAAAAGTTAAGTCTGTGAAAACCTTCGCCTTTCTTGACGATGGGTCGTCGGCCACCTTTATGGAGCACAGTCTGGCGAAAGAACTGGATCTCGAAGGAACATCGCATCCATTGTGCCTTAACTGGACGGGTGGTCAACAAAGGGAGGAAAAGGAATCGGTGAAGCTAACGCTGAAGGTTTCCGGAACACACGACGCCAGCAAGGTCTACGAACTCCCAAAGGTTCACACGGTACGGAACCTTTCTCTGCCGAAGCAGTCGGTGTCAGTACAACAATTGGCAGTCAAATACAACTACCTGCAAGGATTGCCAGTGGAATCCTACGAAAGTGTGTCTCCAAGAATCCTGATAGGGATGGACAATTGCCGCCTCGGTCACGCGTTGAGAAGCACCGAAGGAAACGAGAACGGACCGGTCGCGACGAAGACCCGTCTCGGTTGGCTCGTGTGCGGACCGTGTTCGATGATATCTGGAGCAACAAATACAGGTTACAGCGGCTACCACAGTTTTCACATTTGCCCGTGTAGTACGGAAATCGATAAGGATCTGAATGGTGCTTTGAAGGAGTATTTCTCGATTGAGTCGCTGGGAATCTCTGGATCGTCCAAACCACTAATTTCGAAAGACGAAGAACGAGCGCTAAATATTTTATCCACCGAAACACGCCTGAAAGGGAACCGCTATGAGACCGGACTATTGTGGCGGTACGATCAAGTGAAGTTGCCGAACAATAAGGCAATGGCGCTGAAGCGGTTGGACTGTCTGCAGAAGCGGATGAAGCGACATCCCGAGCTGGGTGTGGCAGTGCGAATGAAGATGGCTGACTATGAAGAGAAGGGCTACATTCGGTGGCTTACGACGGCGGAGAAATCGGAGAAGCATTCGAATGACTGGTACTTGCCAATTTTCCCGGTAATCAACCCGAACAAGCCAGGGAAGATACGTATCGTGTTCGATGCGGCAGCGAGAGTTAACGGTGTCTCTTTGAACTCATTTCTCCTTACGGGACCAGATCAGTTGGTGTCGTTGCTTAGCGTTCTCTTCAAGTTCCGAGAATTCCGCGTCGCAGTTGTGGGAGACGACATCCGAGAAATGTTTTTTTCAAGTCAGGATGAAAAAGCAAGACCAACGAAGCCAGATGATTTTGTGGATCAGCGGAGATCCTGATGAAGAACCGGAGGTGTACGTCGTGCAAGTAATGACGTTCGGTGCAGCATGTTCGCCGTGTTGCGCGCACTACGTCAAGAACAAGAATGCTGACAGATTCGTGGAAGATTATCCAAGGGCAGTCGAGTGCATCAAGCACGAACACTATGTCGATGACATGTTGACCAGCGTTGAGACTGAAGAGGAAGCGGTGAAATTGGCGAGCGAAGTCCGATCCATTCACTCACAGGGTGGCTTCGAAATACGTAACTGGTTGTCGAATTCATCAGCAGTCGTCAAGCGTCTACACGAAAACAGTACCACAGAGAAGGACATGAGCCTTTGTGCGGACATGGCAACGGAAAAGGTGCTAGGCATGTGGTGGGATACTGCCACCGATTCGTTTACGTTCCGATTGTCACCGAAGCACAATGTGGACTTGCTTTCCAGAAGTAGGATGCCTACCAAACGCGAAGTCCTGCGTATGTTGATGGCGATTTACGACCCTATGGGACTCATCTCCAACTTTCTCATCTACTTGAAGATCCTACTGCAGGAAATATGGCGTGCCGGATGCGGCTGGGATGATGAAATCGACGGGAAGCTAGCCGAAAGATGGATAACCTGGGTAGAAGCGTTGCCGAACGTCCAACAAGTGAGCGTACCTCGCTGTTACCGCAATGTGACAACTGCCGAGCCTACGAATACCGTAGAATTGCATATTTTCTGCGATGCGAGCGAAAACGGAATGGCTGCCGTGGCTTACTTCAGGTTCGAAGAAGAAGGAAACATGGAGTGCGCGCTGGTTGGCTCAAAACAAAGGTGGCTCCTTTGAAATTCCTCTCGATCCCGCAACTTGAATTACAAGCGGCCGTAATAGGCGCTCGTCTAGCTGAATGTATCACTAACTCACATCGTACGAAAATATCGCGGCGGGTTTTCTGGACCGACTCCCGTGATGTGATATGCTGGCTCCGTTCTGATCACCGACGCTACAGCCAATTTGTGGCATTCAGGATCAGCGAGTTACTAGATACAACACAAGTAAACGAGTGGAGATGGATTCCGACCAGAAAGAACGTAGCTGACGATGGGACGAAGTGGGCACGGTTACCGGACTTTCAGCCAAACAGTCGTTGGTTCCGTGGACCCGATTTTTTGTGGGAACCTGAAAGCGAATGGCCTGGCGATTGCGGAGATCGATCCGTCTCAGCGTTCTCCGGCATACAATCACCGAACCTTTGGTATGTTTTCAACGCTTCTCCAAATGGAAACGGCTTCTGAAGACAGTTGCATACGTTCATCGCTTTGTGGTGAATCTTCGTAAGCGTATCAATAGAACGGAAACAGAACTTGGCCCGCTAACGCAAGAGTAGTTGAATCGTGCCGAGAGCATCATCTATCGACACGTTCAACAGCAAGCATACCCGGACGAAATCCAACTGGTCTGCAGCAGTAATCCAGAGGCGCAGCCATGGGAGCGTACTTTGCCGAAGACTAGCCCGCTATATAAGCTCAGCCCATTCATCGACGAGCACGGTGTTCTACGGATGCGTGGACGTATCGATGCTTGCGAGTATGTAGATGAATCTACCAAGAATCCGATCCTTCTGCCCAGTCGCAACTACGTATCCGATCTAGTGCTCGCCGATTACCACGCTAGATACCATCACCAGAATCACCACACTGCGCTGAACCAGATTCGACTAAAGTACAACATCCCCCAGAGTTCGAACGAGTTCGCAGAAACTGTCAGCGTTGCAAAATTTGGCAAGCGAGTCCCAGGCCTCCAGCAATGGGGAACCTCCCAGCTGCCCGGTTGGCACCATTCCAGCGACCGTTCTCTTACACCAGAGTCGACTATTTCGGGCCGATGCGAGTGCTAGTCGGCAGACGTACCGAGAAAAGATGGGGAGTACTTCTCACCTGCATGACAAGCAGAGGCGTGCACATTGAAATAGCACATTCGTTGACGACAGACTCGTGCATCCTAGCGCTACGCAATTTTATTGCTAGAAGGGGTCCACCGCTCGAGATGATTAGCGATCGAGGAACGAACTTCATCGACGAGAAGAAACTGATGGTCGAGTTCGTCGGTCCTAACACCAAGTGGACGTTCAACCCTCCGGCCGCTCCACATTTTGGTGGATGCTGGGAGCGCCTGATCCAGTCTGTCAAGAAGACCATGAACGATTTCGACCTCCCGCGTTTGCCTTCGGATGAAATTCTGCGTTCCATGCTAATGGAGATCGAAATGATATTGAATACAAGACCGCTCACTGACATACCTCTAGATAATGACACTGACCTCCCCTTAATACCGAGCCACTTTCTGTTGGGTTCTTCGAATGGGAGTAAGCCCCCGATCGTTTTCGCCGACAATCCCACTGTACTGAAGCAATCGTGGAAGATGGCCCAGGTATACGCCGACAGCTTCTGGAAGAAGTGGGTTAAAGAGTACCTGCCTACTTTGACCCGCAAGACCAAATGGTTTCAACCCGTAAAACCCATCGAGGAAGGCGATCTGGTGTTGATCGTGGATGGCAACCTCCCGAGGAACTGCTGGCCACGAGGACGTGTGGTCGAGGCAGTCCAAGCTAAAGACGGACAGGTTCGACGCGTGACCGTGCAGACATCTAGTGGACTTCTGACAAGACCAGCGACTAAGGTTGCGGTGCTACACGTCGGTCCCAATGGTGGTAAGCCACTTCGACAACAGTGGCGTACCGAGGGGGAGTGTCACAACCCTGCGCTTGTGATGAACCGGTCTACCTACATCAATGTCGACACGACGATGCGCCCAACTACGGCCCTGGCTAACGGACTAACAGCCGTTCTGTCAGATGGTGATGACGCGGCGTATGTATGTCAAAACAATAAAAAGTAAAAGTCATTTTCTAAAGTAATTTCTAAAGCGTGCTAGTGCGTAGGTAAGATTGTGAAACAATCAAGGAAAAATTTGTTGCTAAATTGTTTATTTCACCTAAATTTAGCTTAAAATTATATTTAAAGCAGTGCAGGCTGAGTGCTACTTAATTCTATAGATTAATTCTATTATATACACACACGAATAAGAGGTAAAAGTGAAGTGCAATATAAATTCCTAACCTAATGTCCCGATAAATTTACAGCGATTAACTAAGCCTAGTAGTACGGATTGTTGATGCTAGTACGGACAAAATCACAGAAGAACACTAAACGTAAGTGAATAACTTGATAATTTGCATTGCACTTGACTTTGTAAAATAGTTAAAACAAAAATGCTAGCCACCATGAAACATATATATATATATGCAATCTAGGGTAGAACCCCCAATATTGAACGTGGAAAAACTTAATCTAATATTGTTATTAATATTTTTCTTCAAAGGGATTGTATACCTTCCTCCCTCTCCAACATCACCACGAGAAATAAAGAGTTATAAAACTGGAATACAAAATCTTCTATTGTCTGATTGCTAGCGCGACAGCTACCTAAAAATACAACAAATTTAAACAGCACTATTCAGTGCTCAACCTGTAAAATTCTACTTTTTTTGACTCTTATTCCTCTTCGATCCTTGTTTGGACCCTACCCGAGGTAATCCTTCTTGGATATCTATTTGGAAAATTCCTCTTCAATCCTTTGGATTCTTATAGTAATCTGCTTGGAAGTCGATTGAAGAAAGTTGGTTATGCCACCCTGGCGCCTAAGCGCAAAAGAAAAGAGCAATACCTTGATCCCCTTTCTGGTGAAATTCAATTGAGCAATCAATTTGATATGCTTACGGATGATGAGAATGATCCATCATCCAGGCAAAATTCCATTAAACATTCCCGACTTAATGCCAAAAAAGAAAAGGTTCCTCCGATTGTTGTAACCACTTGCGATTTCCATGCCCCTTGCAAAGAACTTTTAAACTTCGTTCAATTTAAGTTTTCACTAAAAATTTGCCGTCGGGGTGAATGCCGTGTATTGGTTAAAACCTTGGGCGGATTCAAAAGTCTTCTCAAGTACCTTACTGAGAGGCAACACACATTTTTACTTACGACATCAAAACTGAACGTCGGATTCTATTTGATTATTTCACAAATTACCATGGCTATTTGAGTCGAGATTTGTCCTGTATCCACCACGGAAAACACTGATCAGTAGCGAATGCACTTTCATCTCATTTGGATACCAACTTACATTGGATACAACTGTACATACCTGTAACGAGACAAGAAAAATGAGAGAGATTAATTTCGTTATTCAATCAAGAAAGAGGAAGCGAAATATCATCTACTGGTGTCATAAAAGATCAAAGCAATAAATCTCTAAACAGATAAGCCAAGGTTCAATTACTACGTGCGCTGCGCAGCAAACGACCTAAGATGAGTATCTAGTCACCCAGCCATCTCTACGTTGCCGGCTTATTACTTTCCAAGGGACTTCCCTGTTGCAGTAGTTCAATAATATCGAAATCAACACATAAAAGACCCCAGAGCCTAGAGCCAATAACTGTCCAGAAGACCCCAAGAAGAAATGCAGAGAGAAGGCGTTGTAATTGACACCATCATCCATCGTTAGTTTCTACCTGACCAGTCAATGCCACCAATGGCTGCTAAAGTGAGAGTGAGTGTGATAACGATTAATATCCATTTCCTGTACATCCATGGTTCGCTGTCTCTCTACACAGTAAAGGTGAAATGAAAGAAAAAGTGCATCTACTACTGCCTGCACCTCGATTTCACCTTCCAACCAAGTAACAGTGCAGCCACGGAGACACACGGCCATCGTCGTCGATCAATCAGCAATAAAAGACGCTGTGAAGTCACACAATCCAATACGGTATTGACTACGTAGATAAATACACATAAAAGCGCGCCAAACCATCACAAAAATCATCATCATCAACAGCCTACCATCGCTCATAATAATGTTATTCAACACTGAGAGACGGCCTTTCTTCGCCCCTGCACCACTCTGCATCTCCTGCATATCATTCACACACATACACACAGACACAGTTGGTCCATTCGAAGCATTATCGAGCAGTGACCTTTTTGCCTGCCGAAGCGTCTTGGTCTTGTGTGGTTTGTTGCTGCGAGACGAATTGAAAGTAGGAAAACGGAAAACAATGAAAAGATATAAATAATGAGCTTTCGATATCGCGATCATTATGAGTGAGTGACCACAGACCACTGACTGCTGCTGCCAGCAGCAGTGGCGATGATACTAGGATGGATGTGGATAACCCCAAAGTGCATCGCAGTCACACTTCTAAACTGGCAGCTCTGATTTATGTCTTTATTTTAGGAGCATGGATTTCCATTTTGGGGAGAACTGGATGTTTTTATATTTCTCTTAAAACAGACATTCCCGTAACGAATGATAGACTTTTACCGGATTCGTGATTCCGGAAAGCAATCCAGCTTGCAGTCGAATTTCTTAAAACAATCTCATGAAATAATGCTAGTTGTTGTTTTCTGAAATACTGAAAATTTTTAACATTTTTAAAACCTTCATAATTTGGCGATTGTTTTAACCAGTTGTTCGTTCTATTAGCGGTAAAACACTATGCTAAATTATTTTTCTTTGATTTGTAAGTCAATCAAACTCAAATTCAAACAATTTTCTAAATCCACACTATCAGCAACATTTTCACCTGCCCAAGTCCTAATTTCCCTCGAGGTCAATCTAAAAATAAATCCCATAAGTGAAAATGTGAATGAAGTTCACATCAACAACCAACCCATTCATCACCATAAAACCACCACAGCATAAACATTAAACTGACCGAACCGTGAGAGCATCCATCATCGCTATGATATTTTATTATGATGCTGTGTGAATTCGCTTCAGAAGTGCAAAAGCAAAAAGAAAACGAAACCAAAATCAAATGATAAATAGGAGTCGACGACCACCGAATCTGCTGCCCGCTGGTTTGAGAGATAGATGACCCTGCAGGCTAGCCAGCAGCGGCACTGGCGGTTACGGAAGAGTGCGAAAAAGCTTTTTACAAACGAAAATATGACTCTCATCATACAAATCTCCCGCTCCCTTCTCTATTTCGGTGCTGGTGGATGGGTTTTGACGTAATCTCCTTGGCCTGTGGCCCCAAACAGCAATTAGCCAATTTGCACTGTTGAAATGGATAATGGGATCACAGTTAAAGTGAGCGGGTCAACTATACCTACCGATTAAGCTTTGAGCTTGAGCTTGATTTGCCGCCCGTAGTTGCTAATGCTTTATTGTACTTGTATTTACAAAGAATAAACGGATACCGGCACCTGTCACGCCAGAATGTCGCTGCCAGTTTTGGATCTCACTCAGCGATGCAATTTTTTCCACACGATGAAAGTTGGGACCCCCTTGATTAGTTTGATACCGTAAAGTACTGTTACAAGTTTGTTACATCAAAACAATAGTTTTTAAAATTAACTACTGATTAAGATTCTTACAACTACTGACCAGTTGTTGGGGACATTAATAAGTATTGAAAGAGCAGTGGGGCAGTACTTTATTAAAAAATTCATTAGCCATTGCATTGGATCCTGCTATGAATTGTACATGTAACAGTAGGGTATAAGTTGATGAACGAAATTACGTTGAGTTTAGCAGCTAATACCTGCTAACCTGCAAGATACACCGCCTTAAAGATAGCGTTAAAAATATAAATACGTATGTAAACCCTTTAAACTAAGAGATAGCGATTTGCTTCCTTCAACAAAAATGTGCACAGCACAGCAAATTGAAAAATTCAAACTAAAAAGTTATAGAAAAAAACGGGTTTTAATGGGGTACTACCGTTTGTACTCCATTTTCACCCTATAACTTCGTCCAGTTGAGAAATAGAAAATTGTCGTCTTCGACAAAGTTTCTTAAAATGACTTCATCTACATTTTTTTCATAGATGTTCATCAATTTTAACAAGACATAAAAAGTTTTTTTTTTTCTTATTTGAGTGTATATCCCCCTTAATCAAAAAATTTCACCACTCAACTAAAGTACTCAAAAAATGAAGAAACCTTCTAGAAGACATAAAAATGCTACATTCAATAGTTTCGTCGCAAATGGTCATGTCCCACTGCACAATCCAAGAAACACTTATGGTTTTATGAGGGTTCTGTAGAGGACAGGAGCGCATTCAGTTGTTGTTGTTGAGTAAGCTCTAAGCTGTAAATTTAATTATTGTTACTATTTGCTTATAGGTTTAACAATTTTAGGTTATCATACATTGATTTGTCCTCTTCTTTAATTGATCCGTCGTGTTGTAACAATAGGTGTTTGTTCCAATTTGTGTTTATGCTAAATTGTACAATTTATGATTTTTATTTTTGTTTCTCCAATTAATGTAATACCTACAATAAATTCACGTAATAATAATAAATCTAGGATAACTAGCAAATATTTGATTTAATAGACACTTTAGCAATAATAAATTCTTCTTCAACTACTACTATCTATTTTCTATGTTTTCTTTATAAAAAATTGAGCTGTCCTATCGAAGCAATCGTTTCATATATGCCCTACCGGAGTAAACCTTTTACACGTCACTCATTTCACCTCCCTTTGTACTGAACGAGCTCATCTGTGTTGCCAACATGCTGCCGTCTTTTTTTTTTTTATACAGGGGGGAATCTGCTCACAGACTCCTGAGAAGGAACTCAGGGTGTGGGGATGGGAGAATTTCACTCCCGACCCACTAAACCTTACCCTGTGCGCTTGGCCCTTGGCCTCCCCGGAACCGCCCGAAGGCATTACTTCGTGGGAGGGGCCGCTGTAGCGCTATGGCGCCTCTCTAGCAATACTCTAACGATCTGGTCGGGCAGTAGGTAACTGCTGCTCGGCTCGCCACTGTCGTTGTAATACCGAAACTATGTGGGTGACCGCAGTCACCACCGCGCTCCAGTTCTCGGTGGTACCACACATCCTATGAACGATGTTGTCCGGACTGGTATCCGCTCCGCATATCGCTAGCATAGCGCTCGATACTGGCTCGAAACGTGGACAGGCAAACACGACGTGTTCGGCGGTCTCCTCGACACCAGCACATGTGGGGCAGGTGGGAGTACTTGCATGTCCGAACCTATGCAGGTAGCTCCTAAAGCAGCCATGGCCTGACAGGAACTGTGTCAGGTGGAAGTTTACTTCCCCATGGCGCCTGTTGACCCAGCTTGATACGGAAGGTATCAAGCGGTAAGTCCACCTCCCCTTTGTGGAGTTTTCCCACTCTAATTGCCATCTCGCGGTCGACACAACTCGCGCGTTGTTGCGCACCCCTCGAACGGTCCTCGCGTCATAACACGCTACATCCTCCTTAATGATAAGGCTGATTGGCATCATCCCTGCTATGACACAGACGGCCTCTCTCGAGATAGTGCGGTATGCACTGGCCACCCTTAAGCACATTAGCCTGTGTGTACTCTCTAATTTCTGCCTGTGGCAGTCAATATCCAGTACCGCAGCCCACGCAGGGCCACCGTATCTGAGGATAGATACTACGACCCCAGCGAGGAGCCTGCGCTTACTGGCATTCACTGCCGAGCTGTTTGACATCATACGGGATAATGCCCCCACAGCCATAGACGCTCTCTTGCAGGCGTACTCGACGTGGCAGCCGAAGCTGAGCTTATTGTCGAGCATGACCCCATGTCTGGATTTTCCGCAACGGCCGCCCTCAGAGCCACAACCGGGATCCCATCTGGGCCCGGGGCCTTGCCCACCACCAGCGACCTGGCAATACCGCCAAGTTCACTGTTCGTCACTCTAGACACTTCTCCCTGATCCGCGCCTGGGATCCGCGGCCAGGAGTCTACGTCCCTACGCGGGAACAGGAACCCAACGATCGGAGCCAGTACCGCTGGTGATCTCTCCGGGGGTGCCGTCACGCCGCGGGTCTTTGCCATGACCACTTTGTAAGCATCCCCCCATGGGTTCGTGTTGGCGCTTTGGCATAGGCTGTCAAAGCACGCGCGCTTGCGTCTGGCGATCTCTTTATTGAGGGCTGCCTTAGCCGCTCGGAGAGCGACGCGGCGTTCCTCCCGAGATTCAGTCGTACGAGCTCGTTGCATCCTCCTTCTCGCCTGGAGGCAAGACGCCCTGAGGATAGCAATCGACTCGCTCCACCAGTACACCGGTCTGTGGCCATGCCTGGGATAGGCTCTCCTAGGCATGGTTGTATCGCACGCCCTTGTCAGTGCTGCTACCAGTTCTTCCCCCGTCAGATCCGGGGTTATTCGCTCCCGCCTCAGTGCTTCGCCGAAGACCTCCTCCTCGAAGAACGACGTCCGCCAGCCTCGAGCGCAGGAAGAATTTCCTCCTGCCACTCGCCTCTCACCTGGCCCCACACTGTACCGAATCGCCTGATGGTCACTATGAGTGTAACCCTCATCGACCCTCCAGTGTAGGTTGCCCTCCAAACTCGGGCTGCAGTATGTCACGTCGATGACGGATTCTGCACCATTCCTTCTGTAGGTACTGACCGAGCCGGTGTTGGATAGTACAACGTCCAGCTTGGCCATTGCCTCCAGTAGGATGCATCCTCTCTGGTTGGTGTGGTGGCTACCCCACTCTACCGCCCATGCGTTAAAGTCGCCCGCAATGACCACCGGTCTTAGGCCGACAAGTACCGCAGTCAGTCTGTCCACCATCTGCGAGAATTGCTCGATAGACCACCTGGGCGGAGCATAGCAGCTACTTAAGTATACTCCGTTAACCCTGGCGATCACGAATCCCTCGCTCGAGTTGGACACGACTACCTCCTGAATGGGGAAGCTCCCCATCGTGCATATCGCCGCCATCCCCGACGCGTCCGTGACCCAATTCCCGTTGCCGGTTGGGACGCGGTACGGGTCAGAGATGATTGCGACATCCGCTCCCCATTCCACTGCCGATTGCCACAGCAGTTGCTGGGCAGTCGAACAGTGGTTCAGGTTCAACTGCGCTCCCGCCTGTACTGCTTCAAGTGCCCTTAAGCTGTACCTACTTTTCTGGTAACATCTAGGACAGCGAGCTTAGTCGCCGGTCGATGCATGATACCAGCAGACGCGAACTCGTCCATCACGTCCAGGATAAACTCGAGTGATTCTGCCTCTTATCCAACTGTTCCTGACGCCCTCGTTGACCAGATCTCCGACGTTGATAGGTGTCGCCTCTCCAAACCATTTTGGCTGTCGGGAGATAACAGGTAGATATTCTCGAATCCATCGCATCCAAAACCTATCCAGCATAACCTGAACATGCTGGACCTGGACCAATCCAGTCGAACTCAACAATAGAAAGTGGTTCGGTGTTAAAGCTGCGCATTCCTCGCTGTCGATCGGTAGATAGGTTAAGGGACGTGAGTTCACTATAGATTCCACCTCCGCAAGAGCCGTTTTTAAAAGTCTCCTCATCCGCATTCCTCGGCAACTCCATGTGCGCTAGACCTGTCTTGACCGGGCGTACCAGCCTTTTCCATATGCCCCCAATAATATGTGGAGCGTACTGAGCGATTAGTTCCAGTTTCCATAACTTGAACATGCTGGACCTGGACCAATCCAGTCGAACTCAACAATAGAAAGTGGTTCGGTGCTAAAGCTGCGCATTCCTCGCTGTCGATCGGTAGATAGGTTAAGGGACGTGAGTTCACTATAGATTCCACCTCCGCAAGAGCCGTTTTTAAAAGTCTCCTCATCCGGATTCCTCGGCAACTCCATGTGCGCTAGACCTGTCTTGACCGGGCGTACCAGCCTTTTCCATATGCCCCCAATAATATGTGGAGCGTACTGAGCGATTAGTTTCCATTGGGTTTCTGCGTTTGTGAACATCCCTGCTAGATCCCGACTTATGGCGCCGATCTGCTGCCTTAACTCTGCGCTAGCCCCTTGGAGGTTGGTTCCTTGATTAGATTAAATTTCCTGTGGCGCACCTCGGCGGGCGATGAATCTACGAATCAGCCATCTTGCAGGATTCAGCAGACAGACTGTAGGCGACTTCCAAGTGGACTGCTCTAGTTCCTAAGCAGGTAAAGAGGCTACCCACCGTTTGACTCGGTGCGATACGAGCAGAAGGCAGAGGAGCCATTGGAGGTACTTGTGGTTTGGATTTGTATACTCTGCACCAGTAGCAGCCACTTGCCACTTTCTTGACGGCTGTTCGCAGTTCGGAAATGGGAAACTTCTGCCAAATCTCGTTCACCACCGTTTCATTATTGGCGTGTCCGTACTTCCTGTGATACCAGTTGATCACCAGTTGAGTGACGTAGTGATCCTTAGGCAAAATCACGGCAAACTTGTTTTCGTACGAAGCGCACTCCGTGGCAGCGATGCGGGATCCCATTCTCATGACTCCAGATGAGTCCAGAAACGGGGATAATTTGAAGACTCGACTGCTCTTCTGGATTCGTCTACGTTCTTCTGGCTGCACTTCATGATTTTTGTGAAGAATGTTGCCTTCCTCCGGATACTCGCTCGCTTGGATCAGCTTATACACAGCTGACTCCGCTTGAATCCGCTCCTGTAACAACACCATAATTTAGACTTGTAGCATGCTGTAAAACTACTATAAAACTTGCCCTGTTACTTGGAAATCGTCTCAAATATTTGCGCCCTAACCATCACTTTTAGGCACATGGTGTCTTCGGGAAAGTTTCTTCATATTTTTTGGCCGACCTTATTATGTTTGTGAAATTAGGGTGGTCCATAAAATCGGTGAATAAAAAATACAAACTTTATTATTATTTGAGAAGATCAACGCAATGTTCTAGAAAGTTGTAGAACATTCAATTCAAAGCAACTTTGCTGGAGACATCAAATTGCTATCTCTAATGGTTCATAAGTTATGATTTTTTTTCAAACAAGCAGGTTAGGGTGGCCCCTAAAAAAACAAATTTCTTTGAATATCGTTTCATACGTTCATTTCTCGTAAAAACGTTTTTCTAGACACTTTTAGTACTTTTGATGATGCATATTTTTGCTGAAGCAACCAGATACTATCTTTTTAGATTCTAAAGTTATAGGCGATTTTCTTCGAAAAAAAAACTCTTTTCAATTGTCAATATCTCTAAACATAGCAAACTGATTTTCTAACTTTTAATTCCATTCGAAAGATCATTTTTTTCTTCATTTTTGAAGAAAAAACTGCGAGAGCATTTTTTGTTTGAAGCATTAAATTTAATTTAAAAAAAGTCTTATTCTTTTACTTTAAACTAGCCATAACTTTTCAAATAAAAGAGATCACAACTTAGTTGCTTTAGCAAAAATATGCGTCATAAAACGTTCTAAAAGTGTCTACAACAAAGTTTTTAGGAGAAATAAACGTATAAACAGATATTTACAGAAAGCCGGTTTTCTAGGGGCCACCCTAACCTGCTTGTTTAAAAAAACATAACTCATGAACCATAAGAGTTAGAAATATCAGGGCTGGTAGCGATCAATGCTGTCAAAAATAGTGATTTAGTGACCCATTTTGAAGAAATAAGTGACTCCTGAAAATACCAGTCTCAGTGAATCTCATCAGTACTCGGGACATTTAATATATATTTTTACTAAGGATATTCCACAGCAAAGAATGCATTTTAAAATAAAAACATTCAATATTCCAAGTTATATTCAGACATATGAAATCGGAGCATAAGTCCTCGTAATTTTATGGTGAATACTTAAGGGGTGAAGGGGATGCTAATAGGAGGGTTACAGTTAAATCTGAGAATAACTCCAGGAGATCTTCAAAGAAATTCGGAAAATAATTCCAGAAGAGATTGCCAAACAAATTAAGGGGAGAAATCTAAGGGATTTGTGAGGAGAAATGAAAATTAATTCTTATGAGGCTTTCAATGTGAGTAGAATTCCAAGGGAAGGAGTGAGATTTAAAAAAATCTGAAATGAATTCAATGAAAATTCTGAGAATCTTTCCATAGGATTTCTTACTGAGGAGAATTTCAAGGAAAACTAAAAGAAAGTTGGATTCGGAGGATAGTTGCGAGAAGTATTCTAACTATATTCTTGTGATATTTTTTAGAGAATTCAGAGAAGCATTCCAAGTGAATTTCTTAAATAATTCCATGACAGTTTCGGTAGAATACGAGCGAATGATGAGGAGAGCTCCAAGCGAATTTTCATGAGAAATCTCCATTGAATTTGTAATGGACTATTCTGAGGTCTTCAGAACAACTTCAAAGTTCCCAAAATATTCCTCAAGTTAATGAAAATGCCTTGAAGTTCTTTTGTAGTTTGAGAAACTAGCCTGATGCTCGCAATACTTCTCATCACTGTTTTTAACTTCTCTAAACTTTTTCGGACTTCCTAAAGTTTCCACAATTTTCCTAACGATCATGAATCTTCTCTAAAGTTTTAACAATTCAATTTCTCGGAACTTTTTTTAAAAATTATGTAATTTCGCTGCTCTGGAATATCTTTGCTCTGAGGATATCTGTTCTTTCTTGAAGTTTTTTTTGTTAAGCTTTTCAGCGAGATCAATATCTTTCTTGAAGTTCTCGAAAGTTCTCTAAAGTGTTTGCAGTTCTCATGCAGCTTGTTGTACTACCCTGAATTTAATTGAACTGTTCTAAAAATGTTTAAGCTTCCGTGAATTTCTGGACTTATGTGAAAACCTCATTAATTTTCTTAACATCTCTAAAGTTCTCTGAAAATCTGGGAACTGCTTGAAATTTTCCGCTAATTTACTGAACTCCCCTGAAATTCCCTTGTTTTTTGAGCTTACTAAGCTTATATGAAATGCTCTCGAAATGTCCATATAAGTTCCTGAAGTTCTTGGATCTTCCCTTAAGTTCCATAGACTTTCATGAAGTTTTCGATTTGTTTCTGAAGAGATCTGTACTAAAGTTCACTAAAGTTCTCAAGATTTGTCGATTTTCGAAACTATTTCATAGCTTCCTTTTCTTGAAACACAGAAAAAAAAGTTGTTGGATATTACATCCAAACAGCTGCACAGAGGTCATTCCGCCGGTTGTGTAATATTACGCTGTACGATGTACATCGATTTTACGAACAAAATTACATCTATTGATGTAATATTGTATCTGCCTTTTGCTATTACATCATTATTTCTTACATCAGCTTGAATTACGCTGATCGTTATTACATTTTTTTTTTGCTGTGTAGCCTAGAGCTTCCTAATGTTTTTAAAACTGCCCAACATATTTCTCATTTTCCTTAAAATCTCTAGACTGCCCTGAATATCTTAGTATTTTTTTAAAGAACCCACAATTTTACTGGAATTGATTGAATTGCCTTTAAGTTATACAATTATCCTTAAGTTTTATAAAGGTTATAAACGCTCACGGAACTTTGCCATTATTCACTTATTCACTCATTTTCCCTGGAAAGTCCAGCGCTGAAGTTTTCTATGCTTACCTTAATTTCTAAGTAGATCAAATGTTCCGGTGAATTTTCTAATATATATATTCATAATTCCCTGAATCTTCTAAAGTTTTCAGATCAATCATAGAATTCTTGGAATATCCCATAATTCCAAGGAACTCCTTGTAAGTCACACAGCAAAAAAATAATTTTGATATCACATCAAAGTGGATGCACTACAATCATGTCGAAAATTTCATGTAATTTTTATGACCACATAAATAAACAAATGCAGTAAAAGCAGCGTAATGTCAGTTCATGCATTGTATTAATGATAATTTTGTCCTTTTTAGCAAGTAATATTACACCATATTTTCGACATGATTGTAGTGCATCCACTTTGACGTGATATCAAAATTATTTTTTTGCTGTGCACTGCAAATTTCCTTAAGTTAATGGGATTTTTGTGATGTTATCTGATCGTCCTCGAAGTACTCGGAAGTTCACTAAATATTACTAAACAATCTAAAAATATATAAATTTCTTACAAGTTCTCTGGAATTTCATAAAAATATCGTTACTTGCTTAAAGTTCTAGCTTTTTTTTTAAATAATGGAACTTCGTTGGTGTTCTCTAATCAACTTTGCTAAATTTTAGAATTTTTTTAGATCTTGAAATTTCCATGATATAACACCCTTGAAGTGCTTTAACAGTGAGCAAACCGAAGTTTCCGGAAATTCCCGGAAATTTTCTTGAAACTTATTTAAAGTTTCTGAAATATCCTTGAAATTATTTTAACTGCCTTTTAATTCTATGATCTGTTGTGATATGCTCGTAGCTTCCCTAAAGCTTTCAATTCTAATGATGATCTCGGTTCTACTTTAAAATAAACGGAATTCTCGTGAACACCTTTAAACGTCCCTGGAATTCTCTGGATTTCTGTGAAGTTCATGAAATATTTCTGAAATTTTCATAAATATTCTGAAGGTCTCGGTCTCTGTACTGAATCTCTTAAGCGTTCTCGATTTTATGTCAGCACATCATGGAATTATCCTGAATTTGTCCAAACTAACGCTTATAGATTTTTAAACCAATTCAATAGTTTGGTCTAAGATTTCGGGGACTTCCGTTTGAGATATTTGGAATTCCCCAAAGATCTCTAGATCTATTTTTTCTGAGATAAATAGAATTTCCCACAATTTTGCTAGTACAAAACTTCAAGACATTAAAAATGTTGTGATCTTAGATTTACTAAAATTAAGTGAAGCTGTTTCTTTAAAACTGATTGTCATGTCTTAAAAACGTTTGCGTTGTTTTACAAAAAAACATCATATTTTTAACGCATGTCATAAATAGCGTTCTTATGGAAATTATCCGTCAAAGTTATGGAAAAACCTGGAAAACTCAGGCAACTTTATTTAGCCAAATGAGTGGACGCCCTATAGATAGAGAAAGAGCATGAACATGAGCATGAGCATGATTGACCGCCCACGGTTGCTACTCTGTTATTGCCACACCAGCTGTAATTACAAAGAGAACCAATAGACGATGCTTGGGACTAGCAATCATCCTCAATGTGTAAAAACTGGTGATCCCAAACTAGGCAATACCAGCGCCGACCGCGCCCGAATACACGTCAAGAAAGGAAGGGGTAGGAATGTGTTGACGTGGCACTCGCTTTGATGAAAGCCGAGAACACCTCTGCACTTCCACGAGGAATCACTGGGATATTGGGTAATAGGGTTGGGTTTGCAGCAGGGTTCGTTTTGGTAAACGATAAGCTGAATTGATGTCCCAACAATCATATAACGCGAAGGAGCTTGGGATTGAACCCACGTTCTTCTGCTCAGTAAGCAAAAACGTTTGCCACTAGGCAGACGAGCTCCTTTTTAATCATCGAGTTGCTGTTATTATCATGTAGTCATGTTAACAAATAAAACGATTGACAAATCTTGAATGTGGATGGACTTGAGATTAAAGGGTGTCCACGATGAAATTGCCACACTATGAAATTGCTCTAACTTTTTAACCGTTGGGTAGAATTTAATGAAAATTTGGGTGGATTTAGTTCATAGTGCATTATTTACATCCTGCAAGTTTTAAAGTCCTGTGATCAAAACTCGCGGAAATGGAGTCGGAAGAACAGCTCGTGCGTGATAAAATCTTGCGCATTCATCACGAGAACAAGGATCTCTCGCATCGTTCCATCGCTAAAACGTTGGGAATCGCGAATTCCACGGTGTCGCGAGTGATTAAGCGGTTCGAGGAACGGTTGACCACCGATCGGAAGCCCAGAAGTGAAGGAAAAAGTATTCCGTACAACACCAAAAATCACAACCGCGTAGTTCAACCGAAATCCGAACGCCTCCGTTAGGGATGTGGCTAAGAAGCTGCACCTAAGCCGAAGTTTTGTCCAGAAGGCCAAAACTAAGGCTGGGCTTCGAACGTTCAAGGTACAAAAGGCCCCTAATCGCGACGAGAAGCAGAACAAGTCCGCCAAAACCCGTGCCAGGAAGTTGTACCTCAACATGCTGACGAAAGTTGAATGCTGCATCATGGACGACGAAACATATGTGAAGGCCGACTTCAAACAGATCCCCGGCAACCTGTTTTTCACGGCCAAGGATAAGTTCAGCGTTCCGGAGCATGTCCGCACTCAGAAGATGTCCAAATTTGCGAAGAAATTCCTGGTTTGGCAAGCCATCTGCACGTGCGGGAAGCGGAGTGCACCTTTCGTGACCCAGGACACGATGAACGGACAGGTGTACATAAAAGAGTGCCTCCAGAAGCGGCTGCTTCCTCTCCTGAAGGCCCACAACGTCCCAACAATCTTCTGGCCGGATTTGGCCTCATGCCACTACTCCAAGGACGTGCTGAAGTGGTATGCGGACAATAAGGTCAATTTCGTGCCGAAAATGTTCAACCCTCCCAACACTCCGGAGCTCCGCCCCATCGAGAAGTACTGGGCGATTATGAAGCAGCACCTTCTTAAACGACCTAAGGTAGTGAAGACAGTCGAGGAACTGAAGAAAGTATAGGTTTACATGCAAAAAACGGTTGATTCACAGGTTGTGCAGAATCTTATGGCCGGGGTTAAGGCCAAGGTGCGGGCATTTGCGTATAGACTGTAAATAAAATACGAGTAAAATGGTAAAATGAAGTTTAATAGTTATTTCTCAATCCCTGAACATTTGATGGCAATCGGATGAAAACTCGAATTTTGCGAATCAATTTTGTGTGTGGCAATTTCATCGTGGACACCCTTTAGGCTCATGATGTTCTGCTCAGTAAGCAAAACCGGTTGTGCTAAGGCCACCGAGCCCCTCATATCACATTATAGCGTTACTCAAGTTTTTATGACTATTCAGACCCGGCACCGACGACAATGAAAAGTTTTACGAAATACACGATAAACAAGTGATCTAACCATACATTTTTAATATGAAAAGATCTGGGACCGCGTTTTTCTGCTCAGTAAGCAAGCCACTGCAACCGACGATCTTTGAAATCCTTAAACTAAAAGCTATGAAAGAGGCCTTCATTAAGATCCATTTTCACGCGACGTTAAATGTTTCGATTTTCTCTTTACGCATGGTTCAGGTAATCATAACAAGCTATGACCGACGTGACGATGGTTTAAGACCTGGTTGAATTTTACTTGGTATGTAATGAACCACTCTCGCGAAAGCACACCCGTCGTCGTCGAACGGCAAAAAAAAGGAATCGGTGGGCAATTTTGTGATACGGATTTCCAAAATCAACCGGGAATGCACGAATTTCACCACACCCAACTACGAAACACGTTCAGAAGCACTTTTGGTACACTTTCGTTCGAAAACACTTAATTTTTTTCAAAAATAGTTGCGGGTGAACCAACATCATCACCGCGTAAATAAACTAAAATTAAAATTATCGCTCGCGATGCCACAAATTTCTGGACCGGGAGAAAAAATCAAACAACGCAGATAGCGTCAAATCTTCTGTTGCTTGCAAACATGATGAATCATGTTTTCTTTCTCGATTCTAAAACTTCTCCGGAAAGCGAGAAAACCACCACTCACACACGTATAACCGTCCGGGAGGCAGAGTGCCAGCGCTAATCCGGCAAATAGACCTTTTTGTAAGCACTAGCACAAAACAGAGAAGAAACTTAAGACACAACCGTATCCAAAGGCGTTCGAAACTCGACCTGGACGCCCTATAGATAGAGAAAGACGATTAAAAGTCAAATTGTTCAAACGTCGAATTGTTCAAACATTAGAACAAAATGTAGACCTATCCTACACACTGCAAGAACTGCACTGAATGATCAAGCTTGAAATAAATTCACGTTAAAAAAAAGTTTGCCCCAGTTTCCTTTGAGCAGGTTCTGAATGAAGAAATTGGCCACTTCCTCCGGGGTACGCAGAAACTGCTCCAGAGTAACTGGGACAATGTGTGGACTTGAACAATCTACCAATGGAATTGGGTTGCAAAATCTTGAATTACCCATATTGGCCACTTTCCAGAACCTCAGGGTTGCCATGGCAAGCTGTGGACATGGAAAATCTACCATTGGAAATGGTATGAACAATCTTGAAGTTTGGCACCCATTATTGATATGGTTTCGGTCATCTCTCAAATTGGCCACTTCTCTCGGGGCACCCAGAACCTATTCCTAGGAAACCAGGGCAAACTGTGGACTTGAAAAAATCTTTGGCTTGCAAAATCTTAAAGTTTGACAACCATATTGATATGGTTCGGGACATGTCCTAAATTGGCCACTGCCCCCGGGGCATCCAAAACCTGTTCCAGGGAAATCGGGACATGCTGTGGACTTGAAAAAGCTACCATTGCACAGTGGTCCAGAATGCAGATTTAGGTGGAATGATATGTTTTGAAACTTTAGACTAAAAGTCTCTTAAAAAAATATGTTCCTTATAGTTAGGTTCTCATTTTTATGACAATGAATTCTAGGGTGGTTCCTATTATCATTAAAATAAAAAATCTAACTTTTTTGTTTGAATAAATTAAGGTATACATTCTTCGGCAAAGTTATAGCTGAGCTAATTTCAAAGTTGTTGAAAATTCCTTTTTTGTATCTCTTAAATTGGCCGATTTAGAGCTATTTTCTTGAATTGAGTTAGGGTGGCTCTTAAAAAAACAGTTGTTTTGCTCTAGTTTTCTTATTTTGAATTTCTCAGCAAAGATGTCTTCAAATAACTTTTAGATCTTAAGAAGGCGCAATTTTTTTCTGCAACAAACTTGTCAATATTTTTCAAAGTTCAAGAGTTATTGACGTTTTTATATTAAAAATATAAACATTTCCAATGTTAATATCTCTTGTTTGGGGCAAACAAAAAAAAAATTTTTACGGCATTTGAAAGGGCGTATGTTATTCTCAATAATATGAAAAAATTGGATGTATGTTATTTTTTAAACTCGTATAAAATCAATTTAAATTTATTCATATTTTTTACTATATTTGGGTATATCTTTTTTATTAGAAGAGATACAGGCAACTAATTAAACTATAAAACATTCGTCTTAAAGAGTTTTACAAGTCTCTAGAAGATGACTTTCATGATAAATTTCAAATAAAAAAATATTGATTGCTTTGTGCAGCAAAAATTTGCGTCTTTTTAAGATCTAAAAGTTATTTGAAGACACCTTTGCTGAGAAATTTGAAATAAGAAAACTAGAGTAAAACAACTGTTTTTGTAAGAGCCACCCTAACTCAATTCAAGAAAATAGCTCTAAATCGGCCAATTTAAGAGATACAAAAAGTTGTTTTCTACAAAGTTGCTTGAAATTAGTTCAGCTATAACTTTGCCCAAGAATGTATACCTTAATTTATTCAAACAAAAAGTTAGATTTTTGATTTTAATGATAATAGGAACCACCCTAGAATTCATTGTCATAAAAATGAGGGCCTAACTATAAGGATCAACTTTGTAGAAGAAGCTTTTAGTCTTAAGTTTCAATTTCAGGCTCAAAACAAATCATTCCACCTAAATCTTCTTCTTCTTCTTCTTCTGTGCATTGGCATTTGTTTGCAAAATCTTGAAGTTTCAAAACCCATATTGATATGGTTCCGGTCACATCTCATTTTGGCCTCTTCTCCGGACATCCAGAACCTGCTCCAGGGTAACCATGGCCAGCTGTGGACATGAAAAAACTTTCATTGGCATTGGCTTCCAAAATCTTGAAGTTTGACACCCATATTAACATGGTTCCGGTCATGCTCGAAATTGGCCACTACCCCGGAGCACTCAGTACCTGCTCCAGAGAAACCTGTTGCAAGCTGTTGACTTGAAAAAGCTACCATTGGCATTAGCTTGCAAAATCTTGAAGTGTTAAAACCCATATTGATATGGTTTCGGTCACGTCCCATATTGGCCATTTCCCCCGGGGAACCCAGAAACTGCTCCAGGATGGCCATTGCAACTTGTGACGCTGAAAACAAATTTGGAGGTATCGTGCGGTATCAATCATGAGGATTGATATCCATATTGACGTGATTCAAAAGGTTAACATTACTGGTCACTTTACCGGAACCGATTTTAAGGAGATGGCCAGATCTCAGTTGTTTCTCAATAGATCTTGGATCAAAACTGCTATATATTTCCCGTCAAGGCATCATCATATTTGGTTTATTTTTCTTAAAGTTAATGCTATTTGAATGTTGACAAAATTTTGCCTGTCCCGATTATTTTGTGTACGGAGTGATGTCCCTCAGATATCGAATCGTTTCTTAATGGGGTGTTTACATCTGTGCGGATTTGCTAGCGCTAGTGTACTAGCCAACTAGCCCGAATTTCAGCTGCTCCTGAAATCTCATGCTGGTAGACGCTGATGCCCTGTTTACATTATGCTGTTGAGCTTTTTTGCTAGCAGTTGACTCATTAGCGCTAGTTAAATAGCATAAGTGTAAACACCCCATAAGGCAGGGTATTACCTAGCTGGAGGCTAGGTGGGTTCGATACCCAGTCCGGTTTAGATTTTTTTCGGGTTGGACATTTTCTCGATTTTCATAGCTATAGAGTATCATTGTGCTTACCACACAATATACAAATTCATGTATTGGTTGGCAAAGAAAGCTCTCAATTATCAACTGCAGAAGTGAGAGAAGTCCGTCGATCTTGTTTTCCGTGCTGAGCACCAATGTTACCGACGCCAGGGAGGCAGCTGCCACACCTGGACCCTACCTATCGACCCATCAACTCATGAACCGGGGACCAACGGCTTTACTTCCCTTCCGAAGGAAGGCGTGATCAGAGATGTTATGCCTCAGAACATCCCAGCGGCGCCGACTGGGATTGAACCCAGGCCTGCTGGGGTGAGAGGCAATCACGTTTACCACTACACCACCGGCGCCGTTTTTTTTTTAATTTTAACTGTTCAGAAGTCTTACATAATTCTCAATCAAAAACTACTCAACGCCGGGAATCGAACTCGACGCTCTCGGTAGGCTAAATATTTTCTTTGTGCTCCAATCAACCTTTCTCTTTTAAAACCATTGCAATGTGATCTCTTAATCTGTGCAGAAAAGATCATAATCTCCTTTTTTCTTTCCTAGTAATGAGTTCACGTCTAACTCGCTTAAAGTTTGCTTCAGTGTTACTCACGCCTCGGGGATTTCACATGACGGCACGTGGTCGTAAATTTTTACGATAATCGAGAAAGTTTGCTCCGTAAATAGCTTCTACCCCGTACAAATAGTCTTTGTCGCTAGATTTTTGATCTTCTACCAGCGCAGTGCAGAAGACAACGAGATCACATCGGTTTTGAATGTCATTCCGGCACTGCAAACGGCTAGTTAATGACTCATGCACGTCCCGTCGTCGTTAAAAGGCATATCACGGAAGTGTTATACTCGGCTGACACCTCCCGCAAGCCGCAATGCTAGCTAACAATCGAAAGGAAGGAAAGCGAGGGCAGGGTACGGGGACCAAAAACAAGACTAATCGCTTAAGTCAGCAGCTACCTGAATTAAGTCGCCATCGCAGTTGTCCAAATACGAAATCACGAATTCCTTCTCTTCTTGGCGGGTCACTGCGCAGGGAAGCAAAGAAGTGTCAGTGCCATGCTTGCTAATCTCCTGCCTGCATCGTCGGTCGGCGACATCTTCCGTCCTGTCCCGTCGTCGTCTATTCTTCGTGAGGAAGTTGAACATAAAAGTCACGGTCAAAGAACTTGATGGCACTTGGGCGGTGTGTGAGCGAACAGATACGTGTCTTGCTTGTCACAATGTCCAGCAGTAAGGCAAAAGGAAGTGCTTCTTTATGTTGTGAACTAATTTTGTTGAATCTCCGTGACATTCAAGAAGCCCAGAGTTGTCAGCAGTGATTTGATCGTGTCTTGGCGATTACGAGGCTGACATTTAGCTCAAAAGCGCAAAATTTGAATACTATCTGATGGTGTCTTCGGTCATCATTATGGTTTATTGGGGACGACGAGTCGTTGCATAACTTCAGCGTAATCAGCACAATTTCTGCACCGCAATCTACGCACGGTGGTTCAATTTTCCATGCTTTGTTTTCTGCACACAAAGTTCACAATCAAACTATAATGAACGATCAAGACCGGAATAACTGGCATGACATCATCCCATCAATACAAGCACAATTATCTCGATAAACATGAACCAAAAAAAATATAGCATTACACATAAACAGTAATTACTCTCCGCCGAGCTGGCAGAGGAGAATATTGTTCAATCAGCCCGAAATTTGCGCGAACAAAAAAAAGTGTGCAACGCGTACACAGCTGGTTGCATGAGTGATAGCAAACGAGGTTTTTTTTTAAGGTAAACTCAACCGAGGGATTTAAAAATGTGCAATGGTTTTTTTGCGAAGCAAAAAAAAGAGAGAGAGAGAGAGAGATGGATGCCGTAATCATTCATCCCATTATGCGCCAAGCAGAGCACGCTGGTTGATGGAGAACAGTGCAAGAAAGTAACGAAATTACCCTTCCCATTGCTCGTTCATATATGCAAAGCACTTCCGAGCAAACCACCGAAATTGAACTTTCACATTCTCCCGACCGACGGACCGGCTCACGTGAGACCGCATCGAAACGTGATGAAGTAATATCAGCTTTATTGAGGGTATGTACCTTCCATAATCTACCAGCAGCAGCAGCGGCAGCATCATCATCGATTTGGTACTGTTATGTTGGGTTGAATAAAACCAAAATTGTGCATTGAAGTACGTAGGAATTGTGTGGTACCACCAAACAAGCCCCACCGCCTGGTTGCTGAAATAAAGCAGCCCAATGGAAGTGCTTTTGGCTGTATGCATGGATGCATGCAAATTTGTCTCCACAGTTGCTAAATAGCAGCACAGTGGAGACATCGCGGTTGAGCGGTTGGGTCGAAAGAAAAGCTCGCGCTTTTCAGTATGCAAATTTTTCGGTTCATCCGCAAAGGGCCGCCGCAATTCTAGGTGAAAGTTGACTGCATTTGCATTTTAAAATATGGGTTTTAATTAACGTGTTTTTTCTCATCACCGCTGCTGGCAAATTGATGGCAATATGAGTTGGTTGTGAAATTACTCCGAAAGTGGCTACTGGAGTCAGCTACCGAAACTGGATTTGCCAACACGACGATGAAGGCAATACATCATTTGGAACACTCAACGCGATTTAGGTTGTATCTACAGTGATAACAGGGTGTTTACTCATTTTGTTAAATAAAATTCCAGGTTTTAACGTAGGATTACGTCTTTCGGGAACATTTTGGGGGTGCAATTTAAAAAAAAAACCAAAATCGTAAGCGTTACGAAAAGCGGTCAGGTTTAGACCACTTAACTCTGCCAATAGTGGATGGATTTTAATTCTAAACAAGCCAATTGATTGAAAATTTTTCTACAAATCTGCTAAATTTAACGCAACTGTTGCAATGATGATAAAAATTATCATCGAATGCCTGCAAAAAGCGCTTTCCCTAACACAGATTTCAAAATCGAATTCCATCCAGTCTCGTCGAACGGTGCTTGTTCAATCACCGTGTCAGGACGGTCGTCATCATCATCAGAAGCAGCAGCAGTGCTTTCGGCGCGTGGCGTTGAACGTTGTTCTCCAGTACACAACGAAAGGCAACGAGCTACAGCCCACATGAGTGTCCATTCCCCGAAGAAGGAGGAAGAAGCCGCACCGCTACTGATCGGATTCAGTAGCTCTACATGAGTCGCTGTGGGCTATCTATGCCAAGCGCGTCACTCTCGTTCCAAACAACATACATCTCGCCAGCCTCAGCCAGCTCCCTGTTGAACACCCTAATAGCTCAGCATTACTCAACCATCAGGACAAAACTGTTCTTTTCAAGACCACCATCAATTATTGTTGTTTAAGAGCTAATTTCCATTGAACGTTCGCTCGCCTAGCTGCCAGTCTGTATCAAAAAGTGTGTTGTCAAATGCGTAACAGTATTGAAGCGGTACATAAAAATTATCACAATGACCGAATACCACATGACCTTGTCAATTAGCCAGAAACACTTCGAAAAAAGGGAAGGTTTTCTCCAGGACGCTAGATAAAAGCAAAAAATTCTCAAATTTATATGATTGATCGCGAATATCTCGCGATTCGAAAAATTTTAGCAAGAAATTCCTCCAATCAATTTTAGTTTTTTGAATGATATATTCAATAAACCAAAAATTTCGTCCGTTTTGTGCACGAAAAAGTGTAATTTTGTCATCAGAAAACGAGGCGTTTCCGTGATGGGAAAAAGTGGTTTCCCTAACACAGTCGCCGAATATTGATACTGAGCACGTTATCCTACGTCAAATCTACGGTCGTGTCTTGAATACAACCTCTTACTTTTTACAAAACTTTTACGAAAATTTCCAGGTTTATAACAAAGCTTGTTTTTTAAATGCGTTCACAAATATGATCTTTTTAGTAAAACGAAATAAATTGCAGCAAACATGTTTAAGACATGATAATCAATCTTAAGAGAAAAGTTATTCAATCAATATTATGCGTTGAAGTTTAACATTTATTTAATTTGAAATTCAAGTTTAAGTTCAAGATTTTGAAATGTTTTATAAGTGCCAGAGTTAAAAAATAAATGCTCAAACATTTGATTCATTTCATTTCCGCAATCTTAAAAATATCTGTAGAACATTATTTGAATTCACTCAGCAATGCTCATCAAATTAATCATAATTCTTGAAGTTATTCCTAGGAATTCTCTAAAGAATTTTCTTGAAGTTCACCTCAGCATTCAGTTAATATTCTCGTGAAATTCCGATGCAATTATCTTAGGAATATTCTTTTAGATTAGATCTCAGGGTGAATTTTCTTTTTGAAATTTCCGGTTTTTCCCGGTTTTCCCAGTTCAAATCTTAAAAAATTCCCGGTTGTTAATATTCAACAAAAAAAAACGAAATTGTCTGAAACTAGGACTTTTTTTTTTCAAAATTTGTGATTAATAACAATCTTGTGATGCAAGATTTGGAGAAAAAATAATTGAAATGTGGGATTTTGAAAATTTTTCAATGTCATAGATTTGAAAAAAAGTCGTGGATTCATAATTGTCACGCGCTGAGACTTGGAAGCATTTTAAGGGTTATAACCAATTACAGAGCAATCTATAGAATCTAAGGGACAAACGATGGATTTTTTAGTAAAATTTAAAAGAATTTAAAGTGTTGATTTCAAACTAATATTGAGAAGGATTCCAACACAGTTTTCGAAGGAGAAGTTCTGAGCAGAATTCCAGAATTATTGTGACATAAAATCCTTAGAAATTCTTAGATGAATTTCGGTGGAGAAGAATCTTCTTCTTCTTCCTCGCATTTCAAGCTTTTTGCGTATGGCATATTAGCTTTTTACGTGCTCTCAACTTAGTGTTCTAGTTGCACTTCCACAGTTATTAATTGAGAGTTTTCGATGCCTGTACCATTTTTGCATTAGTATAATTGTGTGGCAAGTACAATCATACTCTATATGCCCAGGGAAGTCGAGAAATTTTCCAACCCCTAAAAATTCCTAAACCGGACCGGGAATCGAACCCAGCCACCTCCAGCATAGTCTTGCTTTGTAGCTGTGCCTTTACCGACTGAGCTAAGGGAGGTCCCAAGAATGCAAGTTCTAAATTAAGTTATGAGATAAGTTTAAAAGATTCAAAAAGGAGTTGTGAAAAACGAAATTTTGCGGAAAATTCCTCCGTGAGGAAAATGACAGATGAATTTTAAGAAAAATTCCAAGAGAATTATGATCAGAATTCAACAAGAAACAGAGTTCTAAGAGTGTTCTGGCAATAATTTCAACCCTAGTGCGAAAGATTCCTCACATAACTTCAACAAAATTGATTGCAAAAAATTAGAAAGAAATTCTTAAAAATACTCCAAGGGGTTTCTAAAAAAAACCGAAAGATTTCTGCTGTGTTGAATAGAGTTAAAAGAAATTATTGAAAAGATTTTCAAAGGAATCAAAGTCCCCGGATAGGCTCAAGGGAATTCTAAGAAGGATTCCAATTAAATTCTTAGAAGGGGTTGCAAGGAAATTCCAAAACGGTAATTATTACGCGGAGTGTTTTATGATTTATTTAAGAAAAATTTCAAAATAATTCAGAGCAGAATTCCAAGTTAAGGCTGGAATTCCTATCATGAGAATTTTGAATAACGAAATATTAAAACCCCGGAAAAGAATAATTCAGTTTCGCTTTTTACAAATATTTGTTTCCAAAGTTTCCAGCATCTTCAATTTTATCTTTTAAGGACCATGCACATTAAATCTGAAATTGAAACGACAAAAAAATCTATTTGCAATATTGCTGAGTGATTTAATTCTAAAAACAATAAGACGGGAGACTCAAAAAATGTATGCAGCAAATAGAGCAAGATATTCATTTGTTAAAGGATCACTCTGTTTTAATGGTTTATTCTGAAATTCTGGTGTAAAAACTTGTTCCTATGGTATGGTTAATTTATTTTTCCCGGTTCTCTCGTCAAATTCCCGGATATTTCCCGGTATTCCCGGTTTGCTGGCCACCCTGAGATCTGCAAGGAAACCCCAAAAAATCTTTGAAATGTTGCTCTGAATTCCTATGGAACTCTTCTTTGAATTCTCTAAAAAATTATCCCAGAATACCCTTGGAATAGCCCACGAAATCCCTTTGACATTATCCTCAAAATTCTTTTGGAATGCTGCTATGATATTCTTTAGAATTATTTTCAGAATTTTTATTGAATTTATATCTGAATTCCCTTTGAAATTCTCCTTAGCATACTATCTATACATTCTCCGAAAGCTCGACTGTGCCACGGTTAGCCTAATAGGTTAACATATTAACATACATATTGACTCAAAAAATCAAGGACAGTAAAAATTGAAAGAACTGCTCATGTTTAAAATAAGGAAGAATATTCAGTGTTTTCTTATTCGAAATTTCATGCATTTTACCAAACGACCATTATGTCAAATGATCATTATACAAAATGGCCTTATGACAAACGATTTTAGCTCAAATGAGCTACAACCGAAAATTGTTCTGGAATTATGCTCCGGATTCCCTTTCTACCAGGATCTTCTTGAAATTATGGGGACCCCGGCGTAGTGGTTAACAGCCTTACCTCTCACGCCAAAGTCACGAGTTCAAATCTCACCCCCGGACACGTCACGAATGACCCATGAGTGTTAAAGTGACTATAATAAAAAAAAAATCTTGAAATTATCATCAGAATTTCCTAGGATTTCTCCTCAGAATTATCATGAAATAATCTTCATAATTCTCTTCCAAAATTTCTCAGAATTCCTTAGGGATTAACCTACATAATTGTTATGTATTTTAATTAAAATTTCTTTTGAATCCTATTCAAGTTTTCCGTGAAATTCCACTCAGATCTACCATGGTATTGTCCTTATGATTCACGTGGAGTCTGGAGTTCCTCAGAACTACATCGAAAGCTGATTTCACGTCACAATTCCTCCCAGAAGTCTCATGGAATGAGATCCCTAGAAATTCTTATTATATTCCATGACCCTTGAAAATGTTCTGTTTGATATTATAAATATTAATCTTCGTTATGCATGACTTCTCCTAGTATGGCTGTTTTTGAGCCCAAAATTCAAAAAAAAAAAAGTAGAAGGGTCTGTGCCTAGGGTTATGAACGGAAGCTTGACGTTGCACCGCTAGTGAACGGAACAACTATGTTGATCATTTCTTAACTCTTTCCGTTTTTGAATTGGTGGCCCCGAGAAGGGTCGGTTATTTTTCATATAGTGGCCACACCAGCGCAAGTCGATGCCGACCGGATGACGACGACCTAGTCATGCTGCCTATTGCGGGAAGCCTTTCCTCCGGTCGATGTGGGTGCTTTCGTCGTCGTCTCAGTGATGTCACATATACAGATGTATCTGTGTCCGACGCTTATCCGTCCGTTGTTCGTTTTTATTATCGCTGCTTTTCTCCTCTCTTCTTTTCATTGGTGAAATGGTGAGCGATCAACATAGCGTTGAGCTCGCTCATGTGAGCATGCGCAATGTGTCGTTTGTTCGATTTGCGCTCTATCGCTGCGTCCGTTTTTCGTTACATGTCTGAATTTTGATTTTTTTTTAATGTGACCCCATGTATAGAAATTAAAGACGTAGTCCTACGTCAAAAATGTTCAAGTTAAAAATAAAAAAAAAAAACAATTCACGCCTCTGAATTTTTGAAATTTATTTTATAACTGAAGATAAATTCACTCTGGATCTATTAAGTTCAATGAGTGAACTAAAAAAAAAAATAGAAAAAAGGTTGCCGCGATTGGGACTCGGAACTGCGACCGTTGCGCTTATCAGACCTGTGCTTTCTCCACTGCTCTCTCCATGCTTCGAAATATGGATAGTCTAAAAGAGAATAAAAATGCGCTCATTCCCGCTCATACTCTATTACGTATGCTTTTTCTGCTGGAGAGAATCGTGGCAAGTGTGTGCGTTGTTCTACAATGTTACATTACATTAAATAAAAAGAAAAAAAATTGAATCAACGTATGCAAGGTCATCTTATATCATTCGCTGCGGAGGATCAGGATTTTATCAAATCCGGGATGTCAATTCATTATATTTTAAATAATGTTTCAAAACCCCAGGATATCAAAAGTCATATCATAAATGGCTTGGTTTAGAATCTTGAAAATGTTTCTAAGTCCATACCTCTGGGGTCATGATATTTTTACGAAATCAAAGATCATAAAAAATAGGAAGATTCAGGATGTTGAACATTCTTATTAATTTGGAATATTGAATTTTTTACAATTTCTAAAATATTTAAAATTACTCCAAGCTTGGGATGTTGCTATGTCTGGAATCTTTTTTAATATTTCAAAGCCCGTGATTTTGTTTTTATTTTAATCCAAGATCTAGATTTCAAAGTGTGTTTTACTTTGGGCATTGGTTAAGCTGTTTCCTCCAAGATCCGATAAATTTCAAATGACTGGCAACCTTGCTTTTTGTTTTAAGACTGGGGTCTTCAACAGAATTAAATTCAAAATAAAAATCTTATTTGCGAAACCTTGTCAATTGGGGAAATGGATGTAATGTCGGCCTAAATGGCCCTAATTTGGGCCCATACATAAATTCAGCAATCGACTAAATTTTCAATAGCGAACAAAAATAGCCATTAGTACCGTCCCAATTACGCGTTCATCTAGATAAAATTGATAAATAGCAGATTTTTAGCGATGGGCCCAATCTTAAATCCATAGGCTAACATTAGAGTCATTTCCCCTATGTCTAGTTTAGAATATCATAAATATTTATATGTCCTGAATTCGTCGGAACTCAAATGATCCAGGGTCTTGTTTTTAAGCTTCGATTTTAATAAAAAACTAAGTCCGCAATCTTCAAAAATTTTTTAAGTACGAAACCATGAAACTGAAATAAGTCCCAGACCCTTGAAGAAATGGTCTATGGGATATTTAAGGAAGGTTTCTAGTTCAAGAACTTTTCCCTGGATTTCTAAGCTTACTAAAAAAAATACTTGTTTCAAGTTTCATGTAGGAAGATTATTGATACAGTAATTTTTCAGCCCCTCCACGCATCAGATTTTCATCTTTCAATAATATCACATAACCATAAGTCCAAATCTATCTCATTCATCTTCAAGATGGATGATTAAGGTATACTTTGGTGGTATACTTTAAAAAATGGGGCTGGCAAAATCGGATCATTACTGTATCATTATAGTTTGTAATTCAATTATGAATAGGGATTTCCCTGAATTTAAAGAAAATTCCTTGAGATTTCCTGATTTTCCAGGTTATAAATTGAAGTCGACACCATGAAGCACTCAGACACTCCTTAAATAAATCTCGAATAGGCCGTATTTGCGAAAATAAATGCTTTTTAGGGTTTTCAATACTCAAACATCCCTCAAGTCGCGATTTTAGGGGTATTTGGGTATTTCAAATATTTAAACGCGCAGATAGGCTGTAATCCTCAAAATTTCAGTTAAACTGACTTCAACTAATATTTCATAAAGGATACGAACAAGCCCTGTAGAATTTCTCCATACATTTCATGAAAAAATTTCGTATCGGATGAGCTTATAATATCAAATGAACCGCTCCATTTAACTGAAATAAAGAATCGCAAAGGTCACGGCTAAAATTTCACGTCGACAGACAAACGAGACACATTACTCAGCAAATTTGTGGGGAACGTGAGTGCCATCCCACCATTAAAAAAAATAGCCGGAACACCTCTCCAAATTCCTATCCTCTTCCGCTCCGTCCGCTTCGTCGTGTGAAAATGACGACAGCATTCTTCGGTGAAAATGGCACAGCAAGAAGAAGAAAAAAAGACGAATAAAGGATAATTTAATGGAGAAAATTAGGAAAACTGCCGGCAGCGTCGCTGCTAGCCGAGGAAAAGAGTTGTGTCATGTCATCATGAAAGCTCGCACACAGAAACTACCTTTCCGAGGGGAGGAGGTTTTTCACGGTTCGTTGGATGAACATAAACTCATATATCACACCATTTCAAGTGCTTGTTGCGGTATTTTCGGTACACGAGGTACGAAAAGAAATAAAGAAGAAGAAGAAGAAAAACCCAGGCGATAGTTTGTTAGTAGCACAGTGCCACCGCCTAACCGGTGACGACCTTGAACTATATATTTGGGGATAACGAAGTGGGGATTCATCAACTTTGCGCAACTTATACATGTTATATACGGGAAGCACGAGCATGCAATGGAGGGAAAATGGCTGAAGTTCATCTCCTATCTCCTATACGGATGCGAGTCACGCTAGATGAGCTACGAGGACAATTAGTTTCTACGGGCGTGCAGCAAGTGAGATAGATATACGAGGGCAGCGATGATGATGATGTTGATGGCCTACTTCAAGCGATACGTGAAAAAGCCTTCATTTCGAGCAAACTACGGCTCTTATCGGATCTCATCACCCTGCGCTCGAACCCAAAAGTCAGAAGCGAAACTTTCGTTTTCAAACATGCCAAGTCGAACGCAGACAGTGGGTGAGTGCGTCTAATGAAACGATTTAATTAGTGTGCAGTTTTAGCTTGATTACGATCGACGAAATTGGTCGTTTTATGCCTCTGCCGGCCACCGGCAAAGGCGTGATTGATATTTCTACTGATCGATATTTAGAAACGGTCGATGGATTTGCGGAACGGACGTTGATACCTACCAAGCATCTGCGGGAAATTTAAATATTTTTCTTTACGATCACGATCGACGATGGTCGGCCATCTGGACGCGCAGACGGGGTTTTGAAATTGATATTGTCTGAACGCACGTTGCACGAGTCGTTTGCGTTTTGAAGTTTCTACAGTCACGCTCGTGTGCATTGTACGTATATATGGCTTCCAGTGTTGTAACAAGGGATTTTGGAAGATTCTTCGAAACCCACCATAGGCATATCTCCAATTGAGGCAGGTGTGGCTTAATCACCTCAGGAAGCATATTTCGGTCAGATCAAATTGCAACATCTTGAGTATTCCTGAATTTAGTTACAGAAAAGTTTCTCCTGAGACTGGAAACTTCCCCCTGAGTTTCTAATCTCTTGTGACAACATTTAAGTCACTTTTAAAAAGTTAATTTTTTTAACAAAATTGTTTATAATTTATAAAGAAAAAATGTTCATCATCAAAATTTATGTATCTGCCTAGAACAAATGATTCGCAAGAAACCAATGTGTAAAAAGTAGAATTTTCAAAAACAACTTTTTAATGGGTCAACTTGTCACAGACAAAAGTACGAGCTTTCAAGCAAATAACAACGGAAAAATAAACTTGCTCCATTTTGAGGAATAGACATTTGAAAAGAGCCTACTTTAAACAAATCGTAATAGTGCTCCAACCAAAAGAGATAAACACTTAGTTGCTTTAGCAAAAATGTGTGTCTTCAAAAGTTCTAAAAGTGCTTAGAACAAATAAATTACTGATTTGGTTGTTCGACTGGTTGTATGGAGATTTCGTTTTTATGGCTTTCTCAGTCTAGGGTAATTCAAACAGTTAGTTGTGCATTGCCCCCACAACTAACTGTTTGAATTACCCTAGACTGAGAAAGCCATAAAAACGAAATCAAATAATTTACGTTAAAACAATGTGTAAACAAATAATTATTAAAAATTGTTTTGTTGGCGGACACTTGAGTGTCACAAGTATAACACTTAATCCATTAGAGATAGAAAATTGGTTTCTTTAGCAGGGTGGCCACTGAACTTAAGAAATATAATTTCAGACTTTGGAAACATGTAAAATTTCAAATACGGCGTAATTTTCAAGATATCTGATGGGGGCGACCCCGGATTAGTGGTTAACATCCATAACTCTCACGCTAAAGTCACGAGTTCAAATCTCACCCCGGACAAGTCACGAATGACCCAAGAGTGTTAAAGTGACTATAATTTTAAAAAGATATCTGATTTAAGAAAAATGTTTACTCTTGGATTTGGACAATATTTTAGGATTTAACACTTTGAAGTATTGTCTTGAGAATTTTTATGAGAATTGCAAATGAGTTACAGAATAATTCTAAGGGGGTTCTGCGAAGAATTCCATAGGCAATTGAAGAGAAATTCCAGGTAATTTTGAGAAGTATTTAAAAAAAAGCTTAAGGAAAATTTACGGTGAAATCCAAAATTTCATGGTAGTTTTTGAGGGAATTGTAAAGCAAATGAGAATGAATTTTAGCATTCGAAGGGAACTCGGAGAAGCATCCCAAGCAGTGGCGTCGCGTAACCTCACTTTTTACCTGTGTACCAACTTTCAAAAAAAGATTTAATGCCATATTCATATTCGAATCGGGTGAAAAACACACTTAATCTTCTAGTTAACTCGATATCTATCCATTGCAAGCAATATTTTGATAATTGTTTATGTTTAGAGAGTTGGTGCACAGGTAGATTGAGGTTAAGGCGACGCCACTGATCCCAAGTAACATTGCAGGTTTTATCGAGGTTTTATAGCATTCTACAAGTCTAAATCATGGTCTACAGAACCCTCGTAAAACCAAAATTGTTACTTGGGATTTTAAGTGTATCAAATGATAATATGACTACAATATTTACACCAAGCCTTAAATGATCACCTGCTACTGACAATATTTTCAGGGCTGTTACAAGATTTTCTAAATTTGATCCGCGAAATCCGCGATTTCTCAGAAGAAATCCACGACTTCATAAAAATACCATTTCTATACTACTACATGGCATTTCAAGCTTATTGCTTATATCATATTAGATTTTTGCCTGCTCTCAACTTAGTGTTCTTTGAAGTACTTTCACATTTTTAATTGTGAGCATTCTATGCTTGTACCATTCCTATCCCCAATTTTCCAAACCGAAAAATTAATAGACCGGACGGGAATCGAACCCGTCGCCGCCAGCATGGACTTGCTTTGTAGCTGCGCCTTTATCGACTGAGCTAAAGGAGTATCGTTTGTTACCGTTGAAAAATAAAATAACAATGTATCATCTTACATTATGAGATTCTATTGAATAATTCCGGCCTAGATATCATGAAACATTATTTACAAAAAATTAATGCATTTTAATTTGAAATGCATTTTTTTTTTGAAAATTAACCTTTGCGTCTCTGCGTATTTTGTTGTCCTAAATGTTGTAGTTAATTTGGCTCTAGTTTTCTCAATTTTTTTTTAGCGATTCAAACCAAACACCTTGCACATAATTGAGAAATTATTAGAGTTTCATAAGTCACACTTGTTGGTCACGTATTTACACGGATATTCCTTGGGGTCTGTCCAAAGGTGAGACATTTTCATGTTATTTTTTTAATTTCTAATATGAACCTTTTCGTTGTCAAATCATAACCGAATCGTATATAGGGGAAAAGTTGGCTTCGGCAATACCTTAATCTATTATCGTCATGGGGGTAAACAACGTCCTTGAGAGCTCAATTTTGGCATGTGGATATATTGTGTTTCAGAGCAACTATTGGTCAAATTTGAGTGCTCTAGGACTTTGTCTACCTCCCTGACGATAATAGGTTAAGGTATTGCCGAGGCCACCTTTTCCCCTATGTGACTTTGTGGATCTTGCACGACTTATTACTATATATTTCGGAAATTATAGGTTTTCCTAATCGTCCAGGACATCAGTTGATTTGTTCTACTAGATCAACCAAGACTGCAATAATGTCTGTAGTATCGTGTGGATCATGCATGATCTATTTCCGAGTATTCCAGAAGCTTAAGGTTCTTCAAATCGTCCTGGAGTTCAGATAATTTGAGCTACTAGATCAACCGAGGTTGGGACAATTAGGGCTGGTAGCGACCACTGCTGTCAGAAATAGTGATTTTAGTGACCATGTTGTATAAATAAGTGACCAAATAGTGACTTATAGTTGTAAAAATAGGGACTAAAAAGTGACCTAAGAGAAGGCGCATCAAATAAATGTTTGATGTTTTAGACATATTCAATTATTATTTCATAAACTCTTATGTACAATATGAACCTTTAAAGCGAAAGATTCAATAGAAAGTTTATAACCAAACCCACGGTATTAGTCACGGTGTATACTAACTTCAAAAATCTGGAAAACCGGGAATCCTCAGGAAATTATTTGTTTCCTTAAACTACCTGGAAGTCTCAAAAATTTAAAAAATTTCTTACTAAGGATATTTGAAAGAAAATAAATTAATCTTCAGTAAAAAATAAATTTAAACAAATAATTTTTTTTTTTTGGTTTCAGAAGACCACTGTTCTTCTGTGAAGTTTCCGGTGTTTTTCTAAATTTATGGAACTTTTGTGCGCCCGCTTCATGAAATTAGAACGAAATAATTAATATAGTTCTATGATTTTCACTAAAGTTCTCAAGATTTTTCTGAATTTCATAGAACTTCCCTTAAATTATCGACACTAATTTAAAACTTCTTCAATAGTCTAGACTTCCTGGTGCCTAAACGATAACTGTATTTCTTTAAAGTTCTCTAGACTGCCCTGAATTTATCAGTATATTTTAAGAACCCGCAACTTTACTGAAATCAATTAATTTGCCTTAAAGTTTCGAAAATATTCCTTAAGTATTATAACCATTATTGACACTCGCTTTTCCCTGAGCTTATCTATGCTTACCTGAAGTTCTCTACATTTGTTTAACAATGCAGCAAACTTTTTGATATATATTCATAATTCCCTGACGCTTCTGACATTTTAGGATCAATCATAGAATTCTTGGAATACCCTGTAATTCCACGGAACTCCTTGTTAGTCGCTGCAAATGTTAATAGGATTATTCTGAAGCTATCTGATCGTCCTCGAAGTACTCGGAACTTCGCTGAATATCATTAAACCATCAAGAAATATCTATATTTAGTTCTCTGGAATTTCTTGAAGATATCGCTGCTTACTAAAAGATCTTTGTTGATGTTCTCTAATCAACTAAGCTAAATTTTCGCATTCTTTTAGTTCTTGAAATCTCCATGACCCTCAAAATACTCTCATGTTTTCCGGATGTTCATAAAATTTCCAGGAATTCTCTCGGAGCTTTGCTGAAGTTTTTGGAAAATCACTGAGTTTCTCGAAACTTCTTTAAGGTTTCTAATATTTCCTTGAAATTATTTGAACTGCCCTTTGATTCTCTGACCTGTCTTGATGTTCTCGAAGTTTCCATAAAGCTCTTAGTTCTATTGAAGACCTCGGTTCTGCTGGGAAATAAATGGAATTCGCGTAAACACCTTTAAGTTTCCCTGAAATTCTTTGGACTTCTGTGAAGTTTCTGAAATATTTCTGAAGTTTTCATAAATTCTCTGAAGGTCTCTTACTTCTCTGAAATTCACGGAACATCTTGAGGGTTCACGATTTGTTTTTCAGTACATCATGGAATTATCTTGAATTTATCTAAATTTACGGTTAAAGATTTTTAATCTATCTAGCTTTTCTGAGATGCTTAGAACTTCTTTAAAAAAAAATTAAAATACCCCTCAAGTTTTCAAAATTTCTCAAGATTGCTTGACACCTATGAAGTTCTCTGAGGAACTTAATAAAAGTACCTGAAAAGTCTCGGATGCTATAAGAACCGCTTTGAGGTTCTGACAGCTTCCAGTAAGTTTCCCATATTTTCAGCGTGTTAACTTCCCTTATGTTCCTGCAGTTTGTTTATAGAGCTTCACTGAAATTCTCAGCATTTCCTTTCATTCCTCAGAACTTCTCCAAAGTTCCTACAATTGTTGTAAAGTTATACATGGAATACGAAACTTCAAGACATTGAAAATTTTTAGATCTTGGACTTACTTACTTGGGAAACTTTATCCAGAAAAACTAGTAGACATCCTGTATATAGAGAAAGACGATTAAACGTCACAACGCAAAGAATAATCAATCTTGAAATAAATTCACGCTAAAAAGTTGAAAATAGTGACTTATTACAAGAAAAGGTGACTTTAGTAACTTGGCCTTAAAAAAAGAGACTTTTTAGTGACTGACTTGAAAAAAGTGACCAAGTCACTAAAAAGTGACTCGCTACCAGCCCTGGACAATGTCTTTACTATCGAAATATTTCCAGACAGATGCACAGTGTCTATTGGGATCATGCATGAACTATTGTCATGTATACCAGATGTTTTAAGTTCTCCAAATCGTTCTGGAGTTCAGATGATTTATTCTACTAGTTCAACCATGACTGGGATAAAGTCTGTAGGATCGAAATATGTCCAAACAGATCCATAGTGTCTATATGGATAATGTTTAATTATTTCCACGTATACCGGATGATCTAGGTTCTCCAAATCGTCCTACAGTTCAGATGATTTGTTTTACTAGATCAACAAAGATTAGGATAATATCTGTAGTATCGACATATCGATTTGGAAATCCTAGAACATTTGGCATACACGGAAATAGGTTGGCATGATCCACAAAGACACTGCACATTTGTTTGGGCATATTCCGATACTACAGATATTGAATTAGTCTTGGGTGTTCTAGTAGAAAAATATTCTGATCTCCAGAATGATTTCAGAACCTTTAACATCTTGTATACGTAGCAATAGGTCGGGTACAATCCACATAGACACTTTTAATCTGTTTGGACATATTTCGATTCAACAGACATTATTGCAATCTTGGTTGATATAGAAGAACAAATCAACTGAACTCCAGGACGATTAGGAGAACCTAGAATATCTGGTATGACAGACCTCAGGGAATTTTCGTGTAAATCCGGTGTGCCTTATGGAACTGAGATCATTCCTCTATTATTTGCAGGGTGTTTGGTTTGAACCGGTAAAAAATTGAGAGCCAAATGAACAAGAAAATTAATGCCCGCAAAATAATCCGGGACGGAAAGGTTACAATGAAGTCCACAATTTTTGTGACAGCACATCAGTCCCTTCGTGATTTTCGCGACATCATTTAATGTTTCCGCGATTTTCGCGACTGGAAGTTCAAATCCGCGAAAATCGCGAAATTTGCAAAATCCGCGCCTGTTGTAACAGCCCTGTATTTTAAATGTTGATCAATCAATCGATAAATCAAAGACTCCAAAGAGAATAATTCGGAGGAGAGCTTTAACATCGATAATAATTCCAAAGGGATTTGCATGTATTTGCAGAATTTTAAGCTAGTTTCAAGGTAATTTCCAAGAAAATTCATAAAAGTTTCAAGAGAGTTTCCTAGAGTTTCAAATAGTTGAATTCCCAGGGAATTTTGAGCATTTCCAAAGATAGCCGGAGCAGCGTACCAGGACATTTTAAAGCAGTTTCTAAGGAAATTCAGAGGAGAGTTCCAAGTGAATTCAAAGAAAATTTCAAGAGAATCTCTTAAGGGAATTTTGAGAAGAATTTCAAAGGAATTTTCAGGAAAGTTCCCTTGCAATATTGCAGTAAATTCCAAGAAATTCTGGAAGAATACTTTCAAAATTCAAAAGGGCAAACCAAGAGATTTCTGAAGAATATTACAAATGAATTTCAAAGATAAGTATGGAGAGAAATTGAAGCAAATTATCGCAAGTGTTAATTGAACAGTAAATTTCAAGAGTTTGCTGGAGGGAATTACTAAAGTGTTCTGCACAGAAATCTGAGACTGTTATGGAGATAATTTCTAATATTTTGAGAGAATATTTCAAAGATATTCATAGAACAATACCGAAGAAATAGTTTAGTTAATCCAGAAAATATAATTTTTCCCATATCCTGGTCTAAGAAAAACGGTGCGGCTAGAAAAAAAATATCTGAAAAGAGTAACAGTGAGATAGGTTTGAAGTGCTTGGTATTACTCTCTTTGTATTTGTGGGTTTCCTAAGGCTGACCAGGGCCCCTTGTCCAATGTTCATTGACGTTTTTTTTGAAGAATAAACATTATGTTTTTAATAAAAAAAATACTGAATTCGTTGAAATAACAATTTTTTACGAGCTTAATGACTGAAAAAATTCTCATTTTTTATTGAACACCCGTTATTTAAAAAACAATTTTTAATAAAAAAAAGATAAAGTGAATCCTTCCGTCATTCTTCGCGCAATGCGGAATTTCACAAACCAAAATAGGTATTAAGGTTCTTGTGAATGCCCGTGAAATCTTTATCTGATTGTTTACTGTAAAGAAGCTAGTAGGGAGCCGCGCTACTTCGTCGTATCATGGCGCCTATTTTCGTTCTATGTGCTAAAACTATAATAGCAAAGCGTTTTCACTCATGTTTTTGCAAAATCATCTTTGCTTACTAGATTAATTACGATTGACACTGACACATTTGCGATAACCCGTAAAATGAGCGATTTTAGGGGTGTATGACGAAGAAAAGCTGAGATACGAAGGACTAGCGCGGAGCCCTATCAATGTCTGAAATTTAGAGATCTATAAGCCCCTAAATCTTGAGATTTTTGTTTTTGAAACTGCGTTTTTTTAACTTTATTATTGAAATTTTTAGCCAAGGTGAAATTGTGAAGTGTGATATAAATGAGGACTCTTGAAACAAACCTTTGCTTCGAACAATTTTACGGATTTCCAGTTTGTTTAAATTGTCCGCAAATTGTCAACGATTAAGGATCTTATTTAGCGGAAACATGATTTCAAAATCATATGATTAAAATATTTCATAAACCACGCTGGTTTAATAACTCTTAATATTAAAAAGACTGACTGCTGAAGTTTATAGAAACTCCCTAAAGTTCGTAGAACTTCCCTGAAGCATTAAGGTCTTTCCTGAAGCGTTCATGGAACTTCCTCGAAGTTCGAAGGACTTTTTTAAAATCTTAGGACTGCCCTGAAGTTCGGAACTTTTTGAAATTCATAGGATTTTTTAAATATCGTAGAAGTACCACGAAGTTCGTAGAAATTCTCAGAAGTTCGTAAGACTTCCTTCAAGTTCGAAGAACTTTCTCGAAGATCTGAGGACTTCCCTGAAGTTTGAAGGACTTAACTGAGAATATATGAGGATCCTAAATTTAGAAGAGCTTCCCTGAAGTTCATAAGGCTTTAAATATCGAAGGGTTTTCCAAAAGTGTGGGTCTTTCCTTAATTTCTTGGAAATTCCCTGAAGTTTGGAGAGCTCCCATGAATTTCGTAGGACTACCTGTAGTTCAAACGGTTTCTCAGAAGTTCTAGGAACTTTTTTGAGCTTGGAGAAGTATGTTAAGTTCAGAGGACTTCCCAAGAGTATTGAAGACTTCTCTGAAGCTCGGAACAAATCCATAAGTGTCATAGGATTATCCTTAAGTTTTAAGCAATGCCTAAATGTCGTAGAAGTTACATTAAATCTGTGGAAATTCTGTAAAATTCGTAGTTATTCCCCAAAGATTAAAGGACTTCCCTGAAGTTCGTAAGACTTCTTTGAAATTTGTAGAACTTCTCTGAAGGTTCGGAGAGATTTCCTGACCGTGGTAGGTCATCACAGTAGTTCATAGGATTTTCCTGAAACTTTCCCGAATTTTGTAGAACTTGCATGAAGTTCGAAGGCCTTATTTGAAGTTTTTAGAAATAGAACTTTTTTATTGAACATGTTGAACAGGTACTTCAAAGTAGATACGCGTCGGCACTGCTTACGTCTGCTATCAATTAAGCACAAATCACACATGCAATTGATCCGAGAAAAAAAATTGAATTAAAAATAAATACAAAATATATTTACTAAATTCTCAGGGTAAATTTTGTTCATCAATGTGAAAGATTTAGCTTGAACAAAATGGTTAGTTTTGACCTGATTATAAAAAGAAACTTTGACATACATAAAATTTAAAACCTATTTAAATTATACAAACAAGATTATTTTCCTGGTGGACTTATGAAATTCCTGGTTCACTTGCCACCCTGCACGTACCTATACCACCACTTGGGCAACAAACTCCTATCCTCCAGAATATTTTCTAGGTTAGCACCTTTAGTCTATTTATAAAAATTTCCTTTGAAAATTAAATAATTTTCCTCCATACAAAGAAGAGTAAGCATGAGATATGACCGAACATTGCTTTTCCAAGTAGAATCTTCAGAAGCCAGTCCTCTAAAATGCAGATGGCTTCCTTTACTGGTACACTCAGAAAAAAGTGCTGTGAAATCAAATGAAACCATGACTCCATCTTCCCCAATCTCTCCTGATGACTGAAGTTGATTTGCGAATTCCTGTGTACTGTTAACTGAGCGAGTGGTAAAGGGTTTAGGCATATTTTGAAATTCCTTTTCCACTCTTATATCTGACTTAAGCAAAATAATAGGGCATAAATAATCCATTTCACCCTGGCTACGTTCCAGTTATCTGGTGCAGTAATTAACATAGAGCTGAATAATCCACCTCACAATTGTAATGGTAATTCTAAACCAGTAACATTCGTTTGAGTAGGATTTTTATTGTTATGACTGCTACAAAGGCACCCGAATCGAGCTCGTCAGTTGATGCCTCACAATTTGACGCAGACGGGGAAACCGAAAACGATGGCATATGGTCGTCCAAGTCGTAGAAATGCACCTAATGCAACGGCCAGAAAGACAGCTTGAGACAATAATAACGAGTTTTGGCGTTGGTCGGGGATCAAACGTTTCATAACCCAAATAGAGTCGGAACCCCCGTTCGATCCGGGTAAACAATCCATCCTTTCAAGTGGATTTCCTGCCAATTTGCATGCAGTCAGCGTGCGGCCGTCGATTGCACTACTGTGCAGTCAGTGTTGAAGCGCGTGCATAACTACCACAACAAAGAACGTCGTCCCAAACGCCACATCTTTTCATTTGCAAATGAGTTCACCGCGGTGCTGCGCGTTGTTCGTGGTTATTTGTTTGTTTGGTTGGTTGCGGCGGCATCCATGGGGTGTGTTGGTTTATTATCTGTGTGTAAACACCAGTCAGAGAGCCGCCGCTGGCTGCCAAGTTACTTCCACGAGCTACGAGCTGACGATCGTGTGCAGCAGGTTTTGACATGCTACAAATATTTTTTTTAATTTTTTTTTTTAAAAAGATAATATGTTGTCATACACTTTTGTACGTATGCTACTTTTGTGCCTTATGTACAATTTTATAGTTTGTACCTTTGATATAATAATTAATACCGTAATACTGCATATTTACCACCGACTGATAATAAAGGACTACTGGGACATACCTGCAAGTAGAAGAGAAAAATGATGTTATTAGTATTGTTGTTGAGATATTTCGAGAAATTTAACAAAACATTTAAAACACACAAAAACTTCAATGCAGGAGTTCAGATGGGTTCAAAAACGAATTAAGAATGTTATGAATAAGTGGGTATTAATAAACAAGAAAGAATGAATAATGAAATAATAAAATAAGAAGAAAGTAGATGATTGGAAAGGATAGGTTGGACAAAGCAGGAAATAGAAAGAAATAAGAAAACATAAAGATCTTCGATTTTTTTTTAACAACGGTTTAATGAAATAATTAGCAACGATTAAATCAAAGTGGGCGTAGCCCCGCAAATGATTATTAAACCCCGTATGAGTCACCTTCCGTTTGACTCTGGACTCCCCAGTCCAATCAATCACAACCGGAGTACATTCCTCGCAAAGGACTGAGAAATTTATCACCCAGCCGAACACCCTTTTCCCGCCTCTTGTCCCGGGGCAGAGAAAGGGAACGGTCCTCTGCAGCAGTTTACATTTGACTTCACTACTACTCACTCGACACTTCCATTGATTTACAACTGAACTGGAAATTGATCGCCCGGCACTAACGTACCGTGGCACAACATGCGAGCATTTACGATGTTCATAAACAAAAATGACACATCCACGGACTGTTTTCTTCACAGTCGTCGAATCCGTTTACCATCGAGCACAACACCGTAGTGGTTAGTTTATGGACTCCTTTTGGAATTTGAAGGTCATCGCCGACTTGTTCAACTTTCAACCGATTCGTCGTCGTCGTCGTCGTCAAAGTGGAAGGCGAAAAGGGAATGTCCGGAAGTGCAAATGATCTGTTTGATGTTCTTCGGTTTGGCCTTAAAGGCGATTAATCGGGTGTGATTTATGTTGCAAATCAAAAATGATGGGCGAGTGTTTGAATTGATTGGTGGAGATCTTTCGGAGCTGATTCGCTCCAGAATGTAATGGGGTTGTTTGGCCTTGATGATTTGATTATGTATTTTGAAATGAGATTTCCAGTCAGAACCAATAGAGTAATTCCGAAGACATAATATCAAGAAGACTGGCAACTTTGTCCGAATCAAAGGGATAAAGGGTGTCCACGATGAAATTGCCACACTATGAAATTGCTCTAACTTTTTAACCGTTGGGTAGAATTTAATGAAAATTTGGGTGGATTTAGTTCAAAGTGCATTATTTACATCCTGCAAGTTTTAAAGTCCTGTGATCAAAACTCGCGGAAATGGAGTCGAAAGAACAGCTCGTGCGTGATAAAATCTTGCGCATTCATCACGAGAACAAGGATCTCTCGCATCGTTCCATCGCTAAAACGTTGGGAATCGCGAATTCCACGGTGTCGCGAGTGATTAAGCGGTTCGAGGAACGGTTGACCACCGACCGAAGTGAAGGAAAAAGTATTCCGTACAACACCAAAAATCACAACCGCGTAGTTGGGGCCTTCAACCGAAATCCGAACGCCTCCGTTAGGGATGTGGCTAAGAAGCTGCACCTAAGCCGAAGTTTTGTCCAGAAGGCCAAAACTAAGGCTGGGCTTCGAACGTTCAAGGTACAAAAGGCCCCTAATCGCGACGAGAAGCATAACAAGTCCGCCAAAACCCGTGCCAGGAAGTTGTACCTCAACATGCTGACGAAAGTTGAATGCTGCATCATGGACGACGAAACATATGTGAAGGCCGACTTCAAACAGATCCCCGGCAACCTGTTTTCACGGCCAAGGATAAGTTCAGCGTTCCGGAGCATGTCCGCACTCAGAAGATGTCCAAATTTGCGAAGAAATTCATGGTTTGGCAAGCCATCTGCACGTGCGGGAAGCGGAGTGCACCTTTCGTGACCCAGGACACGATGAACGGACAGGTGTACATAAAAGAGTGCCTCCAGAAGCGGCTGCTTCCTCTCCTGAAGGCCCACAACGTCCCAACAATCTTCTGGCCGGATTTGGCCTCATGCCACTACTCCAAGGACGTGCTGAAGTGGTATGCGGACAATAAGGTCAATTTCGTGCCGAAAATGTTCAACCCTCCCAACACTCCGGAGCTCCGCCCCATCGAGAAGTACTGGGCGATTATGAAGCAGCACCTTCTTAAACGACCTAAGGTAGTGAAGACAGTCGAGGAACTGAAGAAAGTATGGGTTTACATGCAAAAAACGGTTGATTCACAGGTTGTGCAGAATCTTATGGCCGGGGTTAAGGCCAAGGTGCGGGCATTTGCGTATGGACTGTAAATAAAATACGAGTAAAATGGTAAAATGAAGTTTAATAGTTATTTCTCAATCCCTGAAAATTTTATGGCAATCGGATGAAAACTCGAATTTTGCGAATCAATTTTGTGTGTGGCAATTTCATCGTGGACACCCTTTAGATACCGTAGCACTGCACTTGAACAAATACGCAAATCTCTCTTCTGAGGTTGAAATCTATGCTATAGAATTCGTTCAAACCATTTATCTTTAACCGGTAGATGACGCGGTTGTACCAGTCTCTTAGCGATAGAAAACGAAAGAGTTGCCAGTCCTGTAAGACCAAAGTATAAGCGTCAGTCGCTCATTGATTGTATTTCGCCGAATCGAACTTTCTTTAGATATTTGTTCCCATAGATACTTAGTTAGACAAATATGCCAAGGTGCCAACCTTGGTAACTGTTTCTCGGCTGTCCGGTTTTTACGATTATTGAGCTTTGCATACCATCCTAACGATAGCCAAAGAGAAAACTTCCTCCTTTGGTATTTCGAAAACGTTGGAGGAAAAAGCAACCCGACTCCAGCAGTAGCACCGTTGCTACCACTGCTAATCACACCACCGTAAAACAACAGTGCCATCCCAAACACGGTTAGCTGCATCACGCACCAGTATTACGGTCCGGTCTTAAAATTTGTTTACGTGCTCCTATACAGATAGACTGTAGCATAAATTTCCCAATAAAATTCCAATTTCTACCGAACAACACCCGTAACAAGGCGACCGTTTGCTTCCCCAGTACTCGTATTACAACGAAAACTAATTTGTAATGATCGTTCGGATGAAAACTAATATCGTTTTCTCAAACATCTTCCATTCAATCTCCCATCGCATCTTGCCGTCAACGGTAGTACGATTGTGTTGTAACCGTCACACTAACGGTTGTGGTTGTTTGGTGACCCTCGGAGCAAGCCAATAACGCAATCAGAAACTTCGCAGCCTGGCGTTCGTCAGACACGAGCAGCACTAATTTATCGCGCTCGATGGGTGGCAATGTAGCCGCGAACACGAGATTCTACATCTAAAAAAAACACCCATCAAAAGCGCATTAATAAATCTGCGCACGCGACATTAACATCATCGTCGTCGTCTTCCCGGAGCATGGTGATGCGACGGGCCACTGTAAGCTAAATTTTGAAGTGGTCACGCCGAAATCACGTCTATTTTGGGGACACAGATTGCATGTTTGGTTTCGAGGCATGCGATAGTTTTCGGGATCGAGCCGGAGACATTGTGGTTTTTGAGCAGAGACACGGAAATTGGGTACAGAATTTGTTTTAGTGTGACCTACACAAATACGTTCTTTTGGCGTTTGTTTCCAGGTTTTTAATCCTTTTCCCGAAGATTTTAGCCTTTTTTTCTGTTCTTCAAAAACAAAGACAAGTGCATTATAAACAATCTTCAAAACGTGCATGATTGACCGCTAATCCGTTATTGCAAAGATCAGCTGTAATTGCACAAGGAAGCAATAGATGTCGCTTGGGACTAGCGTCTACCTTCAATTTTCAAATACTGGGGATCTTATATATGGGTCATTCCGCGCCAAGTATCCGAGGTAGTAGAAATTGACCTCTTCCGATTTGGAAAAAATGGAAGAAAATATTATTTACCTTCAAATTTTAAAAATCCAAATTTGTGTGCTGATCGGAGCACCCCTCGGTCAAGTGGAACATTTTATATTTTTCTTGATTTTCAAGAAAGCACTACATTCTTTTGTAGATATCTCCGGAACGAATGTAGCTACAGATAGCGTTGGGTATTGTTTTCATAAGAGAACTAGGAAATCAATCTTAATACACTCATGTATTTTTAAAGGGTTTTTTGTTAAGTATTTTTAATACGTTTTTTACACGGTTAGCTCCGTTGAGTCGCAATTTACACGGTACGTTTTAAACGATTTCTCGAAAACGACATAACCTATCGATTTGATTCGAATCACATTATGCGTTTCAAGCCATAGGTAATCGAATGAAATTCTTAAAAAAAATCACAATTTTTAGTGTAGATACAGATTTTGATAAATATGGGAAACGGCTCTAATGTTGGCCTATGAATCTAAGATTGGGTCCATAGCTAAAAATCTGCTATTTATCAGGTTTATTTAGATAAACGCGGCATTGGGAGGTGCTAATGGATATTTTTGGTCGCTATTGAAAATTTAGTCGATTACTGAATTTATGTATGGGCCAAAATTGGGGGCATTTAGGCCGACATTACATCCATTTCCCCTATGTTTTGCGTTTTAAATCATCAAAAGTAAAAAAATATATATGTATTTATATTTTTGTTTTGCCTTTTTATTATGGTCACTTTAACGCTCTTGACATCCATACCTCTCACGCCAAAGTCACGAGTTCAAATCTCATTTGTCCGGGGATGAGATTTGAACTCGTGATTCAACGCCGGGGTCACCTTTTCTTCTTAACAGATGGATTCATCCTCTTGGCTTATTGTTTTACACATGTTTGAAACCCTATATTTATTTCCTTTGCAATTGTCATTGCTTCGTTGTCAACAACATTTATTCCTAGAACATAAAAAAACATCAGTACATATTTTTAAAAACATGCATTATATCAGCTATTCCATAGCAAAACGATACAGTAATTCTCAGAATTTCGTAAAAATTGTTAGTTTTATTCCTTAACGCAAAATATTAGACCCGTATTTTTATATTGTCATTAGGGTGACCAATTCCATGTTAGAGTTGTCAACAAGATCGATTTTTTTCAAGAAATTCATAACTTTTGAATCGCTGTACCGATTTCAAAGATCACAATGTCAAAGTACTTTTTAGGAAAAATATAATAAAAAATTTTTTTTGTACATATTGACAAACATTGATTGTATTGGTTTTTTATTGGTTTTCATGGATTGTAGACTGAGGGCGCAGTATCTTTTTGTATTTTTCCTTGAAAATTTAGGATTTTTTACACAACATATGAAAATACCAGAGATGTGTTTTTTTTTTTCGTTTTTGAGATATATATTTTTTTAGTTATCAAGTTTTGCGTTTTCGCTCAATAGTCCCATGCAAATAGACTGCTATGCGTCTCCATTGATACATATCTTACATAACCAGTCGCATAATCGGACAATAGATTACCTTTCATTTGATATTTTGATCTTTAAGATCGCCCCAGTGGTTCAAAAGTTATAAATTTTTGAAAAAAGTCATTTTCGAAAAAAAAAACATTTTTTGGCAATCTAATATTTTGCGATAAGGAACAAAACTACCATTCTTTACGAAATTCTGAGAACCATTATAGAGCATTTCCAGCCCAAAACGCTAAAAATGTCAATTTCAGGGCTGGAAGCGATCTGTCAAAAATAGTGATTTTAGTGACCATGTTGAAGAAATAAGTGACCAAATAGTGACTTATAGTTGTAAAAATAGTGACTTAAAAGTGACCTAAGAGAAAATATAATGTTTGATGTTTTAGACTTATTCAATAAGTATTTCATGAACAAGATTTTTTTGAAGTTCAAGAAACTTTCCTTAAATTATCGACACTAATTTATACCTGCCTAAACGACTATTGAATTTCTTTAAAGTTCTCTAGACTGCCCTGAATTTTCAGTATTTTTTTTAAGAATTCGCAACTTTACTGAAATTAAATGATCTGCCTTGAAGTTTCAAAAAATTTCCTTAAGTTTTTTAACCATTATAAACGCTCACTTATTTTCCCTGAACTTATATATGGTTACCTGAAGTTCTCTAAATTTGTTTTATAAACCGGCATATCTGATATCTATCCATAATTCCCTGACGCTTCTGACGTTTTCGGATCAATCATAGAATTCATGGAATACCCCATCATTCCACGGAACTCCTTGTAAGTCTCTGCAAATTTGCTTAAGTTAATGGGATTATTCTGAAGCTATTTGATCGTGCTCAAAGTACTCGGAACTTCGCTTAATATCATGAAACTATCTAAATGTATATAAATTTATTAGAAGTTCTCTGGAATTTCTTGAAGATATCACTGCTTGCTAAAAGTTCTCGCATTTTTTTATTTAATGGAAATTTGTTGATTTTCTCTAATTAATTTAGCTAAATTTTCGCTTTTTTTAAGCTCTTGAAATCTCCATGATCATCATCACGCTTAAAATTCTCACGTTTTTCGGATGTTCATATAATTTTTATCACGTTTCAGAAATTCTCTCGAAGCTTTGCTGAAGTTTCCGGAAATTCCCTGAGTTTCTCGCAACTTCTTTAAGGTTTCTACAATTTCCTTGAAATTATTTTAACTGCCCTTTGATTCTCTAATCTGTCTTGATGTTCTCGAAGCTCCCCCTCAAGCTCTCAATTTTATTGAAGATCTCGGTTCTGCTGCTCGGAAATAAATGGAATTCCCGTGTACACATTTTTAAATTTCCCTGAAATTATCTGGACTTCTGTGAAGTTTCTGAAATATTTCTGAAGTTTTCATAAATTCTCTGAAGGGCTCTATACTTCCCTGAAATTCTCGGAACATCTTAAGGACTCTCGATTTTTTTTTTCAGCACATCATGGAACTATCTTGAATTTAAAAAAAATACCGATTATAGATCTTTAAACTGCTCCAAAAGTCTGGACTAAAGCTACGGAATATGCTCTTAAGATCTGAAATTTTCCTAGATCTAGCTTTTCTGAGGTACTTAGAACTTCTTAAAAATTTGCACAATACCTCCCCATGTTTTATATATTTCTCAACTTCACTTGACACCTGTGAAGTTCTCTGAAATTCTAGGATCTTCATGAAAGTTCCCGAAAATTTTCAAATGCTTAAGGAACCGCTTTGAGGTTCTTAAAGCGTCCAGTAAAATCCCCGTATTTTCAGCTTGGACTTGCTCAAATTAAGTAAGTTTTTTTTTTAACTTTATTAAGTGAGAAAGTAAGTAAGTGGTAAATTTCAACTCAATGGATTTGATTGTAAAGCTGTTTCTTTAAAACTGATTACCATGTCTTATAAACGTTTGGGTAAATTGCTGTTGTTATTGATCAACAAAAAAAAAGCATATTTATGCGTTCCCTAATAAAAATTGTATGGTTAATTTGCTTAACGACGTGTTCTGGGTATCATCCAAACCATTTGTGGAATAGTTCAATGATTTGGGTTATCGTTCGTTTATGGTTATTTTTTATTAGGGTTAAAGTACCGGAAAAACCTGGAAAACTCAGGTAATTTTATTTAGAAAAATGAGTAGACACCCTGTAGATAGAGAAAGACGATTAAACGCCCCAAACAAAAAATGATCAATTTTGAAATAAATTCACGCTAAAAAAATTGAAAATAGTGACTGATTAGAAGAAAAAGTGCCTTTAGTGGCTTGGCCTTAAAAAAGAGACTTTTTAGTGACTATCTTGAAAAAAGTGACCAAGTCATTAAAAAGTAACTCGCTACCAGCCTGCAATTTTGTCTCAACCCCTTCGTATTTGAATGAAACATTGCTCAAATGTTCGTTACTACCAATGGTTGCAATTTTCATTTAAAAAAGATTTTTTTCTACACAGTAATTTATGAAAAGGGCGTATTAAAAATGGATTATATTTAAAAAAAAATCATAACATGAAAACCATTGATCTGATCAAAATTACATCAAAGAAGATGTTTTATTTTGAACTAGTTCGTTTATTTGGAAGGCGTTAGCGTTAGCTTTACGGAGCCGATAGTTCATTGTTCTTTGTTTGTAACAAAATTCACTTAATTCTATGTCTAGTAGGAGTTGGGCCGAATACTCGCGGCTAACCCGAGGTTAGAAACAATGTACCTCGTCGAAGGATAAGATCAGGGGAGCGACGAAGATGTTGTAGGTAGTTAAATTATCTTTGAGATAAAAATACATTGAAAGAAAAAAATAAATAAATTAATATTTTAAAAAAGCAAAACGTTGATTTTCTCAAAACACACCCCCTTCTATTGTTATATTTTTTAAAACAAGAAAACTTAAAAAATGTTCTAAAATTTGGTGAAGAGTGTAGGCTGGAACTTGCTTTAAAAAATCTATTTTTTTATATTTTTTTTGTTAGTTTTACAAGTTGATCAAATTGCATATTTTTTAGTATGAAAAAAAAACATCAGGCTTAACATTGAAAATGGAATAAAATGTTGAAAATTATTATTACTATTATTATTAATTCGCATTTACTTGAGAACGACTGGACTTAGGAAAAAAAATTATATGAACAAATTTATCGAAAATTATGCGTAAAATCTAAATAAATTCTATTTTACTAAAAGAAATGCAATTAATTCCACTCGTTAAAATTAACAAAAAATTAAAAAAATATAGATTTTTTTTTAAGAAAGTTACCAGTCTAAACTCTTCACCAAATTTTAGCGTATTCCTTCAGTTTTCTTGATAAAATAATATAAAGATCGAATGGAGGGGGGGAATAATCAACGTTTTCTGTTTTTTAATATTAATTTACTAACTTTTTTCCTTCAGTGTATTTTTTCCTCAAAGATAATTTAATTACCTACAACTTTTTCTCAGATGTCATTTTGATCAGATTAATTGTTTTAATGTTATGATTTTTTGAAAAAAAATATAATCCATTTTTTGATATGCCCTTTTCAAAAGTTACTGTGAAGAAAATACTCATATTTAAATGAAAAAATGCAACCATTGGTAGCAGCAAACATATGAGTAATGTTTAATTCAAATCAGAAACACTCATGTCCAACCGATTTGCGTTTTGAGCTGTAAATGCTCTACATCGTTTTGCTATGGAATGGGCTGATACATAAAAGTTTTGAGTGACTTTCATAGCAAATTTTCGAATTCGACGAAGATAAATAACATCGTCAGCCCTATCAGCTTTTGTTTTGGCCGCCCACGCATCCTCCACGTTAACTTTCCCCTGCTCGACAATACTGTTTGTTGGGCTATTGGGCAGCCTCCGGTTTGCGATCAAAGGGCTGTCACAATTTTGCTCACAAAAGCTGATAGACCCTTTTCATTTGTCGGCCGATCATTGTCTCTAGGTTTCTTTTGCAATACAGCTACTACTAATACAAACAAACTAAACCAACTGCTAGAGGAATAACTCCCTAACTAGAATTGAGCTTTTACATCAGTTTTGACACTTTAACCACAAATGTAGCAAGAAAATTTTGCATGTTGTAATACATTTTCTACATTCTACAGCTTATCCCCCATGGAGCCGTTAATGCCAATCTCTATCAAAAATCGCTATGATTTAAGAGTACTCGCATCGCCTTTCGAAACTTTAGTTCTCACGTGTTGTATATGTTGTATAATATATAAAATACAACAGCCTACACATCACTTAAGAGGACTATTCCGAATTTCATCGAGTCTCATATCCGATCTACGATATATGTCTGGAAAAGCTTGGGTTGATCAGTATCTATCGAGGAAAAACTATATAACTACTCTTTTGAACGATTGTTCAAAATATAATACTAAAAACGAAAATTTCATGTAAATTTTATAAAACTTCGTATACTTCAGTTGTTTGAAGATGTACAGCTCTTATCTACAGTTTTTTTTATAAAATGTTACGTTCAACAACTTTGCCGAAGACAGCAAATTTCTATCTTGTGAAATAGAAAAAGTTTGTATTGCTGCGCCATCTTCGCGGCCAAAACTTGAACTATTTTTATCCATCAAATTTTAGTCCTAATTAATCCAAGAACCCTCTCTCAAGACGTCAATTCAATTGGATGTAATACCGGAGCGTTATTATTTTTTCCTGCTAGATTTGGGCCAGGACCATTATGCAGGGGTCTTAAACAAAACTAAATTCTAGAATTAGAAAAATTTCATGATTGCGAAATCATGCAAATCTTTCTGGTTTAGGATATTAAAAATATTTATAGGTCTGGAATTCGTCGAAAGTCAAATGATCCTGAATCTAGTTTTGTTAAACTTTGGGTTTTAATAAAAAGCTAAGCCCGAAATCTTCGAAAACAAAAATTCCAAAGTACAAAACCTTGAAACTGAAATACGTCACATAACCTTGAAGAAATGAACCATGTCTTGGATCTTTAAACAATATTTCTAGTCTAAGAACTTTTCCCTGGATTTAAATAGTTCAAGTCTAAAGGCCGGCGCACAATAGATACGTTTTCAGGTTTTTTGACAGTTAGCCCATGTATTATCTGTCAAAAAACCCGAAAACGTATGCATTGTGCGCCGGCCTTGAGCCTTTAAAAAAAATCCTTATTTCACTTTCCTACATAACTGATGGTATCATTACAGTTTGTAATGCAATGCAAATTAATTGATTTCTAAATGATTAAATCTACAGTTTTACTGTTGTAAGTTTCAACTAAGGCTAGAAGTTAGCCGGCGCCGGTGGTGTAATGGTAAGCGTGACTGCTTTCTAACACCCCAATGGGTCTGGGTTCTATCCCAGCCGAGGTCGGTGGGATTTTTCTGAGGCATAACAATCTCTGGTCACGTTTTCCTTCGGAAGGGAAGTAAAGCCGTTGATCCCGGCCCATGTGTGTTGAATGGGTGCGATATCCTACGCAGGTGTGGAAGTTGCCTTCCTGCACATTCGATAGCCGTCAATCGATGGCAATCGATGACCGTCGGTGATTGGCACTAGATTGCGGAACAGAGACCGACGTTAAATAAAGGAAAGAAGAACTAAGGCTAGAAGTTACATCTATATAACACATGTAAATTTAGAAAGTTTTTCCTGTTAAGGATTGAGAAATGTTTCCTTAAATTAAAAGAAAATTCCCTGAGATTCCCTGATTTTCTGAACTTATCCTAAAAGAATGTTAAGGCCACTCCTGGAAATTGCGTCCAGTTTTCTTGGAATGTTTACCTCACCTTTCTGGCATTTTTCTGCGCAAGCTTGTTCCATGATTTGGTTTACGACTTCCACCGGAAGAGTCCTGCAACTTCTCCCAGAAGCTAGTTCCGGTTTTTCTAGACTTGAACTGGCTGCTTTTCTGATTGGCCAATTCAAACCATTTATCTTGAAAGCTCCTTCCGAGTTCTCCCAGAGGTCCTGCTGACATTTCCCGGAAATGTCTGCAGACTTCTTCTGGAAGTTTCTCCAAACTTTTTCTGAAAGATTCTTCCGACTTTCCCCGGAAATTTCTCCGTCTTTGATGTCGGGAGTCTTCTTCCCGTGGAAGTTTCTTCTAACTTTCTCCGGAAGTTTTTTTTCTGACTGCTCTGGAAGCTTTTTCCAACCTCTCCAAAAAGTTTCCATCAGTATCCATTCGAAATTTCTCTTAATTTATTGATAGTTCTTCACAGAGTTAATTTTCCGGGAATGTTATGGTTTGAATTTTTCCGGAAAGAATGTTTTTGGTTTTTTTAACTGTTTTCTCTGTACATCGGAATAGCTTCCATATAATTTCGGATAGAAATGAGCGGAAATTGATTCCCAGAATGTAACTGGTACTTCAATGAAAAATAGCTTTTATTAAATTACGTAATTTTTACAAAGGAAATTTCTCGAAAATCAAGGTAAGTAAGGAAATTTCTCGAAAATCAATAGCCACTTAATTTCTCGCGCTTAAGCTTAGACTGGCCATCTTGCCCCGTCGTCCCCAACAAAATAGAAACAAAATCGGTATTGCAATCGTAGGCTTCAAAGGCTTAAACCACGTTTTCACGACGTCAACATTAGTCAGCACCAAAAATATAAATGCATATATTTTCAAGCGATCAATATCCAAACAATGACCAAAAGTGGCCTGCAAGCCCTGCCCTGAACGTTCGCTCGCGACTGCCCAAAACCTATTGTTTATTCGCCGCTCGTACCATCGTCGCCGTACCAAAATTTCATTCATTTGTCACTTTGTGTCAAGTTTCGCTTCGATGGACAAACTCAAGTAACTTGCTAATAAGAAGTCGTATTCAAGGAGGGACCGGCACGAAGCGGCAAGCAAAGCCAAACAATACCGACCTGCCATCGAACGTATTGAGCTGTCACTCACTCGGGTCTTCAAGTGAACTGTTTTTCAAGAGTATTTATGTATGTGCGTGCACTTCATACTCATGGGGGTGTTGTCATGCATTGTGGTTCTCGAATCGAATCGAACCGAACCCCCCATATAAAAAAAAAACCGTAACGGCCGTGTCTTTCGAATTTATAGGTATTGACACGCACCACCAAATGCTCTGCATTCCAAAAGAAAAAGAGCTGGAAATTGAACCTAATTCAACTCGCACTTTAATAATGGCTGGTGGAAATTACGTCAAGGTTGATGTTTGGGGTGCTGCTTGTTTGCCCTCGGAAAACGGCCCCACCCGTCCTAACTCACACGCTTGCATGCACGAAACCTGTCGACCAAAATGTGCAAGTTTATTGACACGAATTGGGGGTGAAGCTGTCTTATAATGAAATTGTTTTCGCTTATTTCGTTTCCTTCACGGTGCCCACACTTCACCGGCAGGAGTTTATTGTGCGTTTCGGTATGTTAAAATGCACCATTTATCCGTTTTGATCGTGTAGGCGTGATAATTCAGATTTTAATGTTCATCTGGCCGTAAATGGTGCGCACGGGCATTGCATTTAATCGCGTGATCATAGGAAAATTTAAGCAAGATGTAAAGCACCCTCTTATAGTCCTTCTAGTTGGGGTTGGAATACATGCGTCAATGAGGCATTTTACAAGCGTGTAAACCACCATCGCCGCAATCGGAATTTGGTCTGTTGTTTTTGCTGCTTTCGGCTGAATGTTAATCGCCAGCGGTTAGCGCGTTATTTTTTTATGCTAAAGCCGGCTATAAGCATAAAATTGTGCATTTTTTTCACCTGTGTGCCCGTGTACGGATCTGATTCAATGCCCCCTTGAGGTGCAAGCTGGTAATCAACACATGCTCCACCGCATAGTTGGTTCCCTTGAGATGGTTTTTACTCTTGTACAATTTAATTACGGCTGCTACTGGTTATTAGCCGGAGGCAGGGAGGGGTGCCGTGAAACCGCGCAAGGTTGGTCAGGTTGATTTCTTACCATACCGCTCTGACGCGAATAGTGAACCGATTGATTAGGCTGAAAGTGATCGCTCGTTCACAAGAACACAGAAGGCTGCAGGTGCGAGAGTTGTTCTGCCTGACGAAAGGTTGAACCAATCGTGCCCTGTAAGGTCGAATGTTTTGACTTACTGTGTCAGTATCAGTAGCGTAGCAAATTTCTAATGTTGCTGAATTCGATATGCCAGTTGAAAAGCAATCGTAAAACCATACAAATTCTGGGCAATCGCGAAGATGTTTCTAAAAGATAAGAAAAGCGTATGCTAAGTGAAAGTGTGTTTTGGATTTTTTTAAAGAGCGTTTGCACGCCAAATGACGAATCGATCAGACGCGACCTTCGCCGGTTTGCATGATACTTTGAACAATTGTTATTGTAATTTTTAGAAGAGTGATGTAGACGTGAGTAGAATTTCAAGGGAACGAGTGAGATTCAAAAGGAAATCCGAAATGAATTCAATGAAAATTCAGATAATCTTTCCAAAGGGTTTATTACAGAGAAGAACTTAAAGGAAAATTAAAAGAAAATTGAATTAAGAAGATAGTGAATTTTCACGAGAAATCTTAGATGAATATGGAATAATACTCATCTACTTGAAATTTTCCAAAATTTTCCTGGAGTTAATAAAACTTCTTTAACGCTCTTTTGTAGTTTTAAAACTAGCCTGATGCTCACAATACTTCTCATCATATTTACATATTTTTTTTATAAACTTACCTGCACTTTTTCGGACTTCCCAAAGATTCCTTAATTTTCCTAACGACCATGGATCTTCTCTTAAGTTTTAACAATTCACTGAGTTTCTCGCAACTTCTTTAAAATTTATGCATTTTTTTAAATGTTAACGGAACTGCTCTGAGGTTCTCTGCTCTATCCTGAAGTTCTCAAAACTTCTCTAATTTGTTTGCAGTTCATGAAGCTTGTTGTACTGCCCTGAATTTAATTGGACTATCCTAAAAATGTTTAAACTTCCATGAACTTCTGAAATTCCTGCTAATTTTCTGAAACTAATTGAACTGAACTCCTCTTGAAATTCCCCGTATTTTTGTAGCTTACTTAACTTCTTTGAAATGCTTCCCCATTTTTTTAAAGTTCCATAGGTTCTCGGATCTTCCCTTAAGTTCCATTTCTTCTATAAAATTCTTGGAATGTTTCTAAAGATCTCTGAACTTCTGGTACTTCTTTAAGCTACTGCAATTTTTTTTGGTATCGATTGTAGTTCTATGGCTTTCACTGTAGTTCTCAACATTTTTCTGAAGATCATGAAACTGTCCTTAAATTATCGACACAAATTGATAACTTCATCAATTATCTGATGATTGTCAGCGTATCATGGAACTTCCTGAATTTCTCTAAACTCACGCTAATAGACCTTCAAACTGCTCCAAAAGTCTGAACTAAAGTAACGGGAACTGCCCTTAGGATCTCTGAATTTCCCCAAAGATCTCTAGTTCTAGCTTTTCTGAGGCACCTAGAGCTTCTTTAAAGTTTCCACACTTTTCCTCAAATTCTGTATATTTCTGAAGTTCTCTTACCGGTGAAGTTCTCTAAAATTCTAGGAACTTTTTGAAGCTTCCTGCATTTTTCCAGAAGCTAATCGAAGCGCTTCGAAGTTCTTAAAAGCTCCCAGAAAGTTCCCTACATTTTCAGAATGTAAACTTCTCTTATAATCCCGCAGTTTGCTGTAATTTTCAATCTCATGAACTTGTACATGGAATCAGTGCTGCACAATTTCGACAATACACGGTGATACTCAAAATTCTGCTTTGGTCACTCGTTTGAGCTAACAGTCATCGTCAAGGCAAACCATGTCAATTGTCAGTGGCATTTTTGTCAGTGACGAACATGTGCTGATTTGTTTATTAGCTAAATTTAAAATGAAATTAAATGGCTTGCGAAAAACAATTACATGGAGCCATTAAAGTGAACAAGCATCTACGTCCTGAACAGCTTGGATAACAATAATGTGACTCAGAATGCAAGAAATTACCCTTTCTGTTACCAGGTGAATCTTTGTAATTGACGAAAAAATGAATGAGATTTTGACAAAGATTTTTTTGAGGATCAAGTCTAACATTGACTATGTGAAAAACAATTTTGTCAATATCGTGCAAAAGTCTGTCAATGACAATGACAAATCTCAGCACTGCATGGAATACGATCGTAGACTTACTAAAATTAATTGAGTGTTAAACTTCAACGTTTAATTAATTTTATTGTAAAGGTGTTTCTTTAAAACTAATTGTCATATATAAAAAAAAACTTTCTTATTATAAACATGGAAACTATTCGTTAAAGTTTTGGAAAACCTAGAAAACTCAGGGAATTTTATTTAGCCAAATTAGTAGATAGAGAAAAACGATTAAACGTCAAAAAGCTCTATAGAAGCACTACACCTTCGAATTGTTCGAAAATTAGAACAACATGTAGGCATCACTTGGACTATTAGATCCAAGAATAATCTATCTTGAAATAAATTCACGTAAACAATATTGAAAATAGTAACTGATTACAAAAAAGTGACTTTAGTGACTTGGCTTAAAGATACTTTTTAGTGACTGGCTTGAAAAAAGTTACCAAGTCACTAAAAAACGACTCACTACCAGCCCTGAGGGTGTTATAATTTTCTAATCATGAAATCTGATAAAAATTTCAATATTTTTTCCCGAATCTTGAATCACGATTATTTTTGGTGTCCATATTTTATGGAAAAAAATAATTCCTCATATAACTTGCTTCACATCTTCACTCTCTGAATTCATTCTGCAAAGATCTTCATGTTAAGAATAATTCTCGAGCATCCCTACGAATTCGCAAAACGGTTTATTTTTGTATTTTTTTATTTGGTTGAAAATTTGCAGGAACGTTCCTTATGACCGAAAATGCCATTTTGCATCTTCATATCGCTATTTTGAATCCAGCCTTATTTTTGAAAAGGGCATATAGAAAAAATATCAAGCTTATCTACAGAAAACTTTTACTCGAAAACTGTTTACCCGGGTCGGTGTCTTGGGCAATATTGCAAATAATGAATAAGACTATTTGAAATAAATATGCACTCTAAAAATTATTACCCAACTTTTTTTTTTTAATTTAAAAAAAAATCATAAAAACATTTTTTTTCAAAAACGTGTTTTTTGTATTTTTTTTTTATTTGTTGATATGTTTTAGGGGACACAAAATTTCATCTATTGCACTATAGGTCAAGATGGAGAAATGATGGACAAAAACGTTAAGATTTTTTATGAAAAAATATCCAAAGCTTAGTCCAATTACTGTTTTGACTATACATAATGAAAGTACACCAAATTAACAATAAAACAGCACCTGAGTAAAATTTTGCTAAGTCACACCGTTATCGAGATGTAGCGGTTTGAAAGTAGATATTTTTGGAAGTACGCCTGAAAAAAATCACTTGAAGTTCTCCCCAGCATTCACTTAGTATTCTTCTGAAATTCCCATGTAATTATGACCGGAATTCTTTTTTACTTCTGCTCAGAATTTTCATTAACTATTTGAAATGCTCGTCATAATTTCGTTAGAACTCGTTTTTGTATTTTCAAAAAAATATTTCCTCTCAATTTTGGTGGAACTCGGAATTCGGAATTCGAAATTCCCTTGGAATTACATTGAAATTTTCCATAGAATTTTTTGGAATACTCCTAAGAAATCCTTTTGAAATATTTGAAATTCACTTCAGAATTCCCTTTGAATTTTTCCTAAGAATTCACTTGCAATTTTTACTTTTAACTTTTTTTTTATTTATCATCAAAACTTGTTTGGCATTCAAGTCTGAACTGTATTGGATTTTATTTTTTTGAAGTTTTACACAAGTGTATCTGCAAAAAGATTAATGTCACAAAATCGTAATACACGTCGCTTATCATTAAGACACATAATAAATAAAATTTGTAGGAGCAAATAATTCCTTTTTAGGAAAACAATACAAACAAATTTGCGTAATTTTGGGGGAAAAAATCCAAAACAGTTTTTAAAATCAAAATTTTGGGTAAAAAATCCTACAAAGTGTTTAAAACTTAAATAACAAAAAATATCCTCTTCAATGTTATTTTAATATTTTTTTTATTAAAAAGGTTATGAAAAATTATATCTTTTGTGCATTTTCAAGTTGGAAACTTAAAAAATTACGAAAATTATCGAACTTTTGATCAAATTATTGATTTTTTTTATTATAGATTTTAAACAGAAAACGATTTTGAAAGGCAAATTAATAGTTTTATGCGCAAAACTTCACAAAAAATGTATAAACAAGAAGTTAAAATATTTGGCTAAAAGTTGTTTTTCAATGATTTTTGTCAATCTTTTAGTGTCCAACTTGAAAACTTAACAAAAGATAGAATATTTTATGAATTTTCAAATTAAACAAAATTCAAAATATATTACAGATGGTCAGTTTTTGTAATTGAAAACTTTTGTTTTATTTTTTTTTATTTTCTACTACTTTGTATCAGACGTCATTTCGATTGGAAGTGACGTTTTGTAGTTGTTTTTAAAATATCTAAAACACCATTTAATTTTGGTTTGCAAGTTAACAAATGACCGAATTTTAGCTCAAATGCAATTCAGAAAAGGTCGAGTCTGATATTCAGTTTTTTTACTATTTGGCTGAAAAATATTTTCATTTGTCAGTCCTGTTTTGCAACTGTCAAAACAAGTAGCCGACTGACCAATTTTTGATAGTTGTTGAGATTTGTATACGGCAAGAGTGGCGCTGTCAGGATTTCTCTCTGTACTGGAGGTGGTTTTGTAAAAAATCTGATTAACACTCCGAAAACGATGCCTCCAGAAGCGTTAACGGCAAGTTTGCAATGGCATAAATTAGCAATTTCTTGATGAATTTCAAAAATTGTGGTATATCTCTAGAATTCCTAGGATTTGTAGATTATTTTGATTGTAAAAATATTGGAAATATGATTATCTACTTTTTTAAAAGCAAAAAGAGTCGTTACACGTTTTTTTAAAGGTGAATTTGTGGGTTTTGCAAGTGGCTTAGACTTAAGGGCTATAATTTAAATAAATGGGCACAACAGTTCATAATTAGCCAGAATACAGTCATGGTTCCTGGAGACAACGGAACTCTCATGTGGAAGATCCGAAACATCCATAAAGTGGTCCATCCACGAAACTGATCCTAGAGCCCCACAGTTTTTTTTTTCGAAAACACTTGAAACTTGATATAATAAATAATTTGGGATCGCGCCATAAACATGGACCGGATGGCTATGAAACCATTATTCGGAAGATTCGGAGCATCCCTAAAAGTAGTAAATCTATTTAACTGATCTTAGACCTCCGCAGTTTTTTCGAAAACACTTGGAACTGTGATATAAGATAGAATTTAGGATAGTGACATAATCATGAACCCGGATGACCAAGGGACCGTCCTCTAGAAGATCCAGAACATCCGTATAAGTGGTCAATCCATGAAAGAGGACGGTCCCATAGCCATCTGGATACATTTTTAAGTCACTACCCGAAATTCTTTCTTATATCACAGTTCAAAGTGTTTAAAAATGAACTGCAGATCTCTAGGATCAGTTTCACAGATTTACCAATTTATGGTTGTTCCGAATCTTTTGAAAGAACCGTCCCATGGCCATCCGGGTTCATGTTTATGTCACGACCCTAAAATCTATCTTTTATCACAGTTTCAAGAGTTTTCGAAAAAACGCGTTTTTTCACAGCTTGGTGGATGAACTACTTTTACGGATCTTCTGGATCTTCCGTCTAATGGCCATCCAAGTACATGTTTATGGCACGACCCCAAATTCATTCATATATCTCAGGTCGAAATGTTTTCGAAGAAAAAAACCGCGGAGCTATAGACGTATCATGGATGTACCACTTTTACGGATCTTCGGGAGAACGGTCCCATGGTCATTCGGGTCCATGCTTATGTTACGACCCCAAATCATTTCTTATAACACAGTTCCACGTGTTTTTGAAAAAGCCGTGGAACTCTCGGATCAGTTTTATGGATTGACCGTTTCACGGATGTTCCAGATCTTCCAGACGACGGTCCCATGGCCATACAGGTTCATGATTATGTAATGATTCCAAATTCTTTCTTACATCACAGTTCCAAATTCTTTCGAAAAAACAGTGGAGCTCTAGGATCAGCTGTGTGGATTGACCATTTTTAAGGATGTTCCAGGTCTTCCGGTCCGATGGCTTTCTAGGTACATGTTTCTGTTACAACTCCCAATTAATTTATATATGACAGTGTCAAGTATTTTCGAAAAACCGCAGAGCTCTATGATCAGGTTCATGGATTGACCACTTTTACCGATATTCCGGATCTTCCGGAGGACCGTTCCGTTGTCTCCAGGATCCATCTATAGGAACCATTACTTTATTTTGGCACATTATGAACATTTGTGCCCATTAATCTAAATTATAGATCTTCTTCTTCTTCTTCTTCTTCTTCTTCTTCGCATTTCAAGCTTATTGTATATCGCATATTAGCTTATTGCTTGCTCTCAACTTAGTGTTCTAGATGCACTTCCACAGTTATTAATTGAGAGCTTTCGATGCCTGTACCATTTTTGCATTGGTATAATTGTGTGGCAAGTCCAATCGATGTTACAATGCCCAGTGAAGTCGAGAAATTTTGCAACCCAGAAATATTCCTAGACCGGACCAGGAATTGAACCCAGCCACCTCCAGCATGGTCTTGCTTTGTAGCTGCGCCTTTACCGACTGAGCTAAGGGAGGCCCCCATTAAATTATAGATCTTAGAAAACATGAAAAACCCATAAGCACACCTTTATAAAAAACGTGTAACGGCTTTTTTCACTTATAAAAAAAGTAGGCGACCCTATTTTAAATCTTTTAACGATCAAAATAATCTACAGACTCTAGGAATTCTAGAGGTACCATACTTTTTGAAATACATCTAAAAATGTCTAAGTTATGCCATTGCAAACTTTCCGTTACACACTTTTCGGAGACTTCGTAGCGTTAAGTTTTTTACCCACCGTATTCGGAGTGTTCAAAAATCAAATTTTCATAGAAATACCAGTCGTTATGACATGAAATCATGAGAAACAATTTCACAAAAGGAGGAGACCTCTGGAAACTTTCTGCAAAGTCTGGAAAGAACTTCCAGAGAAGACGGAAGAAACTTCCGGAGAAACTTGGAACAAGGTGGTCACTCCATCTCAATTAAAAAATTCCCGCATTTTATCCGTATTTTCCCCGAATTTGATTTTTTGTAGCGTTCTCAAGATTATCTTTAGAATGATTCCTCTGCATATATCTTTTTTTTAGAATTCCCCTAATCTACACATGAGATTTGTTTTAATTTTTGATTTACTATCGAGACTTTCAGCCTAAGGCTGGGTTCGTTTCCATAAACATGATATTCTCTTGAAATTTTCTTAATAAGCGATCCCAAAATTCTCTGTGGAACACTCCACAAACTTCTTTCAATTCACCCTAATATTCTCTTAGATTTTTTAACAAGAATTCGCTGAAGCCTCAGCTGAAGTTTCCTTTTGTAATTCTTCTTAGAATTTCCATGAAATTAAACTCATAAAACAACTTGATATTCTACACAGAATTATCTTGGAGTTCTCCACTGCAATCTTCAAAAAATTATCTTGGAATTCTCATCGGAATTTTCAAGAAATCATTCTCTGAATTCCTTTGGTGTTATTCTCGAAATTTTCTTGAAACTCTTCTCTAAATTCCTTGGGATAATTCAATTCCCTCGGTTTCTCAAAATTACCTCACAATTTCCTTGGAAGTTTTCCAAGAATATTATGTAGGTACTACCCACCGAATTCAATAGCCTTAATTACTAATTATATTTGACTTCTGCGTAAAGTCAACGATTTACATAGTTTTTTTTTTTTTTTCTTTGGTTTGTTTTTTCCGTCGATCTTGTTTTCCGTGCTGAGCACCAATACTACCGACGTGCCAGGAAGGCAGCTCCCACACCTGGACCCTACCTATCGACCCATCAACCGGGGACCAACGGCTTTACTTCCCATCCGAAGGAAGGCGTGATCAGAGATGTTATGCCTCAGAACATCCCGGCGGCGCCGACTGGGATTGAACCCAGGCCTGCTGGGGTGAGAGGTAATCACGCTTACCACTACACCACCGGCGCCGTTAATTTACATAGTTCAAGATGCTAATTTCAAGTAACAGTGGTAATTTTTAAACGATAGATGAGGAGATGAAAGTATATAGTTCCGTTAGAGTACGGCAGGGTGAAAATTTTATATAGAGAGTAGAAGGGAGCAAGGACAACTTTAGGAAGGTACAAATGGGTTTCATTATCTCTCTCCATCCCTTTCCAACGGGGGAGTTTGGTAAAGAGAGATGATCAAACCGATTTGTACCTCCCTAAAGTTGCCGTACTCTAACGGAACTATCAACTCTATACTTTCAGCTCCTCATCTATCGTATAAAAATTTCCACTTTAGTCTGTTACTTGAAATTAGCATCTTCAACTAATTACAGGGCTGGTAGCGATCACTGCTGTCAAAAATAGTGATTTTAGTGACCATGTTGAATAAATAAGGGACCAAATTTAGTGACTTACAGTTGTAAAAATAGTTAGCTTAGCTTAGCTTAGCTTAGTCTGACTGCACGTATCGATAGTTGCACTCCGTGATTGATCTGAACCAGTGAAATTGTACAAAGAATCAACTGAATGGGGCTTGGTAGTAACCTGCCATTCTCAGTGTACATGTTCCAGTGACTCCTACCTTTAAAGATCAATAACGTCACCGGCCACGTCCTTGCAATCAGGTGGGAGAGGGAAGGAATGTTAGTGTGTGACTTTTGTTGTTTTGGGACCGTGTTTACCTCTGCATCCCACAAAAGTCACAGGAAGGAGGTTTTGTTAGTGGGTTAGGTTCGTTGGATCAGGATTCACCTTGATAAGTGATGCGATCTTTTGTTTTGTGTAGTTATTTATAAGTGTTTTCGATTTATGCTCTAAACAGCCGGCTGTCTAGAGATGTAGATCATTATTAGATGTGTGTATACCGATTTAAACCAACAATAAGGATACTGTTGGGGCCCCTCACAAAGTGTGATGATGGTTTATTTTATTTTATCAATGACCAAAATAATTAATTATAAGCGGTTTGAACCGATTTAAACCAACAGCAAGGATGCTGTTGGGGCCACTCACAAAGTGTGATGGTGGTTTACTTGATTGAATATAAAATAATTATTAGAACCGATTTGACCCGATTTAGACCAACAGCAAGGATACTGTTGGGGCCACTCACAAAGTGTGATGGTGGTTTATTTAGTTCGGAAGAAAATGAATATGTATACTTCTTTTTTTTTTTTATATAATAGAACGAATTTGTACTGATTCAAACCAAAAGCAAGGGTTCTATTGGGGCAACTCACAAAGTGCGATGGTGGTTTATACTATAAGGGCATAAAACAAAATCAAGAGCCATTTCGGTTTCCATAGCTTCCTAGACACTCGGCCGCAAAATAATCTTATCCGACGGAAACGTCTCGATCATCGCTGCACAATGGTTTATTATAGCATTTATAAAGTAAATTTGAATACTTTATTGTTTATTTATTATCCATTTTGACTTGACTTGGTACCGTTCAGTTTTATGATGACAAAGTTGCCTGGAGAAAAGTGACAGTTCAAAATGTTTCGGAAGGGAGTCAGCTAGTGTCGTCCAAGTTCAAGTGCGGAAAAAATGCCATTTAAAGTGGTACAAACAATTGAAAGATGCGAAACATGCCTAACCGTAATTCTTTCTGGTTGGAAAGAAGCTGGAATCCTACACTGGCCGGAAAAAAAACGCGGTAGCGAAACTCTCTCAAGACGAGTTCTCCATGCCAAACCCAATGTGGGAACGTATCAATTGAGTGAAAAAAAGAGAGTTCAAGACTCGCTTGGAGGCTGAAGCAGAATTGGAACAGATGTAGCCAGTTTCGGATACGGAGGCGAACGAAGGGAATAATCCACCACCGTCAAAGAAAGTTTGCCCCGAAGTCTACAAGTCCCCCAGTCGGAAGGGAAACACAATAAGAGACTTTAACGAAGTTTTCCTTATTCCTGGGCAGGAGGTTGACACCTGTGAAGCTGACTGTAAAATCCAGAATCAGATGAGATTATAATATATGCGACACAAATTCACTTTTTTATAGGGGAACATGTGATGTGAATAGAACCCACCATCAGTGCAAGGATTACATATGACTGCAGATACTTCACTGGTTGTAAAGTTCCGACTTACAGTTGTAAAAATAGTGACTAAAAAGTGACCTAAGACCAAGAAGTTTCCAAGAATCTGCATTCAAATTCCATGAACAGTTTTAAAGATCCGAGGAATTTTATTATAATTTTTAAGGACCTAATTCCAAGGGAGCTCTGGAAAAAAAAAATCATTCAGAAAAACATCAAATGCAATCGAGGTAGTTCTGAGGAATTTTAGATTTCTTATGAAGCCTTAATTTTGAGTAGAATTCCAAGAAATCTTAGGAATTTCTGAGGAGCACAACTCGTGTGAACTTCACCGGAGAATTCCAAGGGCATTCTGAGGATAATTTCATAAAGTTTGTGGGAGAAAACGAATCCGGAGCAGAAGTCCTTGGAATATTTATAAAAATACTAAAAGGAGCATTACAAATTAAATCTGAGAATAACTCCAGAACATGTTCAAGGGAATTCGGAAAATAAATTCAGAACAGTTTGCCAAACAAATTATGAGAAGAAATCTAAGGATTTTCTGAGGAGAAATGCCAATGAATTGTTAGGAGACTTTCAATGTAAGTAGAATTCTAAGGGAAGGAGTGAGATTCAAAGAGAAATCTGGAATGAATTCAATGAATACGCGGAGAATCTTTCCAAAGAATTTCTAATTGTGGAGAATTTCAAAGTAATTCCGAGGAAAACTAAAAGAAGATAGCTTCATCGAGATTTTGAGGAAATCTCCGGAATGAACTATTCTGAGCTCTTCAAAATTACTTGAAAATTCTCAAATTTTTCCTGAAGTTAATAAACTGCCTTGAAGTTCTTTGGTAGTTTGATAAACTAGTCTGATGCTCACAATACTTCTCCTCAAATTCTGAAGTTTCTTCAATTTTTCCAACGATCGTGGATCTTCTTTAAAGGTTTCACAAATCACTGAAGTTCTCTAAACTTCTTTAAAATTTATGTGACTTCTCTAATGTTGACGGAACTGCTCTGAGGTTCTCTGTTCTTTTCTGAAATTCCCAAAACTTCCCTAAAGTTTTTGCAGTTCTTATGAAGCTTGTTGTACTGCGCTGAATTTGATTAAATCGTCCTAAAAATTCTTCAGTGAACTTCTGAACTGATGCAAAGACCTCAAAAAAATTTTAACGTCTCTGAAGTTATCTGGAAATCTGGGAATTGCTTCAATTTTCAAGTTTGCGGATCTCATCTCATCAAGCTCCATAGATTTCTATGAAGTAATGTTTCTGAAGACCACTGTCCTTCTGTAAAGTTTCCGAAGTTTTCTAAATTTCTAAATTTCTGGAATTTAATGGGATTATTCTGAAGCTATCTGATCGTCCTCGAAGTACTCGGAACTTCGCTGAATATCATTAAACTGTCTAAAATATCTAAATTTAGTTCTCTGAAATTTCTTGAAGATATCGCTGCTTGGTAAAAGTTCTCTTCGTTGATGTTCTTTAATCAATTTAGCTAAATTTTCACGTTTTCCGGATGTCCATATAATTTTGATCATGTTCCAGATATTCTCTCGGAGCTTTGCAGAAGTTTCCGGAAATTCTCTGAGTTTCTCGAAACTTCTTTAAGGTTTCTACAATTTCCTTGAAATTATTTGAACTGCCCATTGATTATCTGATCTGTCTAGATGTTCTCGAAGCTCCCCTAAAGCTCTCAAGCTATTTACGATTATAGATTTCAAACTGCTCCAAAAGTCTAGACTATAGTTACGGGAACTGCTCTTAAGCTCTGAAATTCCCCAAAGATTTCTAGATCCAGCTTTTCTGAGGTGCTTAGAATTTCTTAGAAATTTGCACAATACCCCTCAAGTTTTCTTAAATTTCTCAAGTTCGTTTGATACTTGTGAAGTTCTCTGAAATTCTAGGAACTTCATAAAAGTTCCTGAAAAGTCTCGGATGCTAAAAGAACCGCTTTGAGGTTCTTACAGCTTCCAGTAAGTTTCCCATATTTTTAGCGTGGTAACTTCCCTTACGTTCCTGCAGTTCGTTTAGAGGGCTTCACTGATATTCTCAGCATTTCCTTCGCCACAGTTCCTACAATTGTTGTAAAGTTAATGGACCTACAACGATGATCTCTATTATTTCATAAAGTTAATTATGAACTTGAAACTTACTTACTTGGAAAAAGAGGCTTTTTAGTGACTGACTTGAAAAAAGCGACCAAGTCACTAAAAAGTGACTCGCTACCAGCCCTGTAATTATCATAAAAATTTGAGTCACATCAACGATTTTATGAGCCGTGAGCGTTCACTCGAAGTGAGTTAGACTTACTAAATTTTAGTCTCAACCAGAAGATCAAGTTCATTTCACGACTTTTTTTCCCTCTGATCGGGACCTAACACTACTGCGACCAGTAATTTGATCTATTGTAGTACATCCCGTGTCCTTAGTTTAGTGCATGTCGTATAACTCCATCACTATTCAGAAATGCTGAAGTATTGAATTTTTTTACAGTTGTCATTCTTGCATTTATCGCAAGGATCCGACTCTAATTGAAAGGTCCCGCTATTTATACCCTTCGGAGTGTTGGAACACCCTCCAAAGGCGCACCCCTTTGTCAGTCAAAATTGGATTCCTTAGCAACAAAAATAAGCTATGACACCGGTAATGACCATGCATCAGAACCCTAGTCTTAACCACTTCGAACTAGAGAACAACGAATAGAAGATTAGGAATCACATAGGTGAAGACTAATTAACTCATTTTTTCCTTGTTTCAAGATCATCCTCGGTGTACAAAGCCAAGTCTTGATACTATCAACAAGACATAAAAAGTAATAAGGACTAAGATGTATTCCTTTGATTACTGAAAATCCTGTTCCCCTAGTGTGAAGTAGTCAGGACTAGGAATCGGTACGTACCACAAAAATGTGATCTACCCACGTTCACGACTTAATCTTTCAGTTTCAATATATTCTGAACTAATCTTGGCCTTCTAAAATTCAGTTACAATTACAAAAAAATTACTACTTCACCATTTTGAAAGAACCGTTGTTATTGAAAGATGCAAAAATCGAAACCGAAATCACCCTTTCATATCTTTTGTTTACCAACGATCCCTGCGCACACAAAAGATTAAGCCACTTGTCGGGAGGTCCAGTTCCGATCTCACCCTTCCCCATGATCACTAGCGTTGGCTTTCCTACGTACAAAAGCTCAACGCAAACTCGCCCTTTAGTACGCTAACATTAATATTGTACCATCGCAAATCCCTATTATCTCCAAGACGAACGACTCGACCGCTAAAGCCATACAAGAGCAAAGCAAACAGTAGTTCCAAAAGGAAAAGTGCACCCGTTCCCTCCGTACCTATTTCACTTTTGTTTAGATTGTTGTTTCTGATATGTTGTAACAATCCATACCATACAGCATTCCATCATCCAAGTGTATAGAAGAGATGCAAAAGAGCAAACCTGATGCCGAGCTCAGTTAAGAAAATCCGGAACGGTGCGCTTCTGGTTACAATGAAGCAATGAAGGTAGCATATGTTATGGTGGGATGAATATTGAACTACACAGACAGACAGACAGAGAGACAGACGAACAGACACATACAGCGACTACACGATGCGGTATACTTAATTGAGAGGGAAATGCACCGGAACAATTTGCGTTTTGTTTGCTGAAGCTGATCCCCGATGAAGCTACTGGAGGGGTGGCAAACGAAAGAAAACCAGAGTGAAATTGTATCACAAATTGATACAACATTGCAATTGCTACTGCTGCTGCTCGTCCAATATGATCCAATCGATAATGGACACTGTGAAGGTGGGGGCGTGGCTGAGCTTAAATAATGGGCGCTGTGCAGACCAATTGTTGGTTTCTTTTGAGTGAGCCATTTAAATAGAAAACAAAAAGTGGAAAAAGTATTTCCTATGTCATTTGTATGCAGCAGCAATAAGGGTGATCGAGAACTTCCAAGTCTTTCTGAATTGAAGATTCTTACAGTTGGAATTGGAGAATCCTACAATTGAATAAATACCTAGATTTTGGATAATTCGGAAAAATTTAGAGACCTAAAATCGATGATTCAAGTGATTTTGATGAAGATAATCTTAGCATATAGAGTAGAAAAAAAGGTCGGATAACACTTGAAATTAAACAATATAAATATTTTATTGGGCCCACCAGTGGGTCCACAAGCAACACAGCTCTGTGATATTGGCCTCCTACATTGTATACCATATGAAAACCCATTGAAAGCGCGTGGGTCGCAAGAAGCTAACAAATTTGAATAAACCCGTCACACGGAATAGAATGCAACATCATAGAGTGAGTGAGAAAGCAGTTAAGTAAATAAAAAAAACAAAGACCTACTGACCAAGATTTGATGGCGAGGCGAGTGCCGCTGCTGCTGCTGCCGTGGGTAGCGATCTCGGTGGCGTCGGTGAAGCCGATGCGAACCCACTCGAGGGCGAAAGCGATGACACCGACGAGGAAGGAGCCGGCGATGCCGTCCGCTGCAGGTACAAATTCGATTTGGCGATCGTTAGGCCGTTAGGTGGTGGAGTTGCCGTGGCCGGGCGCCCGGAGTTTCCACTGGCACTGGCGATTAGCGTCGGGGACGTGAGAACCGACGTCGAGAAGGCCGGCTTGAGACGACCGTTCAGGAACTGCCGGTACTGGCTTGGATGGTAACCGTTTTGCGCAAGGAGACTTGAAGGCTTTGGTTTCTTGCTGTTGTACACGATGAACTTTTGATTCAGAAGGCTCTTCCCGTTGTGGCCACGGGTGTTCAGGAACGAGATCGTAAACTGATCGTCCGATTCGGTGCCACTGTTGTAGTAGATGGGACCACCGGCAGCGTCTACCGTGTCCGAACCATCGGAACTTCCGCTGAACTTCTGCAACCGAGTGAGTACCTCTTCCGATTGGTAACGTCTTCTGGCAATCTTTTGAAAATTATTATTACTATCACTGAGGACCGCCCTAGGGTCCAGATCGCGGTTATTGTTTCCGTCCCGATCCACCACTTTCCCGACGTGGGTGAATCCTCGATTCATTTGATGATCTTCGTGTTCACCACCGCCTCCACTGCTGCTAGTGGTGCTCCCGTTGTCACTTCCTGGCCCTCCGAATCCACCCCTGGACAGCGAACTACTATTGCTACCGGATGAGTGTCCACCCGGCTCGGATGACGATGACTGCTGCCGGCTGTGCTGATGAAGCCCACCGCCGTTCGTCAGGTAGGAATTGGACTGGATAAACACTCCGTCGCAGGTGATCTTGATTGTCGTCACCATATTACTGTATTCTTTTGCCACTACTGCTCGCCGCCGAGCAGATTTCGCCCACGGGGATGATTACTCATCAATGATGGATTTGTTGTCAGTTTCGCAGTTGCATACACTCTCTCTCTCTCGCTCGGAGGACACGTGATCCTCGATCACACTCTCTTCACTGTCACACGGTTCACATCACGATTGTTTACACAATTGGTGCCTCTCTATAAACTGATAATTGCGCGACTGTTTGTTTGTTTCACATATTTCACCACGAGACGACGAATGGAACCTATAATCTGTACAATTAGAATTAAGAAGCTTTCCGTACGTGGGTGCATGCAAAAACGGCGATCAATTCCGTGGCGAAGCAATGTGAATCTAATCACGTTGGTGGCACTGATGTGTGTGATTGTTGCTGTGGCGCATGGATGAAGATGATAATCGATGAACGCTCCGGGATGTGGTTTTAAGCGGCTTTAAGTGATTATAATAGACTTTTGTTATTATTATAGGATAAATCTGAGAACTGATGACTGTATGTCAAACGGCGACGGCGAAGCTGTTTTGCTGTGAAATGTATATGAAATGACTCATGGAATAGTGATGCATATGAATTTATTACCAGGAGATGAATGTTAAATTAAATTAATGGTAGACATATTTAAGGAATTTTTGAAATGAACATATTTACAGTAATTGGACGGAAGGACTTAACTCTAAAAACACTTCTTTACATCATTTATGAGTGTTACTTAATGCGTATGCGGATCGAGAAAGAACTGCATGTTAGCTGATTAGACGATTACATTCGCTCTTTATTCAATAAGCGGTATAAACTGAAATTAGGGTGGCCAGAGAATCTTAAAATTCCCGGCACAAATCTAAAAAAATTATCACATTTTTTTTTTATCGTCACCACGTGCAAATTTTCGGTGTGATTTGTGGGTAAATCATCAATAACAAAACTACAGGCAGCATTTTTTATGTATATTGTATATATGAAGGTATGGGTCACCGGACATTTAATTTCGCTACTAAAAAGTTCAATGAGCTGTTACAGGGCGTCGACTCAATGAAAAGAATCCCTGATATTCCCTATAATCTAGATACAGTGCCTACCCCAGGGTTTCTCAACCGGTGGTCCACGAAGTCTTTTCAGGGGGGCCGCGTGGGTCTTGGTTTGTTTGGTCTAAAAAAAAATATGCCAAAAGTGACAATATCAAAACATTTTTTTAATCGGGTGGCTTACAGTGGGAAAAAGTAAGTGAAGTTAACACCGACGGCGATCTAGCAATGCTTGGTAACAAATCAAGATTTCAGAGATTATAGTGCTTGCTCCATACGCCACAGGTGTTCGATATGCCTTTGTCAGCAAGAGCAAGACTCTGCCGGAACTAATGTTAAAAGTACTTGATTCTGTCATCAAAATTGTTAACTATGTCAAATCTGGAGCTCTGAACACTTGTTTATTCAAAGAACTCTACAAGCAAATTAATTCAGATCACGTGGTTCTTCTTCTCTACATAAGAGATGAACCAACCTAAGGCTGAAAGTCTGTATAATAAAGACAAAAAAAAATCTTCTCTACACTGTTACGCGCTGGTTGTCTAAAGGCAATGTTCTCAACCGTGCTTTTAAATTGAAGGACGAAATCAAAATGTTCCTGGAAGTTCAAAGTAAAAATGATTTCTTTGTTAAATTTTGGCTTGTTCAAACTAACTACGGGGCCAGTGAACTTTTTTTTTAATACTTTATTAAACGTGGTAAGCGCCAGATAATCAGTTCAAGTAGTGATAGCGGGATGTGAGATCAATGTGTGAAGGATACTTACACCACATCGATAGAAGTCTCCAAAAAGGCTTTCTTAATCGCTTAAAGTTTTCATCAAGTACGGACCATGAACTTTTTACCTCGACCTACTCCATGATACAAGAATAGGCATGGAAATTTTCTCATCATTAGAAGTTCTTTTCAAACTGTTTCTGAACTCAACGCTAGGTGCATAAATTCGCTCAGTTCTTCTACGTCTTACATATGAAACACTTGTCTTTAATCCCACTTTATTGTTTTCCTTCCGCTAGAAAATTATTCCGGATAGTACGTTTAACCAAACGAATCTTTGAATCATTATTCAATCATAAAAATGCGACTCATTATCAAATCTTAAGATCTCAGTTCAACACTGGGAGCTGAAATTATATTAGACCCAAAATCATCGAAATACTCTTTTATTTGAGTAATTTTTGAACCACCAGTTCGCAACTCTATTTAACATTTTAAATGGTCAACTATCCTCAAACTACACCGAGAAATTACGTTATTTGAAACTAGCGAAGTCAGTCATACTTATTAATAAGTTTCTGTGATTAAGAAATATTTCCCCGAATTCGAATGGAATTCCCTGAGATTCTCTGATGTTCCAGGTTCAAAAATAAATTCCCTAATAATCACAGATTTTCCAGGTTTTTGCAGGTAGTGGACACCCTGTGTAACAATTTCGGATATCCGAGAAATTATCCGAAATCTTGGCTGCTGCATCGTTAAGTATTCGAGATTTATAGGTATTATTTTGAGCGTGATTATATAAGAGATACAAAAAGTAAACAGGAATATTCACTATGCGCATCGTAAACACATTTGCACTATCGCAAAAATACCGCAGTCCATTGAAATTTAATGGAAGTTTACACATTTACGAGGGTGTATACATTTACGATGCACTATGTGAATACTCCTAATGTTATTTTTGAGATACTTAAAACAATCAAATCGTACCTATCACTTTTTTCCAAAGCCTCATATTTCAAGCCAGTCCTGACTTCATATTTTAAAAGCCCCAGCCCCAGAGACATTTTTTTAAGGACACTAGCCCAGGTAATAATTTGATGCTTAGCAAGTGTTTTTTTCCTTGATTTGTTTTCCGTCGATCTTGTTTTACGTGCTGAGCACCAATGCTACCGACGCCAGGGAGGCAGCTCCCACACCTGGACCCTACCTATCGACCCATCAACTCATGAACCGGGGACTAACGGCTTTACTTCCCCGAAGGAAGCCGTGATCAGAGATGTTATGCCTCAGAACATCCCGGCGGCGCCGACAGGGATTGAACCCAGGCCTACTGGGGTGAGACGAAATCACGCTTACCACTACACCACCGGTGCCGCTCTTACCAAGTGTTGTGTAATCGATTTTCATTCAGCCTTAGATTGAATAATTGCTGTACATAGAGCACGTTAACCGTTGTTCAGCTTTTAAACATCTAAATCTGGTGATTTTAATCAGTCAAAAGCTTAACAGTAATATACATTATAAGCTTTTTTAAGGCATTAAATAACAGTTTTTTCCAACCCTTGTTCAGCCTTCTAGTTTTATTTCAAAAATAATAATGGAAGACCACTTCATATCTTACGCATTTATATGGAACTGCTAAAAATTACCTTTGCATTTCGGGATTCGAACCGGCAGTCGCCCAAATCAACTGGACCATTTAAGCATATGTGTGGTAAAAGGTATAATAATTAAGGGGCTGTTTATAAACTACGTAGAAATGTAGGAGGGGGGGGGGTTGGCAATTATTCACGGCCCATACAAATTAAAAAAATTTGACAATTGTCTACGCAGGGGGAGGGGGTCAAAAATCCCAAAAACCTGTCTACGTAGTTAATGAACATTGAAGTTGAAGTTGAAGCACGTCAAATTTAAGTTGAATAACAGCAACCGGAAGAGTATTACACAGCAATGCAGAATTGTAAACAACAACTGGTGACAGTAAAACATTCCATTCATTTTCAAGTACAGTGCGGTCTGAAACTTCAGTGCAATATAACAGACAAAACACAGGAATGCAAATGTTAATACCACCGACGTCTTCGCAGCCCACATCTACGAGGAGCTATTCCTAAAAATCTCCTCTTCCTTGTCTCTACTGGTGCCAGTGCTTGTAATTAGAAAGGTAGGCAGTGAATTTAGAAGAACTAAAATGCCGGAAATGCAACGAATGACACAGACACTGACGACATTTAACAAATCAAGCTATCAAAATATGTGTAACGCATTGCTGATTTGTGGAGTTGGGTTAAGCTTAAATAAGGCTTGTTCAATCTTCAGATCTTCTTCTTCTTATTCGCATTTCAAGCTTATTGCATACGCATATAAGCTTATTACGTGCTCTCAACTTAGTGTTCTAGATGCACTTTCACAGTTATTAATTGAGAGCTTTCGATGCCTGTACCATTTTTGCATTGGTATAATTGTGTGGCAAGTCCAATCATACTTCTATGCCCAGGGAAGTCGAGAAATTTTCCAACCCGAAAAATTCCTAGACCGGACCGGGAATTGAACCCAGCCACCTCCAGCATGGTCTTGCTTTGTAGCTGCGCCTTTACCGACTGAGCTAAGGGAGGCCCCTTTCAATCTTCAGATCAGCTAACTTATTGAGGTTGCATTATGGGCATATAATTCGCTTAATTCACTACTAATCAACTATATACCCGAGCAAAGTCGGTTAACAAAATGAAAGCAAATCGATATTAAAGTGTGCAGTTCCTATCATAATGAAAACTCATTTTGATTTCAAATGTTGCGACATAAGTCTGATATCATATTGTGCTTTCATTATGCAGTCAAGACGTTTTAAATGAAAGCAACTTAACTTGAAGTTCTGCTGTTTACGTATTGTTTAAAATTTAATTGAAATTCATCTGTCGTTGAACTAATGATTATCGTTTATCTGATTTGTTTAACACATTTTAGGTCATTCGTGACTTGCCCGCGGTGAGATTGGAGCCTAAGTCTTTCAGCTTGAGAAACATGAATGGTAACCATTTACTCTAGGCCCGTATTCAGTTAAACATTATGAATGCAAAATCAGTAATCAAATTGATTTCATTGAAAGCAGGATTAGTTTTCCGTTTGCTTCAACAGTGTAAAATTTTGCTCTCATTTTTGCTGTGTTAACCGTTAAGTCAACCAAAATGAGATCAACTGGAGTATTCAATATAAGTTACATCATAACAGCAAATTTTGATTTCAATTTGATCTTCAGCTTTGCTCGGGTATTCAGCCTGATGTTGATCAGCTTTGTACACCTTAAATCAACCAATAATCAGCTTCTGTTCTTACTGTTCAGCTTGAATTGTTCGTGGGAGGCTCAACACTATCGGACTGAATTGGTCATTAGACTAGACCAAAGAATTGTAAAAAGTGAATGATTGGATTAAGACATTGTTATAGAACATTTGAATTCGATTACAAATAAAATCTAGCGAAAATTCTTGTAGACCTCGAAGAAGAAAATATGTTAAAACTCCGTAGCCTGTACAAGTATAAATCTTAAGCATTTTGGAATTTTAGAAAATTTCCAAGATTGTGAGAAATTGACGTTTGCTTAAAGTCTTAAAAACTACGATTTTTTTTTTTCAAAAAATAGTCACAAATTAAAAAAAAATCTCCGGGACTTCGATTAACAAAAATAAGACAGAAATAGAAATGTTTTGATAAATCTAGGCCTAAGAAAAAACTCAAAATGTGAGATTTTGAAAAATTTACAAGATCCTAGAATTTGCCTGAATAAAATGTCTAGACTTTGAGACTTAAAATGTTTAGCTTTTATTTTTTTAATAAAATTATGCCGTGAATCCGAGAATTTTGGGGAGGAATTAAAAGAAATTAAAGTGTTAGTTAAAAAACTACAAGGAACAACCCTATGGGGTTGTACGCAATGGTGACGTAGGACTACGTGGTCTTACATAAGAAATCTTATTTGGTACCTGCAGTAGGAGCTTGTTTTTTTGTGTACGAATAGGAATTTGAGCGGGGTTCTCTCTGTTTGTACTCTTTTGCATGACGCGCTTAACATAGATGGCCAACAGCGACTCACGAAGAGCTACTGATCTCGATCAATAGCGGTACGGCTTCTTCCTCCTTCTATGGATGCTCATGTGGGCTGGAGCCTTCCGTTGTGTACTGGAGAAGACCACCGGATGGAATTTAACTTTGAAATCTGTGTTAGGGAAATCGCTTTTCGCAGGCAATCGGTGATAATCGGTGAAAACATTCGTGCATTTTTCAATAGTGACATTTTGAAAAATGATGAAGTCTTAAATTTTACAGATGCGTATTAGTATTTCTGATCAATTGGTGTTAAAATTATTGAAATTTGTCCAGGGGCAGCTGAGTAATTTACGTTCAAAATCTTTCATAATTTTGTTACATGTTCCATTTTCGGTTTTTACAAAGTGTATCCCCATATAGAAATCACAGACGTAGTCCTACGTCAAAAAATACAGAGGATTTCCAGAAAAATATGGGAAAAATTCTGAAGCAGCTCTGGCCAAAGCATTAGAAATTCTGAGATAAATTCCAAGAGATTTCTGTGGAGTAGAAAGGAAATTCTGAATAAAGTCCCTCGTTAGGTGATTCTGAGAAGAGTTGAATGGGAATCATGAGGGTGTTCTGATGATAATTTCAAAGGGATACTCAGGAAGGTTTAGAAAAGAAAAATAAATATATGCTGAGGATAATAAAAAAAATGGGGCGAGCAATAAAAAAAATCCTTATGAAAGTTGAGTTCAAAGATAACTTTAGGAAACATTTTAAAATAATCAAATTCCCGAGAGTTTCGAGAGAATTGCAAAGTAATTACGAGTAGAGAACACCAATAAAAATTTATTACCAAATTTACTATAAAAGCTGGTTTAAATTTATGCCACGATTATTTAGTCTAAATAGCTGTAAAGAATGATAAGCGGATTTCGTGATACAAGAACAATGTATAACAATTATTCTTAAATCTTGTAAACAGCTTATGATACGTTACAACTTCCTAGTTTGAGCATAGCATGGCAAGGATTCTCAAACTATTTTGGGTTGCGACTCACTTTTAAACGTTTCATAAACCAACAACATTAAAAACACATGTTATTGGACCAAAATTATGTAAAGAACGCTAAAAATAGTCACCCATAACAGCCTTTAAAATGCACAATGGCCTGAAAACCACATGAATTAGAAGAACGTCAAAACTTGCCCTAACTATAAGCGTCAAAATGGTCTGATACGACGAATAGAACTATCAAACCAATTTAAAACACAAAACAGTCAGCTTATCCGAAATAGGCCAACTAAATGCCTGAAAATACTTCGGATTAACATACAAATACGGACCATTAAAATCACTGAATCATCAAAAGTTACCTAGAAGCGCCAAAATGATACTAAAACGCCAAAAAATGGCCTTAGGAAAGCCAAAATAGCCTAAAAGCATGTTTTGACCTCCCCAAAACTTTGCTTAGGTAAACCAACTAAGTTGACATACAAATGTTAAACAAGCATTACAGCATTATATAACAGCCTGGAATCTCCCAAATATAAAACTGTATAAGCCGCCCTTAGAAATGCCAAAACTAACTGAAAATGACCATAAACAGCCCAAAAATACATCAAAACTGCTTCAGATGTCGATCTTGCATGTACATTAGGGTGGGTCAACTTTACAATCCTATGTTACCCACTGCTCTTTCAATGCGTGGGGACCTCAACCCAACAAATGCGCGAAATTTGAACGAATTCGGTTAAAATCTCGAATCGCGACAGAGTTTTTAATTTTGTATTGGAAACGGAACGATCCTATTCATTTGCTTACCAAAAATCCAAATTTTGCTCAAATTCCACCAAATCTCGGACTTGCATTGAGAATGCTATACAAACCAACTTTGTCGACGACTGCAAATCGATTTGATCTTTGTGCAAAAAGATACTAATCTTTCATTTTAGACCAAGTGTTCTACACGTACCAACAAGCTTGTTTATACGCCTGAACGTATGAGCGGAGCGGAGGTCTAAATTAATATTGATATTAATTGTTCTCAGAAGTCTTGCCGGTTTACAGTCTTCGACAAAGTTGTTCTGTATTGTTTCCCCAGTATTCTTCAGAGATTTTAGTGAAATTTGAGCAGCATTTGAATTTTTGGCTAGCAAATGAATAGGTTCGCTTCGTTGTCCATACATTTCCCCATACATAATTTAAAATTCTCCCGCAAATTCAGATCATACCAAATTTGTTCAAATTTGACACCGTTGTTCGGGAACACAGGGGGTTGTGATCCACTATACAAACTGGACCGACCCTAATGTACATGTCAAATGTCATGTACAATTTTAAGAAACTCCAGATTCCAGATTTCCAAAGGGATTCTGAGAGATGAATTCAAAGGCAGTCCTGGGAAGAATGGAGATTTAACGAGATTTCTAAGGTAAATCGGAGTAGAATTCCAAAAACATCCTCAATAAAATGTAAGAGAATTTCTTACGATAATTTCTGATGCAAATACCATACAACTTCTGAACATAGTTTCAACGGTATTCAGAGGAGACTTTCACGTGGATACTGAGGAGAATTTCTAAGAAGTTCAAGGGAGCGTCCCATGGGGATCCTGAGTAAAATTCCAATGAATTTTAAGAGCATTCGAATATGAACTTATTTCATGGGAATTTCGGGATAATACTTTAGGGAATGCTCAGGATAGGATAAATCCAATTAAGAGAAGAATTTCATGAACATATTATGAATAGTTTCATAGTTTAAGAGATTTCTGGGAAATTTATTAAAAGAGTTTAGGCTAAAATTTCGAGGTGATTTGGAGAAAAATTCTTTGATAATTGTGAGGAAACCTTAATGTGCATTCTAAGAAAAATTTCATGATTCTAACTGAGCAGAATTTGAAAGGCATTGGAGGGGCTTCGGAGAAAAGGCTGACGACTATTTAACGGAAATTCTCAGGTTAATTCCCGTATTACAAATGGGATGTTCATAAACCACGTAGACACTTTACGAATTTAGCAGTTGTCTACGGGCTATACAAACTAAAAAAAAATGGCATAGGGAGGGAGAGTATATAACCTATCAAAACCGATCTACGTAGTTTATGAACAGCCCTAAAGAAGTTTTGGAAACAGTTTTAAGGAAATTTTGAAGAGAATTCCAAGGAATTTAAACGATGCTCGAAATTTTCATTCCCAAATTTTCCAGTATAAAATATTTCATAAATCATTTTTCGGCCGCTGGGTTTCCCGAACCTTTAAACTGATTTATCTCCTTAAATAACGCTCTAATCGCGATTTGGACGGTGTTCAGATGCTCGAAATTTTCATACTTAAATTTCCCAGTGTAAAATATTTCTTAAATCATTATTTGTCGGCCGCTGGGTTTCCCAAACCTTTAAATCGATTTATCTCCTTAAATAACGCTCTAATCACGATTTGGGGGGTGTTGAGATGCTCGAAATTTTCATACCCAATTTTCCGCATATAAAATATTTTATAAATCATTATTTGTCGGCCGCTGGGTTTCCCAAACCTTTAAATCGATTTATCTCCTTAAATAACGCTCTATTCGCGAATTGAGGGGTGTTCAGATGCTCGAAATTTTCATTCCGAAATTTCCCAGTATGAAATATTTCATAAATCATCATTTGTCGGCCGCTGGGTTTCCTAAACCTTTAAGTTGATTTATCTCCTTAAATAAAGCTCTAATCGCGATTTGGGGGGTGTTCAGATGCTCGAAATTTTCAGTCCCAAATTTCCCAGTATAAAATATTTCATAAATCATTATTTGTCGGCCGCTGGGTTTCCCAAACCTTTAAATTGACTTATCTCCTTAAATAACGCTCTAATCGCGATTTGGGGGGTGTTCAGATGCTCGAAATTTTCATTCCCAAATTTCCCAGTGTTTTTTCAGTCGTGTTATTCACCAACGAGATAATCGATCAACAACGATAGGCCCTTTTCCCGTGTTGCACGACAAATTTGCTGTATTTCGAACTAAATTAACTTTTAATTCCATAGTTCATTAAGATTTAGATAATAGTATTAAAAGTCCTCGAAAAATATCTCTGAAGACCGTTGGATTTGTCCCTGGAATTCACTAGACCTGGTTGCGAATTCTTCTGAACACACTGGACTTCTGGACACCTTTTAATGCTTTCGATTCACATCTGTATTTTTGGAAAAGGGCCCTTCCCAGGCCGACGGTAGAACATCCTTTTTCCGGTTAAATCCATTTACTAACCGCCAAGACGGCACAAGTCTTCTGACCGTTTTTTGAGCATTGCTTGATCTTAAAGTGAATTTCCAAGCCAATATTGTACCCATAACCTATTCGGTAGCCAATCAACGTTCACAATTTAATGTTATTTTACAAACAAAGCTAATCCCTATGACTACACAGCCAAACCCCAATGAATAATACTTGGAAGACGATAATTATCGTAACAAACGCTAACAACAAAGAACCTCAACCGAACCAGCCAGTCAACGCGAAGCATTTAGTGGATGTGGGTACATCTCCTCCCTGCCCACATCAGTCCGTTCGTTCAGGTCGCCTACGGCATGGTTGCGTAGGAGTATAATTGAATAGAATCTACTAACTTCATCTTCACGGTGGTGGAGTGGTAGTCAGACCATCTCCACTCCCCCCCCCCTTGCTTCCCTGTAATCCAAAGAGTGTTGCCTATTTCCATTAGTCATCATCTCCTCCAACTTCCATCGACTAATTTGTGAAGCGCATTTCTTAGATGTTGAACAACCCTTCCCTATTCGCATCAGCTGGCAAAGCTGGCTCTACTCTTCTCCTAAAGCAACACTCTCGGAGAACATGCGCTCCGGCAGCGTCTTCGTCGTCGTCGTCGTCGTCGACGCGTCGCCGGTTGTTTGGCTATGAGTAAGCGAATAAGTAAGTCTGTAGTCAACACACATCATATGTGTGTGCACAAGTATATTTTGCGCGTTTATTATCGCAGTTCCTCAAGCGGAAAATTAATGCCGCGACTCGAGAAACGACGCCATTTAGCCATCAGTCATCGCTCACAGGTAGGCAAGTGGAAGCCAAGCGACTCAGCACTAAGCAGTTCGGAGGTTTATCTTTCAGCTTTTTAAGTACTGACACAGTCTGCGTGCGGCTGGAGGAAGAGTGTGTGTACTTCAAATTTGCGTAATCCAGACTGAATCGAATATATGTATTCCGACAGGAACCATTTGCGAGGTGTCACTTGGAAATGTATGACTCATTCATCGTGTCGTCCAATGTGGCAGATTTGTGACCAAGTCCGGTCAATTTGCACAACAGGGAAAACGCTAGATGGTCATCGGCACCGCCGTTTGATTAGCATTATTCGCTGTTAAGATTAACGAACCTTTTCTTATTCAAATTCGTCACTTTGATGGTGACACGAAGAAGACAACTGACACCGACAATGACGGATGTGTCAAATTTATGGGCTCTCTTCAGCTCTCTCAAGCCCAGCCAAAATACACCACAAGGATCCATAGGTTAAGCAATGGGATAAAAAATGAATATGCAACAATTTCCAGCTAAATATGGTAAAAATATCCCAAGTAACATTGCAAGTTTTATCGGGGTTTTAAATGCGATTTGCATTTAAATTAAAAATAAAACCAAATGCTAGGTGAAATAAGTCATTACTAAGACAGCAGAATTTTTCCTGGATCTTGACTTTAGCTCGGCGTTCGAAGTCTTCAAAATTTATCTATGAAAATTCGCTCAAAACTTTAGAAGGTTTTATTTGATTTTTCTCAAAAATTTCCCCTCAACAGAATTCTTGGCAGAATTCCTCAAGAATAAATTTAAAGATTCTCTCTGAGAGCGGCCATTTAAAATAAAAATATTGAATGTGGAAATATGCAGCAATGAACTTTGAAAATTGGACGTTTACTGAAATATCTTGGAAGTTTGACAATATTTCAGGATCCCGGACTATGACAAGTTATTAGAATGCAAGTTACAGTCAATTTGCAAAACCTCGGGACATTACATACCAATTTTCCGTACCTAATTTTACGAATTTTGAAGATCCCGGACATAATATATTTAATGAGTGCTTATCTCAATTAACAATTTCGGTTTTATAAGGGTTCTGTAGACCATGATTTATACTTGTAGCATGCTTTAAAACCTCCATAAAACTTGGAATGTTACTTGGGATGATTCGTTGCAGTATGGTCAGTCAAACTCTTGAGTCATTACATTACATTTTACGGTTCTATGCAAACTTATCATAATTTACAACCATATTATTATTCATTAATGAATGCAACCATGACCGTCTGCTGACCGGTGCACTTCCGAGATCAAAGTGAAATCGTCCAAACACACACAAACACACGCATACAGAGACGAATTGACGCGATACTCATCCAACAGCCGTCGCCGTCACGTCATCGCGATCATCATCCTTCGCGCAATTAGCGCTACCACACTGCCATTTAATCGTGCGCTACCGATCGATTTCTCCTCTAATGACTCTTCCATCAAATCGATCATCATCTTCTCGGGTCGATCCGCGGTCGACCTTTGAATAATACGCTTCGGCTCCTTCGCGATCGACTAGGTGGGTTGTGAAATCAAATCTCGCGACTTGCTGCGCTGCCACAAACGAGAGATTCATCTAATTGTTCGCTCTAATAGATTGATAGAATAATTATGACCGCGCAGCCACCACCGGGTAGTCTTACACTTAGGAGTGGCCTCTGTTATTAGGAAATTACCCCTCCGACCATTGAAGGCCCAATTGCTTCAAGGGTGGTGTCGTCGCACTCAGCCAGACCGGGATGTCGGAAGTTGGCAAGTTTCCAACAATTTCGACCAGATCTAGCAAGTTGCATGTCACACGGTTCTTGTTTGGGGATTATAAGGAGTTGAATATAAACAATTGCAATTTTGCCAAAATACTCCAATTTTGATCGTGGCGTAAAACTTTCCGCGTCTAAATTTGAACTGACCTTAATTTAAACAAAGCAATTGCTGTCAAGCTTGCATGCAAGTTGTATGAAGTATAGTAAATTTTTGCAACGTTGAACGTTTCAGTTCACTTTAAGTGTTGATGCTATGATGAATATTCTCCACCCAAGTAACAATTTTGGTTTTATGAAGGTTCTGTACACGACGATTTAGGCTTGTTGAATGCTTAAAACCTCGATTGAACTTGTTAAAACCGGTGAATCTTGAGTAAGGTTCCTACTGGACCGAGATTTACTATGTTTTCGTAAATTACCTCATCTGGATGTTATAACTTATGACATTATCTGACACCTCTAATCAAACTCCCATGAACTAAATTGATGTATTCACCACCGAAATGCATGCCCATTTGCGCGATGTAACACCCCATGACCATTATTCATAAGGGTTCCATAAAGCAACCGATTCGAATCCTAATCACGGATTCCTATCATCAACCATAAAGCCAACCACAACAACTCCCGCGTGTTGTCCGCCGCGGGGCCATCACACCAGGCGAGGGTTACAGCACCAAGGTAATTGGATTTCCATACAGCACCGCATATGTTTTCCTCTTGAAGAAGAAGTGAAGACGATGGAGACGTTTGTGTCTGAGAGGTAGCCGACCACACACACGTGAAGAGTAAGTGATTGCTTCAAGATTGCCTCATCATTATGATCATCAGCGTCGCCGTCGTTCGGCGCGCGAATCAGCCAAACGCATCGTTCAATGGCATCGTCTGTTTCTGTGTTGTTGTTGTTGTTGATTTTTCGGTTTTTGGTCTGATGATTGTGGTTTCCTAGAAATGCGATTTAGCCATCGCGAAGAGTTGAAGACAGTTTGGAGCACCTTTGCCTTCGGTGAGACATTTTTTCAGTTAATCTGATAATTAGTTGATACATTCTGAGGATAATTTCATAAAGTTTGTGGGAGAAAACAAATCCGGAGCATTAGTCCTTGGATTTTTTTTTTTTTTGAAAATGCTAAGAGGAGGATTAGAATTAAATCTGAGAATAATTCCAGGACATCTTCAGAGGAAATCGTAAAATAAATTCAGGAGAGTTTACCAAACAAATTATGAGAAGAAATCTACGTAATTTGTGAGGAGAAATGCAAATTAATTATTAGGATTCAAAAGGAAATCTGAAATTAATTAAATGAATATTCGAATAATCTTTCCAAAGGGTTTCTTATTGTGGAGAATTTCAATGTAATTCCGAGGGAAACTAAAAGACAATTTAATTTGGAGGATAGCTTCATCGAAATTTTGAGGAATATTTCAATCGAAATCTCCGTTGCATATGGAATGGACTATTCTGAGGCCTTCAGAACTACTTTAAAGTTTCCAAATTTTTCCGAAAGTTAATAAAAACGGCCTTGAAGTTCTTTTGTAGTTTGAGAAACTAGCTTGATGCTAACAATACTTCTCATTCAATTCTTAAACTTCCCTGAACTTTATAGGACTTCGTAAAGTTTCCTCAATTTTTCTAACAGTCATGGGTTTAACAATTCGCAGAAGTTCTCTAAACTTCTTTAAAATTTATGTGGCTTCTCCAATGTTAATGGAACTGCTCTAAGGTTCTCTTTTCTGTTCTGAAATTCTTAAATTAACTCTAAAGTTTTTGCAATTCTCATGAAGCTTGTTGAACTGCGCTGAATTTAATTGAACCGTCCTAAAAACGGACTACTTTTGAACTTATGCAAAGACCTCAATTAACTTTTTAACGTCTCTAAAGTTATCTATCTGAAAATCTGGAAAACTGCTTTAAATTTCCCAATAGTTTTCTGAAACTAATGGAACTGACCTCCCCCCAGCAATTCCTCCAATTTTCGGAGCTTACTGCACATTTTAGATGAAATACGCGTATCTGTCAAGAATAAGCAAATAAGGTAGTGGAATTAAATGGAAATTACTAATCCTTCTCTCTCTCTTTATATTATATCTACATAGGTAATTTAGACACTGGAAGTTTGTTCAGGCTCCTGACATAGAAATTCAACACTCAGGATTGGGTAAATAGCTTTCAAAATTTTGAAACTTCGAATTCACGCTTCTCCCGGTTTTCCCCGGTCACCCTACAAATGTCTAGAACATGGAGTTGGGAAAAATATTACAACATTAGTGAGTCAAAACCAATTAGACAGTTAACGTTACGTCTGTTCACAACTATTTTTTTTACCAAATAAAACTTTTTGATGATTTTTTTTTAAAGGCAAATTCTTCACTCTCAACAACACTTTAGTGACCTTTTGGTGTAAAAAATGACTTTTTAGTGACTGACTTGAAAATAGTGACCTGTCCACTAAACAGTGACCTGCTACCAGCCCTGACGGCATAGTTATTTGTTGGAGTGAGATCTTTCAGTTGACGGACTGTATGGTTCTGAATTCGCTTATTAGGAGGCACAAGTGAGCGAAAATCAGCGTACATAATGATCCTTAGCATTTCAAAAGTTCTCGTAATGGGCAAAGTTATTAAAATAAGCGCGAATTCGCTGATACTGGTTAGTTTAAGCATAACAAAATAATCTCATATGATTATCAAAAACTCAACGATAACAACAAAATCAACAAAAGAATCAACCTCAAACCACGGATCACAATGCACAACCCATTGCCATTCACTGCAGATGATTTCACGTACCCCACTTCCGTTCTACGTGTTCATATAACAATGCACGTTCTCCACTCAAAGCAAAAAAAAAAGGAAAGGAAGTGCATCGTCAAAAGAAAGAAAAAAACTAAAACAAAAAGAACGTCCTTCCACAAACTGTGCGCTCTTTCTCGTTCGTCTTGAGACGACGACGTGTTACAAACGGAGAAGATCTTTCAAACTAACACACCAAAAAGCACACAGGTTTCCTCTCATTCCGCTTAATTACGATGAAAATCGGTCTATTTTTTCCCGGCTCATCTGCTGGCCCGGGAAGGTTGAGGTTCTACCCGTGCAAAATTGTGCACGCGAAGAAGGCCACAAACAGAACAATGGTAAAAACAAGCGAAAATAAATCCAACCTAGGTATGAAGCCAGCGAACGACGGCGAATAGGAATGGTCTACTGAATGTAGAACACAGAGAAAATTTTCCTGCTTGCCTTTTCCGGATTCGGTCCGGATTAAGAGTGTTGTTTTTGTGTAAAGTTGCCGAGCAGCAGCTGCAGCCTAAAAAGTAGCCAAGCCGCCGTTTGGATGAGGAAAATTTTCCGGATTGCACATAGTCAGCCAGTGCCAAACTGCGAATAGAGATGAAGGTCGGTGCAGAGATCTGGGTTGTCCAGAGATTTCCTTCGAAAAAATGTGGGTCGGAGCGGCGCGGTGCGGCGGCCCAGGTGTGTGAGGAAGTGTATTGCAAATGGATTACGGAAATACGTATTGGGCACATTACCGGAGAATGGAAGGTCCTCTTACGGTTTTGTTTGAAACATATACAGTATCCGTAATCGACTCAACGAAAGAAACTGAATTTCCTGATTTTCCAGTCGTTTTTCAGAAAAAATCCAGGTATAGATTCACATTTTTTTTTCTAAATTTACAGGTTTAAGACATGTTATGAGCAAAGTAATCAGTTACAGCAGTAACCGAGGTGTTACTTTGATCGATAATGATGTGTGAATGAAATTGCAATCATTTTTATCAATCAGCTTGCTATCTATTGATCCACAAGAACGTAAATATAAATTTATCATAAAACGATCGGTTTAATCCCAACAACATACACTTTCATACTAGCTTGATTTAAAGAAAGTGTTCAACAAGTTCATGATCCCAAAATTTCCTCAATTTACTCAATTTCCTCTCCTTGACACGTCGATTTCCTTACCCTTATTGGTTATTTTTTGACTGTTTCTGGGATATTTCCGCACATGAAACACTTGTCTTTAATCCCTCCGTTATACAATATATTCTCCGTGCACGCTTCAATTCACATTCCATATCCGTTGAACATTTGTTATGGATAACACCCTCAACCAAACGCTTGATCGCAGTGGGATACCTCTTGTGGGAAATCGTTCACAAGCACGTATTGCATATCCCAGCAAAAGTAACATAGCAAATCCATAAAGAGGTTGCAATGCAATCTACAAGTCTAAATCATGGTCTTCAGAACCCTCATAAAACCCAAATTGTAACTTGGGAGGTAACCAAAGCTAACATACGACTAATACAGAGCTTGGGCACATTATTAGTCGCATTATTAAGGCTTGTTGGTTATTGGAACTGCAACATTTAATCATAATCTTCTACTTCAAGCAACCTAAAAATCGTCCATCCAAGCACGATCACAATTCTAGATTTTCACCCATTTTCAGAGGTTTAATTTTTGTTGAACCGAACTAAAGTGTGGAAGATTCCGAACTGATTTTATGGCAACGACTTTTAGCGCTAGACAACGGACAAGAATTGGAACATGGAATGTACTGACGCTAGCCCAACAGGGTAAACTGGCACAACTCGCCAGTGAGGTCCGCCGTATGAAGCTAGAAATCCTGGGACTTAGTGAAGTCCGCTGTCCGAACTTTGGCGAACACAAGCTGCCTTCGGGACAGGTACTTTTATATTCTGGTATGCGAGGTGAAAACGCTCCGCGACATCGTGGAGTTGGCTTTCTGCTTAGCGCCCATCAATGAGAGAATAATCGTTCCCAGATTCGGAACACGGGTCCGAAACCTTACCATAATCCAATGTTATGCGCCAACCGATGCTGCCGAACAAAGAGAACTTTTACAGTCAACTGAATGCTGTCGTGGATAAGACTCCAAGAGGTGATATCAAGATCTACACAGGCGACTTCAATGCGAAGATCGGCTCCGACAACTCGGACTATGAGCGCATTATGGGACGCCATGGTCTCGGAGCTATGAGCGAGAACGGCGAGCTGCTTGCAGAGTTTTGTGGCAACAACGACATGGTGATCGGGGGTTCGCTCTTCCCCCATCACCCAGTGCGTAAAGTCACATGGGTCTCCCGTGATGGATATACAGAGAAACAAATCGACCACATCTGCATCAGCCGAAAATGAAGACAGAGCCTTCTTGATGTTCGGAATAAACGCAGCACTGACATTACGTCTGACCATCATCTCCTGGTTGGTGAGAACCGCCTACGCATTGCGTGGGTTCAACGGCGGGAGGAGAGACTCGGGAGGCGATTCAACACACAGCGTGGCAGTGTAGAAGAACAGTGGACGAGCATCAAGAATGCCTTTATAGAAACAAGCGAGAACAACTTGGGTGAGCTGCGCACTCAGAGGAAGGAGTGGATCACCGATGAAACCTGGAGGAAGATCGAGGAGCGGAGCGAAGCTAAAGCCGCGATACAGCGAGCAAGGACCCGAGGAGCCAAGAACGAGGCCCGTCAGCGGTATTCGACTCTAGAGAGAGAAGTTAAGCGTTCCTGTATACGGGACAAGCGAGCGTGGGTGGACTACCTGGCTGATGAAGGGGAGAAAGCCGCAGCAACTGGCGATGATGAACCCAAGGATTCCAGTGAAAGACGCGACAGGACAGTTGCTCACCGACCCCACTGACCAGTTGAATCGTTGCACAGTGGGCAAAAAATGACAAAACCGCGACTAAATTGAATATCTCGGCTGCCAAACGGTTTCAGTCAAGATTTTTTTTTTTTTTTTTTATAGTCACTTTAACGCTCTTGGCTCATTCGTGACTTGTCCGGGGGTGAGATTTGAACTCGTGACTTAGGCGTGAGAGGTATGGATGCTAACCACTACACCGGGGTCGCCCCCTTCAGTCAACATGTTATACATATTCTCAAAGGAAAAACTCTCCTGAATCGATTGGTGGTGGTCTCATTGGAGCGTCAGGACTGTTTACACGTTATGACAACTTCTACGGTCAATCCAGATTTTCCGGAGGATATGGCCACTTAACCCCTAAATTTAAATTCTTTTTTAAATTCGCTTTGATCTCATGATTCTGAACAAACATAGAAAAAATCGAAAGATTCTAGAACAATTTTTATAATGTGACTACTTCATTGGTCAATCAAGATTTTCCGGAGAATCAGGATATGGCCACTGTATTCCAAAATATGTATTCCAAGTTAAATACGCTTTGATATCTTGATTCTGAACAATATAGAATAAACCGCAAGCATGTAGGACATGTTTTATAACGTGGTCACTTTATCGGTCAATCCAGGTTATCCGGAGAACCAGAATATGGCCATTATACCCCAAAATATAGTTTCCACATTAAATACGCTAAGATCTCTTGATTCTGAACAACATAGAAAAAATCGCAAGGTTCTAGCACAATTTTTATAATGTGGCCACTTTATCGGTCGTTCCGGATCCTCCTTTAGGCCAGTAGAGTTTTCCTGAGGGCGTATATGGTGTCTTTACGCCATATATACTTAGTACTATCAATTTACAGTAATATACGTTAAGTAAAGTCTAAAATTATGTCGATAGATAGTGGCATTTCCTACATTACCGGGAACTCCGGTTGATCCCGGCCCTCTATCTCGGTACCATCACCAATCGATTCAGGAGAGTTTTTCCTTTGAGAATATGTATAACATGTTGACTGAAACCGCTTGGCAGCCGAGATATTCAATTTAGTCGCGGTTTTGTCATTGTTGGTTTGAGCACTTTGAACAACTTCTCGAAGTTTCAACGGTCAACCAACCATCAACATCCCGGCATGATCCGCATGAGGCGCGTTACTCGCGTCAACACTGAAGCTCCATCATTGCAGGAGATAGAAGCAGCCATCCGAAGTATGAAGTCCAACAAAGCCCCGGGGGTCGATCGCATATCAGCAGAGATGCTCAAAGCTGACCCCATGATATCCTCACAAATGTTGCATCAACTATTCGTCAATATCTGGGACACCGCGACTTTTCCGGCCGTCTTGGTAAAAGTCCCCAAGAAGGGGGATCCAACTGTATGCGACAACTGGCGAGGCATCATGTTACTGTGTATTGTTCTCAAAGTTCTGTGTAAAGTTATCCTCAATTGGATACAGAAGAAGATCGACGCGACTCTCCGACGACAACAGGCAGGATTCCGTGCTGGAAGATCCTGTGTGGACCATATTGTCACGCTCCACATCATCTTGGAGCAGATCAATGAGTTTCAAGAGTCCCTGTACTTGGTATTCATTTACTACGAAAAAGCTTTCGAACGACTAAACCACGAAAACTTGTGGGGCGCTCTGTGACGCACGGGAGTCCCTGATAAGATCGTCAACCTCATCGAAGCGCAGTACGAGGCTTTCTCATGCAGAGTGTTGCACAACGGAGCTTTGTCTGACCCGATTCGGGTAATCGCGGGTGTGAGGCAAGGATGTATATTATCACCGCTACTGTTTCTCATCGTAATCGACGAGATCATGGTTGAAGCCGTTGACCGTGTACCGAACCGTGGGTTACTGTGGCAGCCTATTACCATGGAGCATCTCAACGACTTCGATTTGGCTGATGATGTTGCGTTATTAGCACAACGGCGCTCTGATATGCAGAGTAAGCTCGACGACCTTGTGGAACGCTCCTCTGAAGCAGGTCTAACCATCAACGTCAAGAAGACCAAATTGTTGGATGTCAACACGGAAAACCGTACCAATTTGACGGTAGCTGGGCAGGCAGTGGAGAAAGTCGAAAGCTTCCAATATCTTGGCAGCCACATAGCGTCGGACGGCGGCACCAAGAGCGACATAGGTGCACGGATTAAGAAGGCAAGGGCTGCTTTTGCCAGTTTGCGAAATGTATGGAGAGCGAATCAGATCAGTCGACGCACCAAAATTCGAATTTTTAACTCGAACGTGAAGTCTGTGCTGTTATACGCCAGTGAAATATGGTGTGTATCAGCGCAGAACACTCAGAAGCTGCAGGTGTTTATCAACCGATGCCTGCGGTACATAATTCGTGCCTGATGGACCCACAATTGGATCTCAAATTGCGAGCTTCATCGTTTGTGCCATCAGAAGCCAATAGAGACAGAAATTCGTGAACGGAAATGGAGGTGGGTCGGCCACACACTACGACGGAGCGGAAACGGAATCTACAAGCAAGCACTGGACTGGAATCCAGCAGGACATCGCAGCTGAGGCAGACCCAGAGGCTCGTGGCGGCGTGAAATTAAGAACGTTCAAGGCCAAAGCTAGTAATCGCCCAGGATGGAAATCTTTCACAAAGGCCCTTTGCACCCCTGGAGTTGCGCAGGATCGTTAAGTAAGTAAGAACTAAACCCAGCGCCACCAAGAAGCGCGCTAAACCACTTGGAGCATGTATTTTGTCACAACCAGCTATGTATAGCTCTACTCAAAGATGTAAATGATTTTTTACCGCCCTCTGGATTCCGCTTCAACTCAGGGACGGCCCAAAATCATCCAAATTTAGTTCGCCAAGCAGAATCTAACGAACACTAGCGTGTAAATTCATAGGATTTTGACAGTTCTTACAGTAATGCATATGTAATTTATGTACAGCTATATATAGTTGGAGAAGACTATGTGCTTTGTTTAAGGATTTAAAATAATTCATTTGAACACCAACAAGCTCACAATTCTATTGAAGATTTTATTAATAAACAAACAACCTAAAATTACGCCGAGTAATAAAATTGTATGAGACTAGCGAGATCAGTAATACTTTTCAGAGAGGATTAAGCAATTTTTTCTTGATGAAACTTATACAGAGGATATAATAAATCCTTTCTTAGATTTGATGCATTCTCCCCTTGTTTAGCTGATCCAACAATTTTCAAATAGATCAGAACATAACTACTGTTCAAAAGTTCTACAAATTCGCCCAGTTTCGCATATATTCAACAGCAACAAATGCAAACCGTCCCCGGAGCTCAGTATACTTTCGGGTCACTCGTCCATCCAGCTCGCAGTGCAGCGAGTGAGTGTTGGGAAACAAAGCGCAATTCTTCTCCGCTCCAGTGATGGCACCGAGGTTACCCTCCATACGGGTATGGCACCATCATTCGATCATCACCGGTGATGGCCTAGCGGTAGTAGCATCCAACTAGTAACTGCATATTGTTGGTACACAGAAAGAGACCCCCGAGTGACTCGATGGTCTTGACTAACCGACTGAGTGATTTTTTTTTTATTACTACCACTGGCGACGTTTATTGTTGTTGATGTTGTCGTAGGCCCACCAGCAGCAGCTGCTGGCTGGTTAGATTCGCTTCGTTGGTTGGTGGTTAGTGTGACGACGACACAGCGCGACTTGTGACTTAAATTAGTAATGCAGCACACCGCAGTAACATCATCAACAACAGCAGAAAACAGAAATATGTAGAGCTGACCTGATTTCGCTTTTCTTCGTCGTCGTCGACGTCGCTGTCGGTTAGTACAGTACCTATGGCTAATAGAGTGGATCATCTTCCTTTATGGTAGCGTAGAAGCGTTGCACAAAGAAACTTTGTGACCTGCTGCAAGCAGCAACAGATGTACATAGTTGGATTCCAAATCCGATTGTTGCGGCAGCAGCAACAGCAGCAGTGTTTGGGGGGGCGTGAGAGACTTCATAGGGCCCGCTCGTACTGATTTCAATCGGATTTCCAATTCGAAACGATTTCCCGTCGTCGTCGTCTCCGCGACGCTCGCTGGGCAACTTGATGGTAAACCACACCACAATGAATGGCATCTTCTTGTAGACCCAGCCACGCGCGTTGGGTCCCGTGTAAATTCGAAAGGAAGAGCCGTGAACTGCGCTGCGCCAGCAACATTCTTTGTGGCTCAACAGCACAACCAAGAGTTCGAGGCGTGCCAAGCTCGGGTCAAATCACGCTGTCAAGGTTGGCAACGGTGTGCGTTCATTAATTCGCAGTTATCAAAGGGGGTCTTTGTGATGTACTGGGTAGTTAATCAGACGCGCAATGACTCATGGGGTTTCCTCAATCCGGGACTCCACGGCTCGTTTTGGAAAGGTTCATTTATCAAACCATTCAGTGTATTGAAACGACAAACCTAACTGTTTCGAGCTCATCATCCCACACGCCCATTAGCAACAGGTTTCCAAAGATAGTCTGGGCTTGGTGGCGACAACGACTACAGAGCTAGGCTGCACTTGCCAAGCCAGTCCGCCTCTAATATCTGTTGCAAATGAATATATTGCCACCCAAACTTGCAGAATGAAAAAGAACGATCCCAGCTTGCGTGTCAATTCGAAAACTCCGAAACCACTGAACAACAACAACAACAACAACAACCAACTGTCGACCGGTGACGACGGTTTCCGTGTTCAAACAACCATGTGAACCTCCAATGAACGACCGAACGATGATGGGCGGCAGCAGTTGTTGTGCGAACAGCAATAAAGGTTCAATTAAACTGTTTCCTATGGGCACTTCCTATTAGATTTGTGCGGCAGTCGAACTCATTCTTGTTTCGACGCCTTTTCAAGGCTCTTCGCCACCATCATCGCATCGCGGTTGACGGTTTCGATTTCATTGCCCAACCGTCACCAACGTCGTTTGCAATTGATTACGTTTGTATCGATCCATTAATTCGGTTAGAAAAAAATTTCCCGATCGAAGGTGAAGTGAAAGCACAAGGCCGCATTCTGAGCCATTAAAGTCTATTGAGCTTGCCCTTGACGATTAGTTGGCTTGTTCTAAACATTTTTGGACACGTCCTGTAGTCCACTGCAGTGGTATTTGTTATGAACTTGATTTACCTTACGTTTGAATTCATCTGGACTGACCTTGAAGATCTTTGTAATAACTCTTAAGATGCATTGTATTTCTATGTTGTACAGGTTCTCATCCTCTTTGAACTGACCGTGCAAGCTCTTTAGAATAGGTTTTAATATTCTTTCGATTGGTCTAGTCCTAGCAGTCTTCTGGCACTGACATAGAAGAATTTGAGCTTTGCACTGGTCTTTGATGATATTATCTTGATTAACCACCACCACCAAACACGGTGATTGAACAAGCGGTGAGCCCGGTTAGAACTGGATTTTGAAATCTGTGTTAGGGAAAGCGCTTTTTGCAGGCAATCGGTGATAATTTTGATCACCATTGCAACAGTTGGACATTTGTGTTATTTGCAATAGTGACCTAGTTGATAAAGTGTTTGTTTTATCAGATTTGTAGAAAAATTTCCAATCGATTGGCTTGTTAGGAACAAAAGTCCACCCACTATTGGCAGAGTTATAAGTGATCAAAACTTGACCACTTTTCGCTACGTGGTTAATTTTGGATGTTTGAAACTGCACCCCCAATATGTTGGCGAAAGACGTAATCCTACGTCAAAGTGAATTTTTGCCTCGACTTTCTCCAATTTGCTAAAATTTGGCCATTTTGAATCTTATTTTCTTTTTCACAAAATGGCTTATTCGACCTTTTCCAATAAATTGTAGCATGATAACGTCATTTCTAATCGAAACGAAGTCTGAGACAAAGATGTGGGGGAAAAGAAACTCTATCTAGAAAAAATATACACGGTAAGTTATTTTGTGACTTTGGGTGAAAAATCCAATAAAGTATTAACAATTTAAATAAAAATAAAAATTCCTTGCTCAATATTTTAGATTCGAAAAAAAAACGCTAACAAAAAATGCAAACATTTGAAATATGAAATCTTTGGAATTAGATTTTAATTTGAAGATAATTTGCGAATGCTGACATAAATTTCAACTGAATTTTCAGGAAAATGTTAACGAGAACTCTAGACAAGTGTGATAAGTACTCCTGGTAAATTATAAGGTGAGTGATACTGCCTATAATCCCATATCAATCATATGGGAAAAGTAGGTATTGAGAAAATGGCAATCGAAGTTACGAAGTGTGATTCCCACGCCCAAATAATTGAGAAATCATAGTAAATTTATTAATATGTTTTCAAGATAAAATCAGTTGCATTAAAGCTTGCATGTTATGTTCTATCAGCGAAAAATATGGCAACTCGAAAAGCAGAACTGTAACTTCACCTCTGGACGATTGAATTTAAGGATGGGACTGATATGCGATTGCTTTCGGACAAACTGACTTGATGTTGTTTTCACATTCTTATGATCAAAGTCCGTAGCTTTACCACATAATATGGAAGTTGATGCCAATTGATAGTGGATAGCGAGGTTATCTCAAAATTGACGAAAAACCATATGGGACTAATATGCAATTATATCCAGTACCACAATCAACTTAATGGCCTAAAGAAGTACAGTGTTAGTACAATCATGTCTCTCACAGGTATTACTATGAAGTTCTATGATATATTCCAAAAATTTATTTTTTTAGAATTGTGGAGAGGAATCCAAATTAATTCTGGTAAGAATTATTGATAATACGATAATTGTAGAATGAACTCCAAGAGCATCCAGGATTGAATTCCTCAAGTTTTAAATTAGGGGAATATCAGAGAGAATCGTAAGATTTTTCATGGGAATCCTGAAGTTAACTCTGAAGACTAGAGATAAACTAGCCTATGTCTAAAAATCTCTTAAATAAAAATTAAAAAAAAAACTCTGAAGACATCTTTCGATGTTCCAAACGGCATTATTGAGAAAATTCCAAAGGTATCATATGACACTTCAGGAATGATGTAGATAGCTAAGACATTCTTCCAGATTCAAGATTCTAAGATTTTGAAAACATGTTGAGATCTCACGCTTACAAAAACAAATCTGCTACACCCGAACCTAAAATTCGATGTAAAGACGCTACCCATCCTGTTTAAAATCTCTCAACTAATGAAGATTTTTTAGAGTGGATTGCATTTTTTAAACTAAATCCTCAAATAGTATTACATCAACTTATTAAAATAGAATTACATCAACTTATTAAAAACCATTGAGGAATTACAGTGTAATTTTTGCGTTTTTCAAGTGGTTATATGTGTTTCAAAAGTCCATAACGTAAAATTATTGACTGCTTAGGCTGAGTGTGAAAGCACTGCACCATTCAATTCATTGCTCTATCCAGACCGTTTGTACCCAACGGCGCAGGACGACGCAATGAAAGAGCATACAAAAACATTCGGTCACTCACGAACAGGCGACTCACATCGCTTACCTTCGCTCACATAGCATTCAATTGAGGCATTTTTCCATACAAAATGCATGCTCAATTATTCAAAACAAAGTGTGCGTAGCAACACGGAACAATACAAAAAATAATGTGCTACCGAATGAGTGCTCTGCTGTCAGTGACTTGTTTACTTCCCAATCATTCAGACTCTCACGACGCAGTGAATATGAAGGCAAATTTAAGTAAAACTCATACGAAAATCACTTGAAGCTGACTGTTTTGTGTACTGATTCTTGCGTTACATCCTATAAGGAGTCCGGCATCCCACCTTTCTTTCTACGTGAGTGATTCTGATTTTTCTTTAAATTGGATAATAATTTTCAAAAAATTTCCAGTGTCGAATCAGTGTTCGAAAAATCGTTCTCTAATCTCATTCATTGAGGCTTCCTGAGAGAATAATCTCGCGTGCGAATCTGCAAAACTAATTTCTCGCTTGAGATTCACATGCATTTTCACACATTCACACTCACAACGCTAAAAACGGATTATAGCTTTTAGGTCATACAAACCGCCAAAATTTCAATTGATAGCCTGATCATAGAGTTTTGTTAATTTTCTATCGAATAAATCGAAATCGCATGCAAAAACAAGACTAATAATAATGAATAACGTCAACATATAAAGCAATGAATGTTTGATCCGTAGGTCTCATCAGTGATTATTGCAAAGTTGAATTTCGCAGGGCAAAAATCACAGCTGAATAATCTCAAGCATGAGATTTCAGTATTAACTCACTGCTCCGGAATTATATTGAGTCATAAATCATAAAATTGATCTTCTTCTCCTTCTTCTTCTTCTTCTTCTTCTTCTTCTTCTTCTTCGCATTTCAAGCTTATTGCATATCGCATAGTAGCTTATTGCGTGCTCTCAACTTAGTGTTCTAGATGCACTTCCACAGTTATTAATTGAGAGCTTTCGATGCCTGTACCATTTTTGCATTGGTATAATTGAGTGGCAAGAACAATCATACTTCTATGCCCAGGGAAGTCGAGAAATTTTCCAACCCGAAAAATTCCTAGACCGGACCGGGAATTGAACCCAGCCACCTCCAGCATGGTCTTGCTTTGTAGCTGCGCCTTTACCGACTGAGCTAAGGTAGACCCCATAAAATTGATATGATCCTGATAAAAAGATACTCCAAGATCCTTAGTTGATTCCCTGGGATCTCAAAAGAATAGTAATGTGGAGCTCAGCGGCCTTGTAGCGACCGTTTTTGCTTACTAAGCAGCAGATCGTGGGTTGAATGCCAGGCGCTTTTCTTTTTGTGGGAGGGAACGAGGAAAATCGCTACCAAAACTAATTAACAACGGTTGAATTGAACTAACATGGAACTGCCGATTACCAATTTCACGTTTTTTTTAGTTTATTCTCCGGAATTTTGATTATTTTCCCGGTGGTCCGATATAGCAGAGCTATCTCAAAAGGGTCGTTAATACGATAGTAACATTTTACCTGGATCTTGAATTTGTTCCAGCTTCCGAAATCTTCAAGATTTGCCCTTGATAATTCTCTTCGCAAACTTCGTTTCGGAATTCTCCTAGAATAAACATGATATTATATTTGATATTCCCTCGACATTTACTCAATGTTTGCCACACTGAACACCTCTCGAAAAGCTTGGATCACCCATGCAATTTATCTCAGAAAATTTCTGCTTATAATTATCTTGTAGTTCTCCCTGAACTCCTCTGAAAATGCAACACATTTTTTTCTCGAATAACCTTGGAATTATCCTCGAAATTTCCTTTAAAGGACATAACACAGGACCCACAAAATTCGATTCCCTTTCTATTCTTCTCAGAATGCTCTTGCAACTCTCTTTCAAATTTACTTAAAAGTATCCTCAGAATTTCTTTGCAATTGTTTTGCAACTATCCTTAGAATTCATTATCTTCAGATTTTTCCCTACAACATTTTTGATATTCTTCTAAGAACTTAATTGGAATATGCAATTCGGATTTTATAGTAACGATATTTATGCCACTGTTTGTAACTTTTGGAGGAGATGAACCAGACCAAGGCTGAAGGTCTCCTTAATAAATATATATATAAAAAACACTTCGAAGTTTTTCAAATAATTGTTAACACTTAGCACAAGATTTTGATTTGAAATTCCAGAACCGGTTTCGATCATTTTTGAAATGGTTTTGGATATGACTGAGATAATATTGAGGTTGTTAGAAATACATATCTATTTTTACGAATTGCCTTCACACTCCTGATAAATTTCATTGCATTACATTTCAAATCATATCCCTGAGACCAATTTAGAACTATCTAAATTTACCTCGGAATCTAAACTCCGTTTCGATAAATTAGTATACACCAACTTACATCACAATTAACGCCAACTCAAAATAGCGACTATCAGTCTATCCCGTTCACTTTCGCCATAGCTCAACCAATCGCTCATGAGGAATGACAAAGCACCAATTGCTGCAGCACATTAACACAACCCGACGCATGAGAAAGCAAAATAGTCGTAAAAATTCTTTCCCCATTCACCCATGGCACCTCATGATGACAAAACCACAACAACACATGCTTAGCACGATCAACAACAACAACAACTATAGTTATATAGTTGAGCCAATGCACAACAAATCACAGCCATCACAGCATCCATCGATCGATGATCATCACTTTCAGTTTTCCTCATCTGGCGTGAGTCAGTCCCGGTTTCTCTCGCGCGGTAGCTTAACCTAATGTATACATTTAGATAAATAGACATCGAGAAGCGATCTGCGTGCTCTGACGCAGATTCTCCCACAACTAACCTTCGTAAATCTTAGAATAGGCACAACTACCACCACCAACACCACCACCACAACCTCCACCGTGCTGCTGGCAGAACCGAAGGAAGTACATGACGATATTTTGACTTCAATTTACACGTTGATGAAATTATCCGCTGTAAATCGTAATCTTCATCACATCAGCGCACAGCAACAACTACAAGAACAACAAAAAGAACGCCGTGATCTACAACATCCTCGCACTCTCGAACGCTCGATTGCTTCAAATCCGCCACGGAAAACAGACGCACTGATTTTTGGCATACAGCATTTTCTCATTCTCTAGGACGCGTTTATTTTCGATACTCGTTTCTTTTCTTTGTTTTGATGGTAAACATCACTCACTGTTTGAAATTTCCGTCACTGCTGCTCGATCTTCTTCCTTGAATCTCCGAATTTCACTCTAGCACTGAATTTCACTGAAAACGCTGAAAACCACTTATCAACTTCTCACTCTGCAATAATGATTACATACGACGCAGGCATATATCCTTGCCTCCTTACGCTTGGTGTCACTTTCGAAAGTTGCTGAACTTTTCAACTTCTGCCCGATGGCTCAGGAATCCGGTTTTTCGCTGAACCTCCTTGGAGACACACACACACACTGACTTTCAGACACGCACTTTCTGGTATTTCTTAATCACTACCCTTCTTCAGGATGTTCCGTCGGCTGGGGCTCCCAGCCCGTCCCGTCACACACAAAGTTTAACTCGATTGTGGCTTTTAATATTCCGAGAATTTCCTGGAACGTCTCCCGGATTCTTCTCACAGCAAACAACCCAGAGGACACCGCAGATCCGCTGTACGCGCGCCACTTCCCAAAACTCCGTAGATCGAGTGGTTACGTTTCCACACAACACTCTCGCTGGTCAAGAGCTTTCGAACTCAACAACCACCAAAACAACACTGATCGTGCTTTGCACTGCGCGCGATCGGTTTGTGGTGGATTTGCGTCAAGAAATGAAAAAAAAAAAAAACTAAAACTAACAACAACTCGACCGATGAAGCTCTCTCTCAAACTCGCGACTCCCCGGAGCTCTCGCTCGAACTCTTTTCCAGTTTTCCGGCGACCGAGACCAGATCATTGATGGGGGTACGAACGTCGCGATAGAGGAACCGACCGAACCAACCCGGTACAGGTCGAAATGGTGAATAACAGAGACAGCCGGCGCAGGGCTGGCCTGGCAGTCAAGTGGATTTGATGGGGTTGGAGCTTTTTTCCACGGCGAGGTAACTCATTCTCTTTCTTGTTTTTGTTTTATCGTTTTCTTGCGTTGAAGCAGATGGTTCGGTTGAGTTGGGTGTTCTCTGACCTCTGATCGTGTGGTTGGTGGCTTTCGTTTTTTTTTATGTGGCGGTAGTGATCACGGTCATCGATGGTCGGTCACTCACTGTGAGCGGAAGGTGAGTTCGCACGTGTGAAAGGATATGGTGGGGTTAGGGTTGATCGAAAATTCACGGCTACCTAGTGTCAATGCGGGTGGAGATGAGTCGTAGGTCGTTGACCAAGGTTCAGTTAGTAAGCTATGGAATGGTCTTTCCTGGTCCATGATTAGTAATGCGCGGTTCGCAGTATGTGTCCTATGCTTAGTCACGTATCCGTACATGCGTCGAAGCTCTGAATTGGGATGTGACGAATCCGAATTATTGAGTGATATCCGAATTCTCTTCAGAACCACCAAAACAATCCACACAGAACTATCCTTGAAATTCATCTGGAGCTTATCAATTTGAAATTTCTTGAATTTCTGCTGAATGCTCATTCCAAGAACCATGATTTATCCTGATGAATGTGGGCGTCTATAGCGGAATACCTGATCTATGAAGAACAGTAAGATTAGTAATTTACATTTAATTCCACTACCTTAATTGCTTATCCTTGACAGATACACGTATTTCGTCTACAAGGTGCAGACTTCTTCAGTAGCTACCGATTTTGATTACTGAGCGGAATATTGTAGTCTCAATGACAGGCCAACTTCGTATAGAGGTCTCCGTCTTAGCATCATCGTTTGTTTCTTCGCTGTTGTTTTGTAGAAGATAACATGGAAAATAAACACTGATCGAACTTGGTCGGGACTGGTGGTTTTTACTATGACTCCGCCATGACTGGCTCTACAATGAACTTAGGGGGTGAAATGAACAATTGACAAATTTTAGCGATGAAATTATGAAAATTCTTTAAATTCAAACACTTGAGGGGGTTGTTGGGGAGTTGAGAATATGCATCGACCTGTATGCTTAAGATTAACCCTTACAATTTGGTCCATAATACCGAAGACAACAAATCAAGAAGACTGGCAACTCTTCCATTTTCTCATACGAACGCTATGAGACAGGTACAATCGCGTCATCTGCCGCTCAAAGGTAAATCCTTCGAACGAATTTGATAGCAAAGATAACATCCTCAGAAGAAAGGTTTGTGTATTTGCTCATTTTTCTATGCGTTGCTTCCACCTTCACTAAAGCGCAGCGCTATTGTATCTGTCGCTTGGATTGTGGTTGCTTTGTAGATTTGTTGTCTTCGATAATACTCTAAAAAATATGTATAGAAGGCTCTTTGATTTACTTTGCAATTATCTTAATCGTGTTCGCTGTATAAACTAAGGATTCCCTACAGAAATCCTCTGAAATCATCTCGAAAATTCCCTCTACATTCCGCTCAGAATTCTCTTGAAGTAGTCCCATACATTCCTTGAAATGCTCTAATTCCCTAGGTTCTCTAAAAATGATTACAGGAATAATCTTTTAACTTTTCTAAGTATTCCTTTGGAATTAACCTCAAAACTTCGTTGGAAATTTCCTTGAAACTTTGGAAAGCTCCATAGATTTTTTTGGAACTATCATCAAAATGTTCATTGCATTAATTTGAATGCTCCATCTTCTCTTGGAATTCTACCCACTAGTACAAATCCCTTAGAATTCTCCTTAAAATTACTTTACAATTTTAGTCAAAATTTTTTTGAAATTTTATTTGGAATTACTTTTGAATTCTCCTCAGAATTCTGGAGAAAATATTCTTTAAATATTACTTGGGGTTCCCTTGGGATTCTACTCTGAATTATTTCGGAAATCTACTTACTTTTCACTTGGAAATCGGAGTTCAACAGAACTAACTTAAAAGGAATTCTCAGATTTCACTTCTAGTTTTCCTAACAATTCTTCTTTTGGGATCCTCCTCTGAAATCAATTGAATTTATCCATAGAGTGCCCCAAAAATTCGAATTAATTCAAATTAATGAAGTTCATACGCTGCAAGGTCCTTATTTTTTTCATTTGAAATTTGGGATACTGGAAAAAAGTTTATGTCAGACGTCTTAAACATTTATTTTCGAGCCAGATTCTCGAAAATTTCTCCAAGTATGATTTAATTAGATCCAGGGTTTAAAAAAGTATCCAAGTTTTAGAACCCTAAAAAAATACAATACATGTTTCAGAATTTATGTTGATACTGAAGATTCACTTCAAATTCACTCTAGAATTATTATTTTCAATCCAATTCTATTCCAATTTCTCCATAAAAGAATTGAACGAGTATTTAAAAATTCCCTGAGAATTCTAGGAGAAATTAAATTCCCCGAGAATTCCCGGTTTTCCAGGTTTTTCACGACAGCCTTAAGGCTGTTTTACCACATAATTTTAGGACTACCCAAGCAATCACGAAGCTCGCCAAATTGCCCTTTTTGTAATTTAAGGTCTGTCTGCCTATGACGGCATATCAGTCCCGTATGGAAAAAGTAGGCGTTGAGAAAATGGCCGTCGAGATTCAGGATGCGAATGATTTGCGATTATTTTGCTTGAGCATGAGCATTGACGACCATACATTTCAGTAGTTGCTACTCCGTGATTGACCACCGTTATTAGCGAAGTTTGCACAAAGAACCATATGAATGGGGCTTGGGACCAGCAATCCATTATCAGTGTACAAAATCCGGAGAATCCTTATTTTTGAGGTCAATAACGGCGCCGGCCACGGTCATCGGAGAGGGAAAGGATTGTAATTTCAGCAACCGTTGTTTCTAGAGACCGAGTATACCTCTGCATCTCCACGGTTGTCACGGGAAGGACGTTTTTGTTAGTGGGAAGGGTAAGCTAGATCTGGATTCACATTGGGAAGTGAGCGATCTTTTGAAGGCTGTTAAGCAAATGACGCGACCCTATCAACTCAGTAACGTAAAGGGGCTTGGGTTCTAACCCACGATCTTCTGCTCAGTAAGCAAAAACGGTCGCTCTAAGGCCACCGTGCCCCTCCCATCTCAACAAGCTACTGACTTGACGTTGTTTTCATATTTTTTCATAGTAAAAGTCCGTAGTTTTATCACATAATATGAAAGAAAATGCCAATGGATGGTGCATAGCGTTGTTATCTCAAAATTGACGAAAACCTATATGCAGGGTGGCAAGTGAATTACCATTTTGAAATTCCTGGTTTTTTCCTGGTTTTCCTGGTCAATGATTTAAAAATTTCCTGGTTTTAAAAACCATGTATTTAAAAAACAGTTTTTAATAAAAAAAATAAAGTGAATCCTTGTTCCATCATTCTTCGCGCAATGCGGAATTTCACAAACCAAAATAGGTATTAAGGTTTTTGTGAATGCCCGTGAAATCTTTATCTGATTGTTTGCTGTAAAGAAGCTAGAAGGGAGCCGCGCTACTTCGTCGTATCATGGCGCCTATTTCCGTTCTATGTACTAAAACTATAAAAGCAAATCGTTTTCACTCATGTTTTTGCAAAAACATCTTTGCTTACAAGATTAATTACACTGAAACATTTGCGATAACTCGTAAAATGAATGATTTTAGGGGTGTATGACGAAGAAAAGCTGAGATACGACGGACTAGCGCGGAGCCCTATCTAATGTCTGAAATTTAGAGATCTATAAGCCCCTAAATCTTGCGGAATTTTGATTACAACATGATTTCAAAATCATATCATTAAAATATTTCATAAACAGCGCTGGTTTAATAACTTTTATTATTAAAAAGACTGACTGCTGAAGTTCATAGAAACTCCCTAAAGTTCGTAGAACTTCCCTGAAGCGTTAAGGTCTTTCCTGAAGGGTTCATTGAAGTTTGTATTGCCTGAAGTTCATGGGATTTCCCCGAAGTTCGAAGGACTTTTTTAAGATCTTAGGACTTCCTGAAGTTCGGAGTTTTTTTTTAATTCATAGGAATTTTCTTAAATATCGTAGAAGTACCACGAAGTTCGTAGAAATTCTCAGAAGTTCGTAAGACTTCCTTCAAGTTCGAAGAACTTTCTCGAAGATCTGAGGACTTCCCTGAAGTTTGAAGGACTTAACTGAACCCTAAATTTAGAAGAGCTTCCCTGAAGTTCATAAGACTTTAAATATCGAAGGGTTTTCCAAATGTTTGTGGGTCTTTCCTTAATTTCTTGGAAATTCCCTGAAGTTTGGAGAGCTCCCATGAATTTCGTAGGACTACCTGTAGTTCAATCGACTTCTCGGAAGTTCTAGGAACCTTTTTGAGCTTGGAGAACTATGTTAAGTTCAGAGGACTTCCCAAGAGTATTGAAGACTTCTCTGAAGCTCGGAAAAAATCCATAAGTGTCATAGGATTATCCTTAAGTCTTAAATTAAATCTGTAGAAAATTCTGTAAAATTCGTAGTTATTCCCCAAAGATTAAACGACTTATCTGAAGTTCGTAAGACTTCTCTGAAATTTGTAGACCTTCTCTGAAGGTTCGGAGAGATTTCCTGACCGTCGTAGATCATCACAGTAGTTCACAGGATTTTCCTGAAACTTGTAAGACTTTCCCGAATTTTGTAGAACTTGCATGAAGTTCGAAGGCCTTATCTGAAGTTTTTAGAAATAGAACTTTTTTATTGAACATGTTGAACAGGTACTTCAAAGTAGTTACGCGTCGATTGTTGACGATTTGATTGTCTTAATTTGACTAATCTCATTCGTTTCAACAATATTGTCCCACATGAGTTATACTATTGTAAAAATGTCTGAGGAATCGAATGGAGAGAAAACTAGACATATCAAGCGGTTTTCAAAGTAGGTGCCAATAATAATCAACCTAGATGCAATACTACACTATTATTAAAATATATGGGAAATCGAATGGAGAGGATTTCATCCTGTGCAGACTTCAGTGTTTGCTCATTTTGCCCTTACAAAATCTTCCTTAAATTCGCGGTCGCGAGTATAAACAAAAGATAGGATCCATTCTTTGTGATCCAGTGTTGTTAGAAGCAGAGTTTCAAAATCTCACGATTGTCACGAGAGCATACTTAGCCAAAGGCAAAGAGCAAAGCATAATTAAACGAATCTCACCGACGACACTCGCCACAGCAAACCCCGACTGACTTGTTGAGCAATCTGACAATTCTTCGAAAAAGTGACGTTCATATCTGACATTGGGTACCTGAGTGTCGACTGAGTGACTAGATGATGAGACGACAAGACTGAGTGTGACACAGACAACAAGTAATGATTGTTGTTGTTTTGATGATCGTGAGCTTCGTTTTTGTGTTAACAAATCTAGAGAGCTTTGAGATTTGGACGTATTTACTTTTGTAACAAAACACGCCAATCACCGAAACAATCGAATCACCGATTTGGTTACAAAATCAAATACGTCCAAATCTCAAAGTTCTTCAAATTTATTGACACAAAAATGAACCAGGTTTCAAAATTATCCGGATAGGGATCGGGATAATATCCAATGGTAGATTGGATAATGGATAGGGATAATCAAAGTCTCCCCTGCGATCAAACACACCCCGTAACTTTTTCAAACAACCGTTAAGAAAGCAGAATCCTTCAAGTGATTAATATCATATTGCTTTTTTCAGTTTCTTCGTGGGAAGACCACAAAAACTGTGCGCTAGAACTGGAGGCTACTATCGGAAAAATGAATGTCACGATTATCATCAATGACAGGTAAACGAATGTCAACAATACTGATTGATAGGAAAAATTTCTGCTGAGATGACACTCACTATGAAGAAGAGTGTAAACAGCACGAGTGATTGAGTGGAGCGGTGAGTGACCAACTTTCATTGTCAACTGTCAAAAGTAACTGGAACGTTGCTTGAGTGAGCGTCCGATTCGTGAGTGATAAAATAAAAAAAGGGTGACTATGATGTCATTTCGTGACTTCTACAGTGACAGTTTTCAAAACTGGTTAGAAGCACTTAGTACTGCTTACATCCCTCCAAACATGTTTTTTTTTTGCAAAGATCAATTCCTACATATAACCATTAGTCAATTTCTGAACATCTTAGATGATGACGTGGCTTTGCCCTAACCTCAATCTACCCGTTCAATAACCCTCCAAGCGTAAACAAAAAAATGGTACCAATATCAGTGAAACTGGAAACTAGAACTTTTGAAACTGATTTCAATGACATGACCCTAAATAACGTTTTCAAGGCTGTTGAACAGATAAACAGTGAGGTTGCGCAACGCCACTGATGAATAATCTTAATATAACACCATACAGTAGTTTTAAACGTTATATACGAGAACCTTCACTTGATCAAGTCCACAGAACCCCATATGGATAGTCTAGATAGAATAAATACCTATTTTGTGTGTTCCCAAGATATCGGATGCACCTAGTGAAGTCAGATCTTACGTGAAGCAAGCTGTATAGGCCAACGCATCTAAAGATTGGGCCCATGGATAAAAATCTCATGTTCTAAAATTTTCCGAAGAACAATGCGTCATATGTAATACAAACGGATGGTTTTGGTTGCTAGTGAAACATTGTCAACAAATGCTTTCCTTCGAAATGTATAGGGTCAGTGTCGTCTGTCGACAGAAGCAGGCCATTCTCGATGTGTGTCACGCGATCGTCTGTTGACTCGGCAGCAACCATTGTGTGGCCCTCGTCATTGTTCTTCATCAGCAGTTCTTTCGGTCGGTGCGTCGTCAACTTGGAAAGTAACCGTTTCGTGAAGAGTGCATTGCTGCAATGGAAGCGCTCTGCCCCTCGTTGGCGATACTACCATACAATGAAACCACTGGAAGCGGCTCCCGTTCTAATGGAGGAGACTTATTGGATAGCGGAAGTCAAAGTGTTTATTCTGCTGTACCTTTTGACTATAGTTTTAAGATGTATTGTTGCGGGAACAAGAATCCTCGGCTCTGAAAAGTTATGAGCCATATCAAATAAATTAATAAACAACAACCAATATTAGGGACACTTAGACCGACATTAGGGATATTAACCTTATTTCAAAGAACTTGATTTTTTTAAACTAACAACAAGTTCCAAAAATTCCCTGCAGAATTTATGTGATACTGGGAAATATTAAAAAAAAAGGTAGGTGCGGCATTGATAATTGGCATCCATGACTCTGTTGCTGAAGGTCACGAGATCAAATGGACAACCGCCAATGTTTAATGAATGATAATTTCACATTTACAATTGTAGAAACAACTTACTTTCACAATTCTTCCGCAGACTATAGAGGGACGTACGAAGCGGTAGAATAATCACATTGTATTCATCCTCACCTGTAAAGAAAAGCAAAATTAAGAAGAAACTTAACGTTAGTTTAAATTCAACTGTAGTTTTGAGTAAAATAAAATCGAAAAAAAGCACTTTTCGTTTATCTTTCCATACCACACTGACTGTTCGATCTAGATGTGCCAAAACTCACCGAGCTGCCAGCTGTTGCAGTGTAACCGCAAGTAAGTCATCTTCCTACCAAAGCTTCCTCCAACCAACCGATCGCAATCTTAGAGAGAGAGAGAGAGAAGCTTCCCTAAGTAAATGGAGATGATGATAATCATCATCAATTACTGTCCAGCTGAGTTCAATCCTTCTGAGCGAATTCATGCTTCTTGACCATTTCCTCGCATGAATCAGAAAACCCCATTCAAATAGAATATTCCCATCCAAACAAATTAATCACTTCCTGATTTTTATTTCTTTTTTGATTCGCTAGCCGATGGGAGAAGACATTGTTGCACGATTGTAATCCACCGTGGCCGAATCCGAGTCAGGATCTACGCCCGGTTGGTTTCGATCATCCTTGACCACACCGATCCGCGCGTCGACAACAGACGAGGTGGTAACACTGCAAACTTGTGACATTGAATGGAATGCAGGGGAGGGGGGTACCCTACGTCTTCTGGTAGCACAACTATTGGCCGATATAGGAGTCGGAATGCGCCGGTGCTATTAATATGCACAACAGTACCACACAACAATAATGGCACGAAACGATATAAATTCCTTTCTAAAACGGCGGAATCGATCATTCGGGCGGTGGGTGGCAGAGTTGGTTCTAATTTATGGTCGCGTTCCGAAAAAAATCTCGAGAACCATTTGCACAATTTGGTTATAAATCTACCTGTTTCTTAATCGGATGAAATATGGTGGACATATAGTAGAACAAATCATTAGTAAAGAAGCCCCGAACAATGGTCAACTCTAAAAGCAATAATGACGATGAATAACAGCAGGAGCCCGGAAGAATCCAATCAAGCTGGAACCACACCTTCCTAGTTGAAAATCAACGCACCTTATGAAACTGCGTGGCGGAAGCCACATTCTAACGCCAAAACCCGGCATCGTAAATGAACGATGTGGACAGTGAGTGACCGAAAGCAGACAAAAAAAAAAGCAGCTGGGCGGCCACGTACAGACCCAAGAATCAGAGTCCCAGCATGACGTGACGTAGAAGAACACAACGTTCAAGGTCATGTGCTTCACAAGGATGCCCTATAGCCAACCAAGCCAGCGCGCGTGTATTGTCAGAGAACGACAAAAAAGCGAGATCGCAAACAGATTCTAAACAAAAAAAAAAAACCACTTCAAAAAGAATTCCATTCGAAATTCGCTCGCCACATGACAGCCTCCTCGGCAGCACAGTCCACCGAACGTTGAGAGTGGCTTCAATCTATATGCATATCTTCAAACGCGTCTGTCTTTTTATGGGAGCGGTTTTTTGTCTTGTTTTTATTGAAGAATTTGCTTATTTTTTTTCAGCCATTCATTTCTGTGCTGTGCTCGTGTTCCTTCCCTTTCGAAGTTCTGTCGCGCTTCATCATCATTGTTATTATTATCGCCTTGCGCTGTTACTGCGACTGGGGTATTTATTTATAGCTCACCGTCGTCGTCGTCGTCGTCGGGGACAGCTGCGAGTGCATTTCGCGGAACTCCTTTTTTAACGTACAACCACGAAGAGAAGATACGGGCAACCACGGGATTCCAGTGTGATTCATCAGTAGGCAGCTATATCCAGTAGCAGATGAACTTCCGTTTTCGAAAACAGAATGTTCGCATATTCGGAAGGAAATCAACCTGAGTGGTTGAAATCAATATTGCACTGTGATGAGCAAACAAACAGGGCAGTCTAAAGAACGGATTGTTTTGAGAATAATCAACGAAAATGATAATTTGAATTGTAAAAATATAGGGGAAAAGGCTCTAATGGTGGCCTATGGATCTAAGATTGGGCCCATCGCTAAAAATCTGCTATTTATCAGTTGTATCTAGATGAACGCGTCATTGGGACGATACTAATGGATATTTTTGGTCGCTATTGAAAATTTAGTCGTTTGCTGAATTTTTGTATGGGCCCAAATTAGGAGCATTTAGGCCGACATTACATCCATTTCCCCTAGGGATTATTTCTGAATTAAGGCATGGGTCTAATGTTAAAGAAACTTAGGCCTACATTAGGGATATGCACCCTATGGAATTTCTATTATATTTTCAAGGCTTTGGGATATTTTAGGAGACTTTGGGAAATTATGGTGATAAGCCCAAGGGAAGTCTGGATACGATTCCCATGGAATTTTTTAGGGAAAATCTCTGGGGTCTCTACCTAGAAATAAAAGAAAACTTTGAAGTGAATTTCAAGGAAATTCTGGGAAAAATTGGGATGTTTAATTTCGGAAAACATGCCGGTTTTTTTTACATCACCTGGAAGAGCAGCGTTTTCTGAGCACAACGATATTATGATCGATTCCATAGACATTCATCACAATTTTTAAATCATGATTTTAATTTTTAATTTTTGCCAGTGACTTTTTATATTGAAATTCCCGTTTTTTTCCCGGTTCAAATCTTAAAAATTTCCCGGTTGTTGATATTCAACAAAAAACGAAAATGTTCGCATTCTTTAAAACGTGACCAACTGTAAATTTTCAGTGATTATTTGTGGGAAAAATAAAAGCCAAATTACAGAAAGTGTTTTCTAAAGCTATAGGAAAAATTCAACTCCATGTGTCACTTAATGTATTCAAAACAATTTATTGATCTTTTGAGATAGGGGAAATGGATGTAATGTCGGCCTAAATGCCCCCAAATTGGGACCATACATAAATTCAGTAATCGACTTAATTTTTAATAGCGATCAAAAATATCCATTAGTACCGTCCCAATGACGCATTCATCTAGATAAAATTGATAAATAGCAGATATTTAGCAATGGGCCCAATCTAAGATCAATAGACCATAGCCATTTTCCCTACTTTGATAAGAATTCTACCACACCCAACCGGTGGATGTAAGATTTGCTTACAATTATGTGGGATTCATCATCAGAGGATGTAAGTGGAGACCGCATGAACCGAGGATGCGATATACCTAGCTGCGGTCCGATGTAAGAAAATTGGAGACCGAAAAATGTGGAGGTATTAGTGAGTGAAATTAATTATGTCGAAAAAAATAGAAAAAAGGTTGCCGACTGGACTCGAACCTCGGACGTTGCGACTATCAGACCTGCGCTTTCTCCACTGCTCTCTCCATGCTTCTGAATAAAGATAGCCTAAAAGCAAACATGAAGCGCTCATTTTCTCGCATGCTCGACTTCGTATGCTTTTTCTGCTGGAGAGATTCGAGATAAGTGTGTGCGTCGTTCTACAATGTTCTACAATGTGCGTCGTTCTACAAGCTTACTGGTATAGTCGAAATATCCACGTTAACACGAAATAAAAAAAGACAAAAAACCATTACATCGCTTGCATGGTCAACTCCTAACATTCGTTGCGATGTTCATGAACAGAGGATGATAGGAAACGGAACTAACATTTATTGTAATAGATTTTTGGTTTACGTGCACTTTTTATGCTCGATACATCTTATGATTTTAAAGCCCTAGAACTTATTGAGTGACAGAGATTAAGGTCACTGGGCCAAATGCTAAAGTCTGTTCCATTTAGAATTTGGCCGCACAAAATAGGTCATTTCTTCAAAGGGAAATAAAGTACAAAAATGTTAAAAGTATCATTTAACTTTAAGGGAAAAATGCAACAACAATTGTTCGTCAGCTTTTCGGATGAATTTTTGAACTTTTCGCGGAATACTTCTCATCATGTCTTGCATAGTAGTACTGTCAACCTCATCTACCATCCTTTTCCACCACTTCTCCAAATCAGATGGTTGTTTTGCCACATTTCTTCAATTTGCGCTTGATAATTGCCCAAAAATTTTCAATGGGGCGAAAATCTGGACAATTTGGTGGATTGATACTTTTCTCAATCAAATCGACATTATTCTGCTTATACCATTCTATGACATCGCGGCTTTAATGGCTGCTGCCTAAGCCAGGCCAAAATTTTACGGGACCTTCTGGAGACACTCCTCCTTGTAAAGTTGTCCATTCATAGTCGATCCAGTGATGAAAACCTTTGTTTTCTTTAGGTAACTGCAGATGCCTTGCCAAATCATCAACTTGCGAGTGAATTATCTGCAAAGAAAAATTTGAATTTATACGGAGCATCCCCCTTACGTTTAGCAAAGTAAAAATTTTGACCCGGGATATGTCCAAAGTCCATTTTTACGTAAGTTTCATCGTCAATCAAAATACATCCGTTATACTTGGTCAGAACTTGCTCGTACTGTTTTTGGCAACCAGATTTTGTTTAAGCGTCCTGTTGGGATGTTAGTGTTTCCCGGTAACGTTTAAGCATGGTATTTAGAGTCCACTTTGGAAATTTAAGAGTCTTTGTCAATAGTTTCTTGCTGTCAATAGTTTCTTGCTAAGACAACTAAAGGGTGATACGGTCAAAATTTGGTCAAGGGAAAACGCGTGTAAATCGGTGAAATCGTTTATTTAAAAAATCAAATTAAATTTCTTTTTCAAGTTCAATTAGTATAAAATTCAGGAAAAATATTCAGTTAGGCTTCCGCTTTTCCAAATCCGAATTGCCGGGCCTTACGCTTGACCCCTGCCATCAGATTTTGTACAGCCACCTTGTCCACCTTCTTCGCCGCAGAAAGCCAGTTTGCCTTGAACTGCTGCTCGCCCTTAGCAGTTTTTTGGTCTTCTTTAGGTTCCGCTTGACAATAGCCCAGTATTTCTCAATTGGGCGGAGCTCTGGCGTGTTGGGAGGGTTCTTGTCCTTGGGAACCACCTGCACGTTGTTGGCGGCGTACCACTCCATGGCCTTTTTACCGTAATGGCAAGATGCCAAATCCGGCCAAAACAGTACGGAACAACCGTGTTTCTTCAGGAAAGGCAGCAGACGTTTATTTAAACACTCTTTCACGTAAATTTCTTGGTTGACAGTCCCGGAAGCTATGAAAATGCTGCTTTTCAAGCCACAGGTACAGATGGCTTGCCAAACCAGATATTTCTTTGCGAACTTTGACAGTTTCATGTGCTTGAAAACATCTGCTACCTTTCCCCTTCCTTTTGCCGTATAAAACTCCTGTCCCGGAAGCTGCTTGTAGTCGGCTTTGACGTAGGTTTCGTCGTCCATTACCACGCAGTCAAACTTCGTCAGCATCGTCGTGTACAGCCTCCGGGATCGCGCTTTGGCCGTCGTATTTTGTTTATCATCGCGATTTGGAGTCACTACCTTCTTGTAAGTCGATAGTCCGGCTCGTTTTTTGGCTCGATGCACGGTTGTAGACGATACACCCAGCTTATTTGCGGCATCTCGGAGAGAGAGGCTAGGGTTTCGCTTGAAACTACCGGCAACTCTCTTTGTCGTCTCAGCGGCTTCCGGTTTTCGATTTCCCCCCGATCCAGACTTCCTGGCTGTCGACAAACGTTCCCCAAACACTTTAATTACATTTGTAACGGTTGATTTGGCAACTTTTAGCGATTTTGCCAACTTTGCGTGCGAGTAGCTCGGATTTTCGCGATGCGCGAGCAAAATTTTGATATGCTGCTCTTCTTGCTTGGACGGCATTTTGACAACTGAAGAGTGAATTCCAAAATCAAAATAGGAGCAACATTCTACACACACACACCTTCAAAATGAGGGGTGTTCAGGTTTTTTAAATGCAAAATTGAAAGAAATACGTCAAGTTGATATTGACCAAATTTTGACCGTATCACCCTTTAGAGGCGCTACAGTAATTTAAAGGAAGCGGCCAAATACTAACTGGAACAGACTTTATCTGGATGAGTAGGTTTTAAGAAAGAATTGCGAAGAATAAGAGATTTAATTAAAAAAAAAATCAGAAAAATGAACTTGATGCAAATGAGAATTAGAGCAAATTGATAGGGATATCGGATAAAGAAAATGTGTATTCACTCCATTGTCTATACTAACATAAACATTAACCGTTCAGTACTCGCGCTGATGTACAAAGTTGAACACGAAAAAAAAAATGTGAAACCTACTTACGTTTGAGCTCGCTCAACGTGAAACTAAACATGGTTCATGAAATTTAATACCCACGATCAATAGACCAATACAAAAATTACTCGAAGATTATTTACTAAAAAGATCGATTCCCAAGATTCTGAGGCTTTGAAATTTGTGTAGAGACTGAAAATAGAACTTTTCTTCAAAATTTGGGATTAATAACAATATTTGTGATGCAAGATTTGGAGAAAAAATAGTTAAAATGTGAGAGTTTAAAATTTTTCCAAGATCACAGATTTGAAAAAAACCATTTTTATTTAAAAGTTGGAAGCACTTTAAGGGCTAAAACAAATCACAGAACAATCGATAGAATCTTGCGGACAAACCCTGGAATTTTCAGTAAAATTGGAAAGTATTCAAAGTGTTGCTTTCAAACAACTATTGAGGAGGATTCCCACATAGTTTTCGAAGGAGAAGTTCTGAGCAGAATTTACGAATTATTATGACATGAAGTCCTTAGAAAATGATAGAAGAATTGGCGGGATTTGTGTGGAGAAGATTGCAAATTCTTAATTAAATTATTGGGTAATTTTTGAAGAATCCCAAGAGAATTCAACAAGACACTGATATCTAAGAATCATCTGGCGATAATTTAAACCTCAATGTGAAAGATTCGTCAAACAGCTCCAACAAAATTTATTGCAAAAAAATGCTAACAATTACAAAGAAATTCTTTAAAATACTCCAAGGGGATTCTAAATACAAAAGTAATTCCAAATTTCGAAAGATTGATGCCTGTTTTGAGTTAGATAGAGTTAAAAGAAATTTTTTAAAAGTATTTCAGTGAAATCAAAGTCTCCGAATAGGTTTAAGGGAATTCTAAGACGGATTCCAATCAACTTCTTAGAAGGGGTTTCAAGGAAATTTCAAAAAGAATTCAACGGTAATTATTACGTAGAGTGTTTCCTGGTTAATTTTAGAAAAAAATCTATAATAATTCAGAGCAGAATTCCAAGTTCATTCTAAAATTCATATCATGAGAATGTTAAATAAAATTAAAACCCGGGAAAAGAGTAGTTCAGTTTCAGTTTTTACAAACATTTGTTTCTTAAGTCCAGCATCTTCAATATTTTGTTTTAAGGCCCATGCACTTTACATCTGAAATTGAATCGCAAAAATCAATTTGAAATATTGGTGAGTGATTAAATTCTAAGAACAATAAGGCGGGAATCTGAAGAAAATTATTCAGCAAATAGAGAGAGACATTCATTTGGTAAAAAATCAGTCTGTTTAATGGTTTATTCTGAAATTCTGGTGCAAAGATTTATTCCTATGGTGTGGTTAATTTCTCTCATCGAATTCCCGGGTTTTTCCCCCGTTTTCTTTTCAAATTCCCGGATATTTCCCGGTTTCCCCGGTTCGCTGGCCACCCTGCACCAAATCTATTAGTTGACAGCTAGCTCCCATACAAAGTCCCACCGAGGGGTGCTAATATGGTGATTCTTGCTAATGACAGGGTGTCCATTCAAATCCAATTTTTCAATTCCCGGGTTTTTCCCGGTTATTATAAAACAAACCCAACTCAAAAATCACCGCTGCCTTAAACTAAAAAGGCGACCAAAAATAACCGTTTATAGATAATCATATATTTTTTCAGCAGAATTGCTACAAAATAGCACCAAAATAAGTCTATTTTGTAAAAAAAAAAAAAAAATGAGATGAGATTTGTATTGATATGTTTATGATCTAGATCTCCAACATCTCATGGAATCATAAATTCGAATAAAATCAAAGAGTCTCCTGCAAAAAATGAGCCCAAATGTTGTAGTTGGATGTCGGAAAAAGCAAATCTTGATTACTTTTTCTAAGGGACGTATCAGCTTTTGTAAACAATGTATTTGATCGTCGGATTGGCGTAACTGGTAGCCTATGCATGCTAACACTACCATCAGATATGGATAATTTTCCCCCACCTGCAAGTGGTGTTAGTAAGCGTGTGCGAGCTACCAGCTACGCCAAATCGACGATCAAATGCATTGTTTACAAAAACTGATACGACTATTCTAAAAAGTAATCGAGATATATCAAAACAAGTTACCTGAACAGGAGAATCGCAGTATTAAAAGTTCTTAAATTTTTCCTGGAGTTTATATCTTGAAGTTCTATAAGCCAAATAACATTTTCTGGGATACAAAGATGTGTTACGAAAGTATTTAAATTTCTCCAAATTGTCTAGGAGATACTTTACAGGTTAACCATTTTGAGCATTTTTGAGCATTTTGAGTTCATAACATCATTTAAAATTATTAATTTTGTTAAAAAAAAAACATTGTTGGAGTTCAGATCTTTTCATTATTATTATTATTAAAGTCACTATAACTCTCTTGGCACATTCGTGACTTATGGCGGTTAGATTTGAACTCAGGATAATGATGATTTCCCCTAGGTTTGAGCTAGATGATTTATCTCTAAGATAATTAAGTACTTCGACTTTGTACTGAGAGGTATAGATTCAGATCTTTATGTTTTACAGACTAACCAAGGTATTCTACGATGTCCTGACTAATCTTGTGTACCTGGTTAACACAAATGCAGGCATTATTTTTAATTTATCTCTGGACCAATCATTTCATGAGATTATAATTTCGTTGATTGCGTCCGGTGTCAAACATTTGCATGACAAGCATGATCGGGTATGCAAGGAGTTTTGGATCGGTCATTCTTTTAATGGCTTGAATCTGCTTTTCTATCTTCAAATATCTTCGTAACAAGTTATAGTATGTCTGGCTCAGGCTTTAGAACTACTTCACTCAGAAAACTGTAGCAAAAAAAAATCAAGCATCTTTCTTCCAATGAAACCAAAAACAACGGCAAAATCACCGTTTACCCCGTGCGCTAACAGATTGTGAAAGAAAAGAATAGAGTTTTTGTAATTTTGATGATTTTTGATAATTTATCACAATGAAAGACATGTGTAAACAAAATAATATAATTATGAACATGATACAAAATTAATTGATTCCATGTAACATTGCAAGTTTTATAAAGATGTAAATGATTATTCAAAACCATATTATGGCCTTCAAGACTATGATATTTAAAAAGAATGCTACTTAGGATGAATATATATCATTTACCCGGTGCGATTTGGATTTTCCCGGATTTTTCCCGGATTTCCCGGTTGGATGGACACCCTGCAATGTAATCGCACTGACTTCAAATATTTCCAGTGCACCAAAATGAATGCAATTTTGGACTTCGGTTCCATTTTTAATGCAGATTACGAATATGAACTTGTGATGACAACTTTAAGGAGTGTTCCAAGCAAATTATAACAAAATATGTGAGGAGTTCTGAGGCGAATTATATAATGATTTCAAGGAAAATTCTAATCAATTTTTGATAAGAATTTTGTTGAGAAATTTATAAAAAAATTCTGATGATCCTTTCAAACGAATTCTGAGAATTTCAAGAGTATTCAGAATATTTGTATGGGAGCGAGCTGTCAACTAAAAGATTCAGCGTAAAAAAATTAAAATTTAATTCAAATCTTGATTTTAAAATCGAGATGAATGCCTATGGAATCGATACAAAGAGCGTTGCACTCAGAAAACGAAATTATTCAAGATGATGTATAAAAACCGATATGTTTTTCAAAATTGAACAACCCAGTTTTCAGATAATTTAGTGGATAATTATGAGGGAATTCAGATTAAAATTCCGAAGGATTTTTGTGGAGCAATCTGAACAGAATTGCAAGTAAATTCTGAGTCCAAGGAAAGGGAATTCAATTTTGAAGAATTCCAATAAAACTTACGGGAAAATTTCAAAAGAACTCATGAAGAGAATGCTAATGTAATTTCTAGGATAGTTTTACCAGTTTCAGTCCCAACTTTTTCTAAGGCTTATTTCAAGGAACTTTTTATGCTTTTAGTAGAATTCAGCTATAATAGTACAAGAACAATAAAAGATTCAAAAATCATTTTTTTAGGATGATCTAGGGCATCTAAATTATTCTGAAATTTAGAACTTAAAGGATCAACAGAGACTCAAAGGAGATCTCATCCAAAGATATGTGTCCAAAAAATCTCGGAGAGCCGAAACACACCATATCAGTGCTAACATTTGAAAACGGCACAAAAACCATTTGTAAACAAATGGTTTGTGGGCCCTTTACTCACTATTTGAAGTACACCCACGCGACACAACAGCAACATCGGGTAGGGGAAATTTTCCCCTTCCTGACGATGCTGTTGGTTTGCGTGGGCGTTCTTCGGGTAGCGAGTAAAGGGCCCACAAACCATTTGTTTACAAATGGCTTTTGCGCCGTTTTCAAATGTTAGCACTGATATGAAATCAAAAACAGCATATACGAGTAATTATAAGATCTTCTAATGCTCCGTCCCCTTGGCTAGTTTTTGCACCTTGATGTTGGTGGGCGGGCTTAATTTCATGCTTTATAGTGGAGTGTTGGAGACGGTAGGTTTATGGTCGGCGTTGCTGGCTCATGCCGCGATAGAATGGCGACATGGGCAGGTGATGGGGATTACTAAGCTTCCCCTCTATGATAAACCACTGCATGAGAGAACCAAAGATCTAGTCTAGCAGTGATAGTATCACACTTGTTACTCCTTTTATTGAGAGCCGCGTCGTAGTACGCTTACGTATAGGCACTGACGTTGGGTGTGATACTGGCGGGTTTTGCCGCAAATCACTCTTATTTTATTTATTTTTTACGCAGAGAGATTTATTTGGGTTTGCAAGGGAATTATACTATTGAAATATATCAGAAAGTGCCCAACAGTGCTCCTTCTATTTGCGTGACAAGCTTTCATTGTTGTTTTCATTGAAGTATTACTCAGAAAACAATGTTAAACATCATTTTTGTACATGGTATTGTAACTAATCTTATATATGCTTCATTTTGATTTGGGATAAGTGTTTGAACTATGGCTCGGGATTTCCACTGTGGTGTGCTTCTATTGTGACATACCCATATGTATTTTTGTGGTGCCACATAGTGGAAACGTGAGAGCGTAATTGGAACATTAACCCTATACAATATACAATTTAAAATTAGCTTGGAAACTAACTTCAAAGTGAAGCATTTTAGTCACTTGAAGGTGTCATCTGGGACGAACAAAGATGTAAGATAAGATATGTAAAAGCCAGAAGTACTTGAAACACGTTAAATTGTAGTTTAAAAGCATGGGTTATGATTGTGTAGGTAGATTAGAGATTTCAGTTATTTATTAAATAAACTTCAATTATAGAATTCAGAAAGTTAACTAACATAAGAGATAGGACGCGGGGGGTCCGCTTAGGGAAGCGACTAGCCTATGAAGTTGTATAATAAATCTTCCTATTTAGTGTATTTGTTAATTACAGACAATGTCAATAGCGAAAGTCATATCTTCAACCAGGCGCTTACGAACAAGTGAAGTTTTAGGAAAGATGTGTTAAATATGTTGATAGGTTTGAAATAAGAATTAGGATTGTTGTGCTTTAGTTTTCGGTAAGGTATGATGTGTCAACAAAGCCCTTTTGAGCAAATTTTCAAACATCAAATTGATTGAGTGATTTATTGAAAGACATTGCGTTGCGAAAATTGACAAGTCATACATCTAACATAGTAGAGCAGTGTCGCATAATCTTATCATAATTGCTGCAAATAGTGCTTGAGGGGCCAGCAGGGCTGAATACGGATCAAAACTAACATAACTACTAACACTAAAATGATCCCGGAACTAACACTTATCCATTGCACTTTTAGTTATTTATTAGTTTTATTTTTCTACCAAGTCATCTATGCTTCTTTCTATTGTTTGGATGAAGTACAACTAATACAAATCTACCTTTATGTATGTTTTACTCCCTTTTAACCCATTATCTTTATGAATGGCGAATCATATGACGTGAGACACGTACAAGCTGGAACTCAAAGAATTACTTCGAACAGGATGTCAAACAAATTCAGGACCAATCCAAATGAGACCAGAAACCAACAAAGCATCGGGGAGTTATATATTCTGGGAGAGGTATTTGATAAATAATCAAAAAGTGGTAAGTTAAAATCAGAGCCAAGGATCATGAGAGGTAATTGTCAATAATTCATTAATTAGTAGAAATCTCGATAACTTTTTCAAGGGAGCGTATCGGCTTTTGTAGGCGGTGCGTTTGGTCGTCGATTTGGCGTAACTGGTGGCTCGCCCGCGCGTGCTGGCACTATCATCAGATAGGGGAAATTTTCCTCTACCTGCTGGTGGTGTTGATAAGCGTGTGCGAGCTGCCGGTTGCGCCGGATCGACGATCGGATGCATTGTTTGCAGGAGCTGGTGCTTCGCTTTGAAAAAGTAATCGAGAAATAACCATATTATCCTGTAATTGATATTACTATTTTTATATATCAATGAAATTAGTCATGACAGAGTAACAGATGGGGAAGAACAATAGACACAAGTTGACACAATAAACAAGACAAGTCGGGGTTAATACACAAGACAAAATGACAAAATAAGTGACGACAGAAGACAAGACTGGGACAAAAATGAACCTTAAAAAAACAAAAAAAATGCGCAATTATATTATCAAAACTATTTGGATCAGCACAAAAACAACAGTGACCAAACGGGCACCATAGCCTAGGAACGTCTGTGTGTTGATTTAAAATAGAGGCTCATAGAAGCAAAATTTATCAATAAAAGGGGTCCAGTGTAGAGTTTTAGCAAGTTGCTGCCACTGGATCACTACAAAAAAAAAAAAAAAAATTATAAGATCTTCTAATGCTGTCAAATATCTTGGAATAATCCTTGATAGTAAACTTAATTGGAACATGCATCTAGAGCAGGCAATAAACAAAGCTACTAATGCTCTATGGATATGCAAAAGACCATTCGGTGAACAGACAGAAACCGAAAATGATCCATTGGATTTACTGGGAAATTGTGAAACCAAGGATTATGGAGCTGGGACATGGTACCTCATCGCATCATATGAGGCGTATAGATGTGTTAAAAAATATCTAAGATTCTCCATATCATCATGGAGTTCAGATTTTGAGATTCTGCAGACTCAACGAGACATTGTACGATGTTCCGATTAAATGTTTGCATTCATAGAGTCTCGTAGAGCTCCGTAGAGTAATTTTAAATCTCAAAATTATTCTGAAGTATAGTTATTCATGCTCCATACGATAAATAAAGGCTTGTACGATATCCTGATTTATCATACGAATCCATGTAACTTCGTGAAACTGTATTTGCAAAATATTTTAGGTACTCCGAAGTGCCTCAATTTCATATCAAAAAGCTCTACAGCCTCACTGCAGCCTGTCACGTTGTATCGATGTCATCATAATTTTTCGAATTTTATTGTACCATTTAGAACATATTCTTCAGGGTTCTTAAGTTAATTTCAAGATCCTGGTCTTAGAAAACTGTTCTAGATTATGGGGCTAGATTCAAAATTCTAAGAGAAATATTTTAGATTGGACTTGAAATATTTATTAAAAAAATGATATGTTAAAGTTTCAATAACATTCTGAGTTGAATTTCTTGGGCTTTTCCAGGAAAAACGAAGAAAACCAAATTTCCTGATTTTCCAGTAATTTTCAAAAAAAATTCCAGGTGCGGAGCCTACCCGATTTTGGCAACACAACCCCATCAGCTATAGCTTTCCTCATAATATATTAGTGCTTTATGGACATTTTTTTCAAAAATACCACGCGGACCTCTAACCCATGAAGAGTGGTCCAGTACAATTTCAAATTAAATGAAGCGTTCCATACATTTTATAGAATGCAAAAAAGACAGAAATCTCGTGTTGCCAAAAACGGGAAGAATCCACATTCTACCCAAGGGGCATAAATTTATCCAAATCTCCAAATCATCTTCATGGTGACCAGCAAATCTCGATTAGCAATTTTCCCGTTTTTCTCCCGCAATTTTGGAAATTATCGCGGTTTAGGTATTTTCATTAAGCACAAAACTGAAAGTGATGAAGCCGAAGGTTAAATGGGTAATTTCTAAGACAGCAGCACCTTTGCTGGATCTTGAATTTGGATCTGCGATAGGTCCGAAGTCTCCACAATTTGTGTATGAAAATTTCGCTCAAAACTTTACAGGCTTTTATTTGATTGTTCTCAAGGCTTTCCTTTAGATTAATTTCCTTTCACAGAGATCTCTCCAGAATTCTTCTAAATAATTTAAAATAAATTTGAAATTCTCTGAAAATCCCTTGATTTTTTTTTTTTGTAATAGTACAGAAATTCTCTGTAGAACACTACAAAAAAATCTTTAAATTCATCCGTTCTTCAAATTTGAAACTCTTTCTAAGAATTCACTTGAGCTATTTTTTTTAATTTCAACTTTAATTTTCTAAATTTGTTCCGCGAAATCCACGATTTTTGAAAAGAAATCCGCAACTTCAAATACTAAACCGCGCCAAAAAAAAATTTTTTTTTTCATTGCCTAAAAATAGCATTTGTATACTACTACATGGCATTTCAAGCTTTTAGCATATAAGATTTTTGCCTGCTCTCAACTTAGTGTTCTTTGAAGTACTTTCACATTTTAATTGAGAGCTTTCTATGCCCGTACCATCCTATGCCCAAGAAAATAGAGAAATTTTCCAAGCCGAAAAATTAAAAGACCGGACGTGAATCGAACTCAGTCGTCTCCAGCATGGACTTGCTTTATAGCTGCGGCTTTACCGACTGAGCTAAAGGAGTATCGTTTGTAACCTTTATTTTTTTTTTCAAATTACATTGTATCATCTTCAGTTATTTATGTATAGTATAAATTCTGAGTATTTAGTGAACGTAATAAAACACCCTTGCATTATGAGATTCTATTGAATAATACCGGCCTAGTTTTGATGAAACATTATTTAAAAAAATGCATTTTCATTTGAAATGCAAATTTTTTTGAAGAATTTTGTTGTCCTAAATGTTGTAGTTAATTTGGCTCTAGTTTTCTAAATGTTTCACCGATTCAACCCTGCACATAATCGAGAAATTACCAGAGCTTCATGAGTCACACTTGTTGGTCACGTTGCGGTTCTGTATTTACACGGATATTCCTTGGGTTCTGTCCAATGGTGAGACATTTTCATTATTTTTTTTTTTTTTCTTACATGAACCTAGCACTTTTCGTTGTCAAATCATAACCAAATCGTATATATGTGACTTTGTGGATCATGCACGACTTATTAGTATGTGTACTGAAAATTATAGGTTTTTCAAATCGTCCAGGAAATCAGTTGATTTGCTCTACTAAATCAAACAAGACTGCAATAATGTCTGTAGTATCGGAAAATGTTCAATAAGATTCAAAGTTTATATGTGGATCATGCATGATCTATTTCCGAGTAACGCAGATGTTCAAGGTTCTTAAAATCATCCTGGAGTTCAGATAATTTGATCTACTACATCAACCGAGATTGGGACAATGTCATTAGTATCAAAAAAAAAAAGATCAGATAGATGCACAGAGTCTATGTGGATCATGCATGAACTATTGCCATGTATGCCATATGTTTTAAATTCTCCAAATCGTTCTGGAGTTCAGATGATTTATTCTACTAGATCAACCATGACTGGGATAAAGTCTGTAGTATCGAAATATGTCCAAACAAATTAATAGTGTCTATATGGATAATGTTTAATTATTTCCACGTATACCAGATGATCTAGGTTCTCCAAATCGTCCTGCAGCTCAGATTATTTGTTTTACTAGATCAACAAAGACTAGGATATTATCTGTAGTATCGAAATACCGATTTGAAAATCCTAGAACATTTGGCATACACGGAATGATCCACATAAACACTGCAAATTTGTGTGGGCATATTTCGATACTACAGATATTGAATTAGTCTTGGTTAATCTAGTAGAAAAATAATCTGTTACATCTTGTATACGTATATCTGTATATTGTATCGTATATTGTAATCTATAACATCTTGTATACGTAGCAATAGGCCGGGTACAATCCACAGTGACACTTTGAATCTGTTTGGACATATTTCGATACTACAGACATTATTGGAGTGTTGGTTTATATAGTAGAAAAAATCAATTGAACTCCAGGACGATTTGGAGAACCTAGAATATCCGGTATATATGGCATTTACTCGCATATATACGATTCGCTTATGATTTGACAACGAAAAATGCTATGTTCACATTGAAAAAAAAAAGGAAAATGACTTGCATTGGACAGACCTCAGGGAATTTCCGTGTAAATCCGGTGTGACCTATTGAATTGAGATCATTTCTCGATTATTTGCAGGGTGTTTGGTTTGAACCGGTAAAAAATTGAGAGCCAAATGAACAACAAAATTGATGACAGCAATATAGTCCGGGACGGAAAGGTTACAATGAATTCCACAATTTTTTTGACAGCACATCAGTCCCTTCGCGATTTATTCAATGTTTATTCAACGAGCACATCAGTCCCTTCGCGATTTATTTAATGTTTACGCGATTTTCGCGACTGAAAAATTCAAATTCGCGAATTCCGCGCCTGTTGTAACAGCCCTGTAATTTGCATGAAATTCTCCGTATAATTCACCTCAGACCAACAATTGAAATGGACCTATTAGCTTTTGTGAGCAAAACTTGTAATCACCCTTCCCTGCCAACACCATCTGGCAGGGGAAATTCTCCCGCCGAGAATTGTCTTCCGCGTTTCTCGGTATTTTTTTTAAGAATCCTGGAATCCTCTTCACTCTTGGGAGATCTAGTAAAAACTCTCCTAGAGGTTTTCCTAAAGCTCTCTAGAAAATATTCTCTGAAATACCTTGGTGTTATCTGCTCAAATTTGTTTTGGAAAAAAATCTAAAATTCTCTTAATAGTTCTTCAAAGTGATTGTAGTTAGGGGCTGTTCATAAACTACGTAGACAGCTTATGGGGGGGGGGGGTTGACAACTATGCACGGTCCATACAAATTTTAAAATATTTGTATGGACAATTGTCTACGCAGGGGGAGGGGGGGTGTCAAGAATCCCAAAAAACCGTCTACGTAGTTAATGAACAGCCCCTTATCCTGAAAATCTAGACCAGTACTAGGGTCTTGAAATCTTATAATTTGGAGGAGAGGACGAGGCATATTTTTGCAGATTTGTCAACTAAATTCATGGGATTTTCCCGGTGACTTCAAATTCCAGTTTTTTTCCGGTTTTCCCGGTTCACTGGTCACTCTGTATTTCACGTATGAAACAGTTATTTTTAATCCCATTATATTTGTTTTGTCTTGAGCACATTTTGAGACACAGCTCCGTAAGAAAATTATTCCGGATAATATGCTTAACCAAAAGCTAATTCGGTAGGAAAACGTAAAAAAAACAACGCATGCATCTCCAAAGTTCTGTAAGTTAATTCCATCTAAATTGCAATAGCAGCTAATTTTACGAGCTAACTAGGTTTACCTAGAATACTTAATACAGTCATTCTATGCTGTCGAAGCAATGCTTGTCTACGTATCTTTGAATCATTATTCAATCATAAAAGTGCTACTCCAAGCAATAAAAAAAAACCTCCCAAGCAAGACGATTATCCTAAATTTTCATTTATTTACTTCTCTGAGCTAATCATGCTGTTAATAAAACAATAAGGAACAAGAACTAGCCTTATCTAAGCCCAGCTTAACTCTTACTCATTCTTGCATTTACTCTAAAGCGCTCCAATGCGCTCAAGGGATTGATTTTTGTTGCAAACAGCTGGATCGAGCAGACGCAGAATCTATTTGAAGTTTAAATTTTGTCAGACGCAATTAGGTATAACATCTATTAGGGGACGCACATTCCCATAAGCAGCTTAATTTTGCAACAACTAACAACGTCTAACGTCTCTACGGAACTGAATTTTTATCTCGGTTCAACTCAGGAATATGACAACACCCAGTGGGAGCTGAATTTATAATAGGCTCAAACTCATCGAAATACCCTTTTATTTGAGTAACTTTTGCTCCACTTGCAAAACTGCAACGTTGAACAACCACACTTTTGCAACTCTATTTATAATTTTACATTGAAAACCATCCTCAAACTACAACGAGTAATTAAGTTGTTTGAAACTAGCGAAGTCAGCCATACTTATTAATATGTTTGTCATAAAAAAATATTTCCCTGACTTTAAATAAAATTTCCTGACAATCCTTGACTCGACTCAATTTTGAGTCGGTCTGATTGCCCGTACATGCTTACACACTAACCCAGGTTGCCGATTTTTTGTAATGTTTGAACTGCGGTGCTGTTCGGTAAAAGTTTAAAAATCAGTGAAAAATTCAAAAATTAGAAAATTTATTCCGAACTTGTATAGACTTATTAAGTTAACCCCAGTTTACCGAGTTATTAAGCTGTTCAAAAACCCGGTAAAATTGTACAGACTTTGAAGATCTGATATAAGTGTGTACATATGATTCGCCTGCCAAATCATCATACCTGGGGGAAATCCCTAGAAATCCCGCAGAAAAACAAAAAAAACAAAACAGAAAAGATGACAATCCCGCATGCCAAATGATTAAACCTGAAACGTGAGAGCAAGATCAACAGGAAATTTCTCACGGCTACAGCGTTTCCCAAAAAAAAAACTAACATCATCAGTGACGTCACGTAAAATATCTCTGGCTCTCAACACGCGAGCCTCTTGAGTCTGTCGGTGTCTGAAGAACTCTGGAATTTTAATTCACTTCGGTTCGGCTCTCTGTGTGCCATCGCCGCCGCCTCGCCTAATGATTCCTGTTCTTCCTAGTGGGGGTATTCTTCCCCACACATGTGTACATGTTTAAAAATCAAAACGCAGAGCATGAAAAAAAAAAGTCCGTGGCACGTAGATTATTTGCGAGATTTTCTTCTTTTTCGAAAAATAAAACAAGTTTGGTTCGTCCTCCTTTTCGGTTTCGACAAATCCGCACTATGGGAATGCGTTGACTGTGTTTTGATGTGTGCGGAAAAAATGCCTTCAAGTGGAGTAGAGGAGACTCCATCTGGTGTGGGTGGTGTGTTGAGTTTCCAAGAATGCTGACTGGAAGCCCCCATTCACATAACGACGAACGATGATACTGTTTTTATTACAATCTGTGCTGAATCAACGTTTCCATGTGTGGGCACCGGTAGGGCCAAGACGTCGACGCACTTCTTGGAACGACGCAAAGCGCGACGTATCCGCATTCGGTGTTTCGTTGGATTCGTCATACGATGTCGTTTTCTTCCGGCGATGTTAGTAAGCAAATAAGCAACACGACTGACGGTACGAAAAAAAAAACATATGACGTTAGGGTTTCGTCATGCACTTCAAGGGGACGCGCTGAAAGAAGTTCGTTCAGCAAAACAATTCTCCAATACCCCGGGATGTGGGCTTGTCACACAAAGTTCTGCACTACGTTCAGCACAGGAATGAGTTGCAGTAGAAACGGAATAATTAAGCCCCGAAAAAGAATGCTATATCTAGGTCACATTGAACTTCTGCGCCTGACAGGTATGCAATTCTATGCATTTTCTGAATTAAAAAAAGCTACATTCAATCTCTCCCAAAAACGCACCCAATTACGCATCCCAAAACCCGGCTGACTATCGTACATACACGTTCGACGTTGTACGTCATGGCAGTCACCATTCGGCATTCTACCGCAGAGAAAAGCATTGATCAATGCAACATACGAACGTACGTCCGTGTAGACATCGTACGTGTATAGTAATTTTGAAATTACCACCCTTAACAAAAAAAACGTCAAACTGACCGGCGCAGAATCCCATTTCACATTCACGTGTGCAGTTCGGCATATGACCGTCGAAAGAGCAACCAACGATCCCAACCCGTTCGCGCGGGGGGCGGGAGGTGCGGTTGTGTCGAGTGCGTGTACAATTATTGCCCTCATATCCTTGTTTCCATTGTGTGAGGAACATGCGCCGTCGTTGGCAGGAATTCCTCCGCACTCACATCATCCGAGCTGCTGCACCACCCACTATACTCTACTCTCATGATGATCCCCCGGCGAACATTGAACGCAAATTTACGGCTCAAGAGCTATGCCTTCCTATTTCGTTTGTACAATGAAGGCGGCAGCGGCGTTTGGAGTACTATCAGTGGGATTTGTTGATGATGTTGTTGTTGTTTCTGCTGCTATCAATGTAATGTTTGTGTATTTGTGTGGGAAATGTTGCATATCAAATCGTTGCAGTCTGCAGTTGCATACATGCAGAACAGCAGCAAAAGTGCATCCCATAGTAATTCCAAACTACATACTGTCAGCAGGAGGATAGTGACGGTGTGTTAGTGAGACACGCTGTGTGCAGAGTTTCAGCGGGGATGAGAGCGTAAAGATGCATTATGCATGTGCACTTCTCTGCAGCAGGATCGTGCAGGTATGTGCATTCGCACAGTGGGAAATCTAGGTTAATGCCAAATACCCGGAACTTGGCGAACTAACTTAGATAATGATGTTCATCATCTTGGTTATTACGTATGAGCTGGAACTTCACTTCTACCCACAACTTAGTCTTCTTTGGGCACTTCACCCGTCGTTAATTGAGGAGTGCAAGTGACGAACAGAAATGGCCACCCGTCTCGTCCTCTTAAAGTATCTACGTAATTTATGGAAAGTTCCTAATGTAAATGGAGTATATGAAATGTTGCTCGATGTATCGATAACTGCCATTTTCTCATGTTTTTAGGATGGTCACTTGCACCCCTTTTTATTTTTTACTCTCAATTAAGAGCTTCCTGAGTCTTATCACATTTGTTTTCGTATATTTGGCGACAAACACAATGATCCTTTATGCCTAGAGAGGATGAGAAGATTTCTGATCTTCTCGACTGGAAATCAAACCCACCGCCTTCGGTATACATGCCAGTAACTGGGGAGACCCTAGATAAGAATACTCGAAGTGATCGCTGTCATAGTGACACAGCCAGGATTTCGGGGGGGGGGGGGGGGGGTGATTTGTAAAACTGACGTGATGAAAAAATTAAACTATCATTGAAATTTCAAGATTTAAGACCTGTGTTAAGTATTATCACAGCCAAGGAAACGATTCCAGCAAATTATACCAAAAATCACGATTCCCAATTCTGGCTAGTTTAATTTCTTGGCAATCAGCGAAAAAAGGCATGCAAAATAGGATATGGACCTGGAATCCATTCTGCGATTTTTTGTACAATTTTAGTTCTCTTTACAGTATTTGAAAAACAATGATTACCTTTGTTATTTATTTAAAGTACATTCTAAAATTGTCACCCAAACTTTCACAAACGTATCTCGATGAGTATAGAATACGGGTACTACTTTCAATTAATTTCATTTCAAAATTTGACCGAACAAATTCTAAGAAAATCAGTCATGAATATTCAGTGTGAGTTTTGGAAAATATTGTAGCTTTGGGAGCTGTTTTGGAATGCAAAAAATGTAAAATATATTAAAACAGTTACCTACGAACTAAATTTTAGTCAATACCTTTCAAATGGTCTATAAAGATCAGACAGAGATATGAGCAAAAAACATTTACATGCTTTTTAACACTCCGAGTAAAAAACTTTATGCCGACTACGAAGCCTCCGAAAAACGTATAACGTCAAGTTTGCAATGACAGAACTTAGCCATTTAAAAATTATGATAGGGGAAGTGCACCAGTATTGGCCATAGGTTCCTATTTTGGCCACACCTCAGATTGAGTTGTCGTCAAAAGGTGGTCAAAATAGGAACATGGCCAATACTAGAGCGTTACCCCTACCTCTAGAATACCTAGGGCCTGTAGATTATTTGAATGTAAAAAGATTGATTATTACGGAAACTGAATGGTGACTAGTTCATAATCCAACTGCTCTACCTTATGTAGTATATCTTCTCTAACAGCCAATCCAGTGCCGTGGATGTAGGCGTTAATGTGAGGCTTGATATACCACTTATATCTACCACCGAGATAGTTTGGGGGTAGATCTGCTTTCCTGGAGGGCGATGACACAAGGGTTCAATTTCTTTGTCAATAGTTGGATCTCAGATAACTTTGATCGCAACCCATGGACATTCCATTGCAGTATTACGTTCGATGGCTCTTTACCATTCTGTTGTGGAACATCAGACATGGTAACTACTTATTACCGATAACAGCATCGCTTTCGCGCTCCGATACCGAGTCCATAGGGGGAGAAGGTGCTACATATTCTCCTTTTTTACGGCTTTTCAGGCCGTCCTCGAGGCCGGCAGTCTGTTTCCTTTTCCTACGGGTCATGGGAATAGTAACCTCGCTCCCATCGGAGTCGAGGTTAACGCCTACTCTTTCGAGCAGGGCGTCACAATAAAAGCTTCAATCGACCAAATCGATGCGACGAAGAGACTGCTGGCTTTCTTTTTCTGTTAAAGTCGAACAGCTTCGCAGCATTCTAGAACCTCAGTCGGCGTGCACGAACAAATATTCAATCGCTTGTCTTTCTTTCTCCCGTCGCTATATTGGTCTTCCTTTCAAGCTTTGGTGAAACGGATGAGCGAAAGAGCGCTCGACTTTGATAGTTTTCTCTTTCATGAAACACATCAACAGCAGGGATGGAAAATCATTTACATTCATTTCGTGCATTCATTTACATTCATTTACCTCTAACTTTTTTCATCAACAGAATACCGTAAAATGGAGTACGAAACTTTTGTAGCTTTCAATATTAACTACAACTTTTGTTAACAACTCAAATCTGAATCTCTTATGCATGACGAACTAGAGCTGGCAGAACATATTATTGTTTTTCAGTGAATGCAATTTACATTCACTGAAAAAAATGGTGGGCTCTTATCGCTCTGATTCATCATGCATAAGAGATACTGATTTGAGTTGTTAACAAAACATGTAGCTTATATCAAAGCCTACAAAAGCTTGAAACACTATTTTACGGAATTCTGTTGATGAAAAAAGTTAAAAGCAAATGAATGTAGGGTAAACGCTCCTATAGTTGCGGTACGTTAGAAGCGTTAGGCTCCTATAGTTGTGTATTGAGTCTCCATACACAACTATAGGAACCTAACGCTTCTAACGTACCGCTACTATAGGAGCGTTTACCCTATATGAATGTACGAAATGAATGTAAATAATTTTCCATCCCTGATCAACAGAGGTTTCATGACGTATATGACGGAAAATGAAAATACATATTTAAAGCATTTCTCACTTGAAAGCACTTGAAGATTACCCGTAATATGTTTAATTTATCCTCCATCCACATATTTATCTAAAAAAAATTAACGAAATCGGAACATAACGCATTTTAAACAAATTGAAAGAGCGGTGATAGAGTGTCCGTGGAAGGGGATTGAAAGCCATAATGAGGTTTCGTTTAACTAGAAAATCGACATTACTTACATTGAAAGCGATGAGCCAGCGTTTCCTTCTAAGCGTGCTTCTTTTTCATTATCATTTCTTGCTGATAGTCTAGCTAGGCGTTATAGAAATGAAGCGTTGAACACGTTTGTATGAGAGAAACAAAACTCGAGTTCATTTTAGAGCTTCGAAAATGTAGAGCCCTGCTTTCGAGTTGTCCAACAAGGGAAGCACATTCCAGCTCAAGGCGAGTTTTCGTCTCCTTGAGCTGTTTGATTTTTCCCTTGCCAAGGGCGACCTCCTTTCGCAGGCTTCCACCAACTTTTCCAGGAGCTGTTTATCCTTGTCAGTTGGTGTTTCGGCATCAGGCAAGAGGTCAGTACCAACCTCTTGAGTTAGCACTTCGCCCTTCCTACTAGTAGCCTTACCACTCGTAACTGTTACCCGGCAGGCGGACTAGCACCAACCACAGTACGCTTGCACTGGGTAGTCCCCTTTTTACCGGTCTTGGCACCCTTAGCCCTGAGGGATAGATTTCGCAGTCCCCTGCTTAGCCTTCTTTTTCTTCTTCCTATTTTGAGGCAAAAATAACACCTGAGAACCCTTGCCAGAGTCAACAGGCGCAGCCCTAGCAACCTCTGCATAGGACTTCCCACTTTTTTCGGCGGCATAAACCTTCTTGGCAACCCCATAGGGGACACTTCTTCTTCTTCTTCGCATTTCAAGCTTATTGCATATCGCATATTAGCTTATTGCGTGCTCTCAACTTAGTGTTCTAGATGCATTTCCACAGTTATTAATTGAGAGCTTTCGATGCCTGTACCATTTTTGCATTGGTATAATTGTGTGGCAAGTCCAATCATACTTCTATGCCCAGGGAAGTCGAGACATTTTCAAACCCGAAAAATTCCTAGACTGGACCGGGAATTGAACCCAGCCACCTCCAGCATGGTCTTGCTTTGTAGCTGCGCCTTTACCGACTGAGCTAAGGGAGGCCCCCCATAGGAGACACCTAGGTTGGTTTTAATCCGCAGTATATCAGCTTCCTGCACGTAGGTAGGGCACCTACGGTTAGTCGGGTGATGATTGCCTGGACAATTGGAACAGAAGGCTTTCGCGCCACATTTGTCGGCAATTGAGTGGACCCCTGAACAGACCATGTACCTGTTCTTGTTCTTACAATCCGCGCGACCATGCCCATACCCATAGCAGTTGTAACACTGCAAGGGCAAGGCGTAGTACGCTCGGGTTCTAATACTGAGGAGACCAAACTTAACCGTTTCCGGAAAGCTGGTCCCCTCGAAGGGTCGTCTACTTTTTTAGAAGCGTACGTTTTTTTTTAAAGCTGTGCTTATGGGTTTTGCAAGTGGCTTAGATCTATGATTTAGATTAATGGGCACAAATGACAACGGAACGGTCCCCCGGAAGATCCGAAACATCCACACAAGTAGTCAAACAACGGAACTGATCCTATAGGACCTTGATGGCCATGAGACCGTCCTCCGGAAGATCCAGAACATATCTATTTAAAAGCGTTTCTCTGAACTCAGACAATTTACTTGGGAGTTCTATTCAAAACTCTTGTAAAGTTCTTCCCAAAACTCGCTTGGAAATTTTCTATGAAATACTTTGATGTTAGCCCTTGAATTCATTCAAAAGTGCCCTCCCGAATTGCTAAAATTCTCTTAAAAATTATTTAATTTATAATTTTATTCGAAGAGAGAACGAAGTATATTTATTCCCGATTTGTCATCGACATTGACGGGTTTTTCTAGATGGAATCTCGAATCAGGCCATCCTGACAGAAAATAAAATTTTGGAGTAGTCGGGAGGTACGGTCAACTCTCCACAATTCAATATTCTATATCTCGATATTTTCTTTCAACTCGATGGATTCGGTGATCCCTTCATTTTTCCATGTATCGTACTCTCCATAAGTCAATATTTCCACTAGTTGATGCCTTTTGTGGTCGATGTTCTATGTAGGGTTAATTTGATTATATTATTCTATATGTCAAAGGCATAGCTTCTGAATTCTGTGATTTTGATGTTAAAATCAAAGAGATTTTGAAAATATTTTAACTGATGGGCATATTGAGGCCGTGTTCCATTTGGTGAATTTTCACTTAAATTTGACAGATGGAAATTTTTCAAATAAACCTGATATTCCACCAGACTTATTTCTGACAGACTGGGAATCAATTTGGACAAATACCTTTTCAAAAATTGGACGATCAACAACAGAGGGATTTTCGAAGATTTTAATTTATTTTCGAAGCGTCAAATTGAAGTGAAATTTCGCCAAATGGAGCCTGAGTGATCAGAGCTCATCCGCTCCATCACAACATGTTTCTGGTGTCCTTGGAAGAATTATCCTTATTTTCTCGTCAAAATCTATCATTAATTAAATCAAATTTGAGTATTGGCAAAAGTTCCAGATTCCAGGGCGAATGCTACCCCTTAAACAGTAACTTAATAATTTTCAGATTTTTATTTTTAATTTCCGAAATCCAAGAATCTTTATAATTTTAGGTACCTACTAGAACTTTAAACATTTTATGTGCGCAATCTTCAAAGCTTTTCAAAGTCTCTGATATATTAAATTTCATAGAAAAATTTCGAAGTCTGCGACCGCTACTGGCATAAATACGTGCCATAAACACGAATTATGCAAATAGAAGGAATAAAGATTGACATTAGAATAAACACATTCAAATTGAGATAATTGAGATCCGAGACAAATTTTTAAGATTTGATTGATTGAAGAATCTGTGACTGTGAGATTTAATGCAAATTTCAAAATCATGAGTCATATGCCTAACATTCTGAGAAAAGAAAATTTTATAAGGCTGAAGAAAATGTCCAATTTCTGTACCTTACAAAAAATAATAATCTACGCTTGAAGGAATTTTCAAGATTCTGAAACGAAGATTCAAATGTAGGATCTTGATTTTTTTTCCAAGATCCCAGATTTGAAAACAAATACTAATATAAAGACTGGAACGCGCAAAAATTGGTCGATAAAAAAATCGTTTCTTTCAGTCAAAATTCATATCACAAAAATCTTCTTATTTTTCTTTTGGTAGTTCAATTCATATATTTAAAGGAAAAAAATGTTCGTTTATTCTTTTGGTTTGCCAAATCCGAACTGCCGTGCCTTCCGCTTAACCCCTTCCATTAAATTTTGCACAGTGGTCTCATCGACCTTATTCGCCGCCGAACGCCAGGTACGTTTAAACTGCTGCTCGTTTTCCATGGATTTATTAGTTTTTTTTTTAGATTCCGTTTGACCAAGACCCAATACCGTTCGATAGGGCGGAGTTCTGGGCTGTTGGGAGGGTTGTGGTCTTTGGGTACCACAACCACGTTGTTCGCATCGTACCACTCGATTGCCTTTTTTCCCATAGTGGCAGCTCGCCAAGTCCGGCCAGAACAGCACAGGTCTATTATGTTGCTTTAGGAATGGTAGCAGCCGCTTTTCCAGGCACTCCTGGACGTAGATCTCTTGATTGATGGTTCCCGTAGTAATGAAAATGCCGCTTTTTAGACCACACGTGCATATGGCCTGCCAGACGAGATATTTTTTTCGGGAACTTCGATAGTTTGATGGTTTTGAAAATTTCAGGCACCTTCCCTTTTCCTGATGCGGTATAAAACTCCTGTCCCGGAAGCTGCTTGAAGTCCACCTTCACATAAGTTTCGTCGTCCATGACGACACAGTCGAACTTTGTGAGCGGATTCGTATACAGCTTTCGGGACCGCTGCTTTGCCGAAGTGTTTTGTTTGTAATCTCGGTTCACCACCTTCACCTTCTTAAACGTCGACAACCCGGCTTGTTTCTTGGCCAGCTGCACAGTAGTATGGAAGACATTGAGCTTGCCAGCGACGTCCCGGATGGAGAGGTTAGGATTCCGCTTATATTTCACCGCCACCACCTTCGTCGTTGCTGCCACGTCCAGATTACGATTGCCGTTTCCTTGCGGTCGACAGACGCTCCTCAAACACTTTTAAAACGTTTGTAACGGTCGATTTGGCCACATCCAGCAATTTTGCCAACTTGGCGTACTTGCTGCCAACTTGGCCAACTTGCTGCTCGAGTAAAATTTTGACCGCTGCTCCTCTTGTTTGGACGTCATTTTGAAATCTGGAGAGCAAACGGTGAAAACTCATCATAGCAACCATTGTATATACACTCAACTTCCAAATGCAGCATTTCAGGTTTTTTTTAAGGATTTTTAACAGTAATACACTAATTTGAAGTTGACCAATTTTTGCGCGTTCCAGACTTTAATCAATATTAAAAAAATTTAAAGGATCATGGGCTTGAAGAAATATTCATGATTCTGGAATTTCGTGGCATCTTAAAGAGAATTCTAAGGAGTATTCTAAGAGAATTTTGACTGGAATTCCATCGTACTGTTGAGGATAACTTCAAGCAAAATCTATGGCATTCTGAGGACCTTTGGATTCCTGGTAAATGCTCAGGAGATGGCCAAGAGAGTTATGGGAAGAATTCCTTAGTAGTTCAGAGAAAAATTCAACCGGGAAGAGCTTCAATTTAATTCTAAGTAGAATTCCAAGGTGAGAAGAAAATTCAAAATATTATTGAAGCATAATTACTAAGCAAATGTGAGTGCACTGCAGTGGCGTCGCCGTAACCTCTACCTGTTCAACAACTCTCACAACGTAAACAAATTAAACAATATTGATTCCAATGGATACAAATCAGTGAAACTAGAAGATCTCGTCTTTTGAAACTGATTTGAATGCAAGTATGACCATAAATAACATTTTCAAAATTGTTGAACAGGTAAAAAGTGAGGTTACACGACGCCACTGAAATGAGAGAATAATTCCAAGGGAATTCTGAGGAGAAATTCGACGGGAGATCGAAGCATGATTCCCCGGAAGAAGAGAAGAAAACTTAATGTATGCCAAGGAATTATGAGAAGAATTACCGGTGAATTCATGAGAATTCCAAGGGAGTATAATTTCAGGAGAATTATGAGGAGAATTGGATGGAAGTTCTGAGGATAAATCCAAACTAAATTGAAGGTGTAATCCAAAGGAATGGGGCCTCCCTTAGCTCAGTCGGTAGAAGCGCAGCTACAAAGCAAGATCATGCTGGAGGTGGCTGGGTTCGATTCCCGGTCCAGTCTAGGAATTTTTCGGGTTGGAAAATTTCTCGACTTCCCTGGGCATAGAAGTATGATTGGACTTGCCACACAATTATACCAATGCAAAAATGGTACATCGAAAGCTCTCAATTAATAACTGTGGAAGTGCATCTAGAACACTAAGTTGAGAGCAAGCAGTAAGCTAATATGCGATATGCAATAAGCTTGAAATGCGAAGAAGAAGAAGAAGAAGAATCCAAAGGAATTCTAAGGAGATTTCCAAGGAAATTCTTAAGAGAGCCTGAAAGGGATTCCACCGAGTATTCCAATGAGATGAGAGTGGAATTCCATGAGAATTTTAAAAGTAATTTAAGCAGTGGCGTTTCCTTAACCTCAATCTTCCTGTGCACCAACTCTGAAAATATAAAAAAAATATCAACAAATAGTGCTTGCAATGGATAGTTATCGAGATACGTAAGTGCTAATAGAAGATTAAGTGAATTTTTCAACCGATTCGAGTATGAATATGGCATTAAATCTGGTTTTGAAAGTTGGTGCCCAGGAAAAAAGTGAGGTTACGGAACGCCACCGAATTTAAGGAATAATTTTATCGAAGCTTTGGAGTAATATGTTGTAAGCAAATACTGAGAATAATTCCAAAATTATCAGAAGAGTATTGAGGAGAATTGTATGGTAATTATGCTACAATTATTAGAAATTCGATATGAATTGCAAAGCGAATTTCAAGAATTTTCTTAATTTCTAAAATGTTTTGAAGAAGATTATGTGAATATCACCATGGATTTCTTAGATTATCTCAAAAACAGGAATACATCTCAAAGTAAAAAAAGATTCAGATAAGATGGATGATTGATATAAATATTAAAAATGCTGGTGTTTGTAACATTGCTAGTTAAAAATAAATCAAATGTTTAAGGCTTCTTTAGCGTTTTAGGGTTCTTGCACTTTGATAATTTTTAAGATACTGAACTCAAACAAATTTTCGGAACTCCAGGGCACTGTGAATTTTTAAGATCTGAGATTTAAAACGATTTCCGATATTTCGAAATTTGTACACATTGAAATTTTACAGACTTGAAGATATTTTATTCAAGACTTCGTAGCAGATTTCTCTTTCTTTAAAATATGGTCATTTCAGTCGAGATTTTGCCCCCTTTATTTCGAAACCTGATTACACCCTTGCTCATAATAACAATGTTTATAAGCTGCTTAAAATATGAAGCCAAAATCTACTTCAAGCTACAAGTGTCTTCACATGTCTTCAAAATGTCTACAGAAAACAAAAGTCTTCACGGGATTTCAAATGCCTTCCAAATGATAACATGTCTTCAAATCTGGCAACACTGACTCAGAGATATAGTGCCAGTGAAGTGATCAAAACAGTTTTGAAGCAACACCCGCTATGCGGTAGATCTAACCACATTCATATTTAATTTATTTGTGATTATATTGAACTGCATACACATCCAGCATTTTTTTTGGGCGACATTGGGACAGGTAGCCAAAACCAGGCTTGATGGAGCCTCGGTCGCGAGTTTGAAATGAGCCGAGCGCAGCATTTTTCTGAGGAGTAGCATGCCATCTGCCATATCATTCCACTGAGCTTCAGAGCTTATGAGCGAAGGGGCATAAAATGAGAGTGAGGCTCATCGAGCTATGGAGAGTTGACTGTAGAAAAAGTTCTCAAATATAGAAACGTCGACAAATTTTCATAACTCTGGAACCTAAATAAGTGTTCTTAATCGTAATCTTAAAACAAATATCATTATTCTGGAACGAGGAAAATTTTCCCACGTAGAAAGTTCACGGACAAAGAAAATTTGTACATGCGTTTATGATTTAAAATCTCGATCTTTTGAAAAAAATGTAAGACTGTGGGATAAATTTTAGAGATAATGGACATTTTTTTTTAATGCTGGTCCTTAGAAATTTGTGAAATAAAAAAAACATGTAATAATGTTTGATATGTAACAATGTAAGTTCACAGTCCTAGAAAATTTGAAATGATTTAGAAACATAGAAAAGTTTTCATGATCTAGAACATGGAAATTTTTCTTAGATCCGGGCTTGAAAATTTGTTGATTCCATACTTGTGAAAAAATGACATATTATGGGCCTAGAAAAGAACTCAAGCTTCTTCTACATGCGTTTTAGATTCGAAGCAACCGAACTTCAAAGATTATTCAAAATTCAAGTCTTTGGAAAAATCTCTAGAACTTGCAAAGTTTCCTAGACAATTTTTCAACATTTTATGCTAGGAAAGCTTTCAAGATGACGAAGTAAAAAAGCCAGCATATTGGAACTGGAGTTTTTTTTCGAAACCTTTGAAAATGTGTGATATTTTGAGATCATAGGCAATGGAAAAAATGTATAATCTAAAATATATTTGAAGATATCGGACTTGAAACAAATAGGCCACACTATTTAAGAATTTAAATACCTGGATTTTTCCCAGTTGTCTAACCTAATTTTGCTGGTTTAATTATAACAGCTAAATATGATAAAATATCTCAAGTAACATCACAAGTTTTATCGCATGATAAAACCAAAATTCTTACTTGAAGCATAGATTATTATTTCACATAAGTTTTGACGCTTAATAATGCAACATGTAGTAAGGTCAAAATACATTAGAATTAAGAAGAAAAATGCAAGAAATTCCAACGAGGATCTTTGACCAAATCTTAAAAAAGTCTCCACGGAATTTAAAGGGGATTCCAGGAGGATGATTTGAGAATGCTTAGCAAAATTTTAAGGGAACTTCCTAAAAAGAAAAATCCTGAAGATACCTAAATATATTTTTTTAGATTTTTAAGACAATTGTAGATTGATTTCTAATTATTTCCAAGAGGGGACTCCAAAAGTGGTATACAGAGAATTTTAAAGGCTTTCAGGTACAATAATTTAAATAAAATTCCATAGAAAATAATAACTTTATTCAGGGGCATCAAGCGAATTTAAATCTGAAGACATGTTGAGATGATTCTAAGGAAAATCTTTAAAAAAATTCAATGATGTCCAATGATGCGTTATTTTCTAGAAATGTAGAAATTATCTACATTCCTAGGTAATTCATAATTAACAAGAAAATTTTAGTTAAAATATATACAAATATATTTTGAGAATACAATCAAATTCCGCGTTATTTCTTGGTTTATCAGTGGCCACTCTGCTTATTTCTAGATCAAGGAGTTGAAAAAAATTACAATATTAGTGATTTTTGTCAAAACCAATTGGACAAGTAACGTCACGTCTGTTCGCAACAATTCTACTAACATTTTACACTCTGATTTTCAATAAATCTTTCTGGACATGGTGGGCAGAGTGACTTTTTAGCGACTGACTGGAAAAAAAAGTACATATGGAAGGAATGTTCCAAAAGTCTCCAAGATTGCATCAAATTGTCAAATTTTGTTCTACAGTTTAAATAAATTAGTATGCATAAGTCCAAAATATTAAAAGTTTTTAAGAGTCTCGGGATTATGTAAATGTCTTTACATGTAATTTTTCGAAGGCCGAGTGTTGGAAGGAATGATAAATTGAACTTGAAAATTTATTTAGAATACGAAGAAATCCATTGGAATCTCGAGCTGAAAAATCTGTCAAAGATTACCTGAGAAAATTTCGAGATTATGGAATTAGGCCAGTTTATCACATTCTTGGAATTTAAAAAAATCAAATATGGTGTGATAGCCAAGATCTCAGATTTACAAAAAAAAACATCACTTGGACAACATTTAAATATATTCTATCGATAATTCTAAAGGAGTTCTGATGTGAAGTTCCAGGTAATTTTGAGAAGTATTTCAAGAAAATTGTACGGAGGAATAAAGGTAAATCCCAAGGCAGTTATGAAGAGACTATTATGTGTATTGTGAGAAGAACTTCAGGGATTTTTGAGCCAAATTTAAAAAAATTCTGAGTAGCATTCCAGGAATTCCAAAAAATCAGGGTTCAATGAGAAATATTCGAAAAATTGGATTTACAATTTTCATTAACATACTTCGATTAACATCGGTAGAACGAAATGTCAAGATTCCAATCAAATTCCTCCGTATATCCCGGTTGTTTTAGATTCCCAGTTAATTCCCGCATCAGGCTACCTACCCTGAATCTAGATTTCCTCGCCGTGATTTTAAGTAAATTTTTGCTTTGCTAGATTGAACAATATTTACTACATATTGATAAGACTGCAAATTGTCGATGGTCCTGTGACCCGCACCGGGCGCAAACCAATCCCGGGACCAATAACTGGCCATCGAACCAAATACGGCTGCATCGCTGTGTTGGTAAACAAAAGAGTCCCCCCATTATAGCAGCAGCTCGATGACGGCGGTAGCAGCAGAGCAGCACTGGTGGATAAAACCAAAACAAACACCACTTTGACAACGTACCAGCAGCAGCAGGCCAGGTCTCATACGTCAGGGCCAACTGCGGCAGCGGTGACACAAACACATCCGTAACATCGCCTATTCCGTTCCGTGTGTAGTGACCAACCACCAACCAACCAAAGCGCAGTCTGGGTCTGACTTTGAATGTGACTGACTGAAATTCGAGATATTTTTTTTCCTCGATAATGTTCTTGAATGTCGTCTGCGTGCGCCTCCGTAAAAAGAATCCACTGCATTAGTTATTTTGGTAGTATTTCATGTACTATCAGACCATGCGATGATAATACGGTATGCTGAATTATTGCAAAAATAGGCGTTAAGACGGCTCAGTAACCTGTCGTCGAATCCGCAAAATAATAAAAAAGAAGATGAGAACAACCCTGAAAAGGTGTGAATTAAATTAATTTCAGGGGCAAATCAAAATATTACATAGGCCTCACAGCGGCGAGTTTTACTTTGCAAGGTGGCGAAAGCTTATTTTGTTTTCTCTCGCGTTTGATAATTCAAACTAGAAAGGAAGGAAGATGGAAATGAAAACAAAAATTATTTACATCGCTAACTCACTGACTGACTAGTTTTCATTTAAGGCCATGACCCGCCTGACAGTTTCGTGTTTCACTGTTTTCTGTTTGCCCGTTCATAGCCACTTATTTTTAGCGGCGAAAATTTCACCAATGTAGAAATTTCGCTTCCGATGAATACAATATTTTGGTGCAATTTTCGAAAAAGAGGCCTGGATACTAACCTTAAAAGAATCCTCGTCGCCAGATGTCACGAGCTTGAGAAGAACACTTAGCTATGCAGCAGAATCCGTCTGGAAGCTTCCGCTATCAATCCTCCCACGTAGAGCAAAAAATCCACGGGAAAAACAGGAACCGGATCAATACTTTGAAAATACACACCGATATATACACAATTCACTTTCGTGCCCCTCGAATGGAACCACTTTCTTCCTCTTAAAGATACATGATCTAGTGGACCGCGCCAGACACTCGTTTTCTCACTCGTATATTTCGAGACGATCACAGCAGCTTTCTTCTTCGATAGCGCGACTCTTTGATAACACACCTTTTTTTTCGCTTACTTCTCCACAATCAAAACACCACAATTTCCCAGTAGAACTTTTCAACTTCCGCTTTCCTGCACCTGTTTCCGTTTTCCGTTTGTATTATTTCTTTCCTCGCGCAATATTCTTCCGACCAGTCCAGGTCGAATCCGCGTTCCAAACCCTTCTCGGCGACACTTTTCTCGAACCTCTCACTCTTTTTACACACACCCGATCCCCGATCACTACGCTATATAGAGGTGTACACACAATAATTTGCACAATCTTTTTTTTTCCAGAGCGCTCCACCGCGACTCTTCTGTTGGACAACCTTCGGAAATCGGAATTCCTCGAACCTACGCACCTTCACGCGCGCGACACTCGACCGTAAGCGACCTCCGCGATAAACGCCCGTGACACGCGATATCCTTCTACTATAGTAGGTAGTAGGCTGGGCTATTTTCCAACCCAGAATTTATCACCAGTCCCTGGCGAGTTTTTCGGACTCTGTGAAATTTTTATCGACGACACTTTTCCTCTTCGAGCGCCTCTTCTTCTATGCACATGAGTTCGTGTTTGTGACTGACCCGACGACGAACGAGCTGTTTCTTTTCGCTTCCATACACTGGCGTAGACTTTTTTTTTTACCTGCACAACATAAAGCCCTACAGTAAAAGTACGGACGACTGAAACCAGAAAACTGATAAAAGTAACCACTGGAAGTTTTCTCCTACCTGATTACCTTACCCGAACGATGACCCAAATGATAAAACAGGTTATAACTATTCCACAAATGGTTTGGATGATACCCTGAACACGTCGTTAAAGCAAAATAACCATACATATTTTATTAGAGAAACGTGGGCGAGCACCAGTTACGCCAAACCGACGATCAAATGCATTGTTTACAAAAGCAGATACGTCCCTTTGAAAAAGAACTCGCGAACTGTTGCTGCAATCGAGCAACAAAGCAATGCATTTTGACAGTTTGTCCGCTTGGAACAACTTTTGGCAAATGTCTATACTTTTACTGTAGGGCTTTTACAGAACACGGTTCGCTGTTCGATACAGCGTGATTTTCTTGCTGCTGTTATTCCCACACCGCTTACAGTGTTTCTTGTGTTATGTTGTATTTATTTGTGTATACACAAAACGCACGTATATTCAGATTGCACCAACACTAGACCGCGTTTCTTTTGGAGAAACGCAGCTTTGAATGTGGGTGTGCGAACCCAGAGCAGAAGCAGCTCGATTTGACAGCTACACTCAGGAATGCGAACCGGTTCGATCCGGACCCGCGGAGAGGCGCAGCGTTATGACGAGGATGATCAGGTAACACTCCAGCTGGAACGATGCAGCAGTCAAGAGATTTTTTATAGAAAAATCTGGAAAGTTTATAGGGCGAATCTGGAATATAATGTATGTATGTATGTATGTATGTAAGGTAGCCACCATCCCTTCGAAGATCTTGTCTTGTATGCAGCTCCACTTAATAGCAAGATCAATTTGAGCTACCGATCTGAATTCACAATATCGCTGTATGAAGGGCCAAAAACGGTGGGGTGGACCCGTAAGCAGAGGCACTTACGCGAAATCCACGGGAATTTAAGAATCTCCTTCCAACGATACGATCCAACAAATCGAATAACGCAATTCGCAATACTTATTAAGCTTCCTACAGGATGGTTTGTTAAGAAGGGCGCGTCAATCTCCATGAAACTGTTGGAGTAGAATTCACACCATCACAATCGAATCGGTAGGATAAAGAAAATGATAGTGTTTATTCCCTCCTAGACTCCGGTTGTCATACCACTCCAATCGTCCAGTTCCAGGTCAAATGATACCCTGATGCTCCCTCCCAACCCAGTATTTATTTATATATATAGTAAACATATGTAATGGAGAAATGAAATATATCAGAACATTAAAATACGTAATAATGAAAATACATTTATATGGATAAAAAAAAAAACTGGTATCCCGCAATGAAAATAATAATTATTTTACATACAATATGATGCAGCTCTATGTCTCCTCAGCTCCCAATAAGGAAGATGTAACCCTGAAATTTCCAGATTATATTATGCAAATAAATATTTTTAGCTAGAATGATACTTGATATGTTTGTGTTGTGTTATGTTGTGGGAGAGCTTGGGATTAAACCCATGATATTCTGCTCATTAAGCAAAACCGATCCCTCTAAGGTTATCGAGCATCTCAAAACCAAAACACTAGATGGCAAAACATGATTAAGCCCTCACCTGGTATGTAATGAACAACAGAAATACGCGATAATTCATATATTTTCAGCATATGATGCAATATCACAACTGTTGATAAAAGGAACGGATCCCATCTTATTTAAGACCTGGATGACCTGAAATGTGTGTAACCGGGTTAATACTTATTTAAATGTAAATGAAAATGCGTTATAATGCCATGTAAAAAGATACAATAAACACAAGATTTTTACAAAACAGATAACGAACGATTCAGATTTCTTTTCAAGCTGACACTATGCTTCCCTGGAGCCGCTCATAATAGCTAACATTAAGAATTAAGTATAATAAAATGTAATTTACAATAATATTAAATGATGTAAAGTCAACAATGAAAGATATGTAGTACTATAAACACTATACAAATAGGATAACCAATAGCTAGCTTAGCTTAGATTGACTGCACTCCGTGATTGATCAGAATCAGTGAAATTGTACAATGAATCAACTGAATGGGGCTGGGAGTGACCGTCCATTCTCATTGTACAAGTTTCAGTGTTTCTATATGTTGTAGATCAATAACGGCGCCGGCCACGTCCTTGCAATCAGGTGGGAGTAGGGAAGGAATATTAGAGTGACCTTTGTTGTTTGTGGGCCGTGTTTACCTCTGCACCCCAACAAAAGACACAGAAAAGGAGATTTTGTTAGTAAGTTGGGTTCGTTGGATCAGGATTCACCTTGATAAGTGATGCGACCATGGTTTTAAATGAATCAGTGTTATCATGCATTATACTTGGATTTGCCCGAAGCCAAAACCAAATGGTGTATCATTGGGCCTTAATTCGAGTGTCACTACACGGTGATAAGCAAGTGATACTCAGAATAAGAGCCGTGATTACCGTACAAATCAAATGGGAATCACTTCACCGTGACAAGTGACAACTTTTCACCGTGATGCGACACCCGTAATAAGCCCCATTATAATATAAATCTGAAGACGTTCCATCATCGAAATGCTGAAAATAAACTTAGAGCATGAGCATGAGCAAAATTGATCGCCCGCGACTGCCAACACCAAAGAGCTGAAAACCAATTCAAACAAATCAAATCAACAGACAAAACCAGGGTGAAAGCTGTAAGAGTAAATCATTACAGTATAAATCTAGTGATGTTCCGTCATCAAAGAGCTGGAAGAAAACTCAAATAATTTAAATCAATAGATCCAGTCTGAATGAAGGCTGCAAAAAGAGAATAATTATACAGCAATGACCCCATTTTGTCAGCTAGCAAAGTATGTGTACCTTAAACATTCATCTTGAAGGAGGAAGGTATGAAATTACAATGATGTGGAATTATTGAAAAATAACAGTCTGATGCGCGGAGAGATTGACAGGATCGGGTCATAACTGTAATGTGAATATTAGGAAGATTTATCATCATCAAACTATTCTTGAATTGACCTGGAAGAATGCTTGTGAATAATTGTTATACAGATAAATTAAATTGATAAACTAAATGGTTCAAACAACAACTCCAGCCTGTAAAAAAGCTGAAAAAGGAATCTTTACAATGTGGATCCCCGACAGTCTTCTACTCAGTAAGCAAAAATGGCAGCCACCAGGCTAGTAGAGCTGCTCAATTTAAATATTGAAACCTTATTTTGTGAAGTTCTTAAGAATACCAATTGAAACACAATGTAAACAAATAAAAGTTAAGAGTCTCATCCGAATCAAATGATTCCAAACGATACGCATTCATAGAAATTAAGTTTAAATAGACAAAAGTAGAAAAATGGAACAATCTCACCAAATCAGTCCAACTGAATCCCTTGCAAGCAGCTATGTCACGCTTGGTGTAGTAGCTCCGATCATAGACCCGCCCTACGGGGATCAATCCTCTGGCCGAATGTAGTCGATTGCTCTATGACGCGAACACGAAGCGACCGCTCACAAAATCATACAACGCGTAAACAAACTGAAATCAAAAACTATCACACGCAGTGTTGCCATTATTCCAGATTTATCTGGATTTTCCAGATTTTCAGTCGTCTAGCCAGATACACAGACAGGTCACGTTTATATCCAGATTTTTTAAATATGTTCCAGATTTTCCCAGATTTTTAAAATGTGTTACTTTATAAATATCACTGCAATTAATGGACCCTCTAATCAAAAAATAAAAAACCAAACTTACTACTTTAATTACTAAAGGCCATCAACGTTGGACATTATTGCAACATCATACATGGAACTGTTACAACATGTTTGCAATGGGTTGCAGAATCTTGAAAATTGAGACATTTTCTAAACATTATTGGCAGTAAAAAATCCTCTAATTTTTTAAACTATCGAGCCAGGATTTGTTTTGTGTTTTTGTTTAGATTTTGGCTATATTTTTTTTAATCCTGGATTTATAAAAATCAATATTTCAATATGGAGGAATTTTCCTAATTTTGGAATTTAGCGAAATCGCAAACTGTTCAGGATTGAAAACAATAATTGAGCTTTGGAAAATTAGCAAGGCTTTTGAATCTAGACAACCACCAGAACTTTGAAGTATGTTCGTAATATTTTTGAGGATAATGAATTTAATAGAATTTTAAAATACCTGTGAATATTGAGTTATCTTAGCAGTCTGAAATACTTTAGAATTCTGAATTGCCCTAGATTTCAGAATTTTAAGGTAATTCTGAAAATAGTTTACAGTTAAGTGTAAGTATGTCTGTGCAATCTGTGATTGAAGTGAAGACGGTATAAATTGTCTTTTGCAATCTCTGATGACAATTGCATGGAGATTTTGTGAAGAAAGGAAATAGTTAGAATTTGGAAGAGAAATCATAGAAAATTCTTAAGATGAAATTTAAGGAGAATGCTGATATGAATCATGGGAATAATTTCAATGGAATTCTGTCCAATTTTTCTATGGAGATTAGGTTTTATCAAGTTTTAAGAAATCTGGCAATTTCTGGGAGACTTTCAAGGCTATTTTGGCACAGTACTTGAGTACTTAGAGTATACTGAAGAGAATAAGTCTGAGAAGAATGTGACGGTCATTCTGAAGAGCGTACCAAGGAAATTATTAAGAACATTCTAAGGGAATTTCATAGAGAAAAATTATGCCAATTCTTGGAAATTATTACAAGTTTAAGGGAATTGTGGAATCAGAGAGCGATTAATAAGAGATTACAAGAGATAATGCTAAGCACTATTAGAATGTTACTGAAAAGTTTGGATATTATCATTATTGTTTAGGGGAATCCAGAATAGAAGTATGATGAAATTCTAGGATGATTAACATTGAACTCTGTAAATGAAGTACATTCAGACTAACACAAAATTTCATGATCTGGGACCCAGGAAAAATATAAATTTCTGAATTTAGAATCATTTCAAGATCCTGAGACTTCAAAAATGACGCCTTCAGACTTTCATTTTATTTATATAATAATATTATTCTTTGTAATGGTCATGTGGAGTAATCCGTAGTTTAGGTAAACTGTGCGTGAGTACCACGATGTTAGGCTTTGATTCTCACTTCAGCCAGGAGAATTTTAGCTTGAAATAAAATTGCCTACTGGTCTACCGAGTGTTTTGAGTTTAATGATGTCAAGAATGAAATTGGAAGTCTGATCAATCACAGAGTAATATTAGAATGATATAGAACTAATAAAATCTTTAAGACATATTCTGGTACTGCATCAAATAGTAAGGGCTAAATCGAGTTGCTTGAATCTTTGCTGGTTCAGAATTCTAAAAATATTTTCTGCAGTATTTTACCAAAAATTTAAATCAATTTTGAAATGCTGCGGAATGGATATTTAAACTTTTTGGGAACACTGTGTCAATACTTTTCTTAACTTTTGGATGATTTTAGCAATGCTAACAAGTTGGCTTTATATATTTTTTTAAACATGGATTTCATAAACATTATGGTGGACTTTGAATTAATTTCAGATGCCAATTTTTACGGGAGATTGACACATCACTTTGATTTCAATAGCATTATGTTAAAAACATGATTTTTTTGAACATTCCAGATTTTTCCAGATTTTATATTTTGACTGGTCCAGATTTTTCTGAATATGACCTGGCAACGCTGATCACACGCGACGCCACAAATTTCTGTACCGGGAGCAGAAGCGAAGAAAAAAAAACAAAAACGCAGATAGCGACATTTCTTCTGATGCCTGCAAACATGATGCATCACGTTTTCTTTTTCGATTCCAAAACTTCTCGGAAAGCGAGAAAACCACCAATCACACACGTATAACCGTCCGGGAGGCAGAGTGCCAGCGCTAATCTGGCAAAATCAGCGAACGCACGCACAAAACAGAAATAAACTTATACACAACCGTATCCGAACAGGTTCGAAGCTGAACTGGGCGAATCTGGAATATAATGTAGACAAAAATATTAGTTCCTATATAAAAATATATAGCGGAATTAACGTATTCTCGTCAATCTAAGCAGCGTCTGCATTTCCATTAGCAATTTAACAGCGTCACGTAAACATATGACGTGTTTGTTTGTTTACGTTTTTGTTATCTCCTGCTTGCCATTCTATCCTATCCATTCCAATCGACAGGATCTCGGGTGAGTGTGACTATTGTGGGTAACCTTTCCATTTGAACTGCGTGTTAACCAGATGTTCTATTATCGGCAATCAGGGTTGCTTCCACTCATTTGCTATAAAAATGTTTTTCGGAATTATGAAATCATTAGATATTATAATGATAATTAGCTGAGTACTGCGAACTCAGCTGATTTTATTTTTCAAGTGAGCTAGAAAACATCTTGAAAATCTTTCGAAGTTTCAAAATGTTTTGCTGAAACAGCTCACGAAATTATATATACATGCTGTCAAATGAACTATTGGCTCCTCCTCCTCTGCTCCAGAAATAACGTATACATGGTGATGGGAGTGCACCTGCCCACAAAGCTCACATAACTCTTATAAAGTTTGATTACATTCTTCACAGCAAAAAAATAATTTTGATATCACATCAAAGTGGATGCACTACAATCATGTCGAAAATTTCATGTAATTTTTATGATCACATAAATAAACAAATGCAGTAAAAGCAGCGTAATGTCAGTTCATGCATTGTATTAATGATAATTTTGTCCTTTTTAGCAAGTAATATTACGCCATATTTTCGACATGATTGTAGTGCATCCACTTTGACGTGATATCAAAATTATTTTTTTGCTGTGTTGTTGCTGAACCCAGTTTTGGCATTATTAATATCAAATAAAAACACTTTGTCGAGCATCACGCTCGATGATTTACATTATACGCCTACTAAGGTTGATGTTTCGACAGTTTCATAATTATAATTCTTAATTTGTTTTCAGTAGGTGGCAACACCTTTACTTGTGGTTCAAACAGTAGCTACCTACGTGACTTCTGAGCTCCTTTGAATGTTTGGCTCCCGTTTAACAGTTTGACTCGGCTCCCAGATGACAAGCATTTTGGGTTAGTTCGCAGTACTCAGATAATTAGTACTTGTAAGATACAAGAAAAGGTTGTAAACTAGGTGTTTCACACATAAAAACCTGTGATTATTGCTTTCAGTGCGTCACAATCAGCGATTTTACGATTCTTGAGCGCTCACGAGTCGTAATTCAAGCTGATGTATGAAATATTGATGTACAGTACCCGTTCGATTTTCACAAGTCCAAAAATTGAGTGTTTCCAAAATCGAACGGTTTTATTTTGTAATGTAAATCCGTTAGATTTTGGCATGGTTTTAATCTTGAAGATTATGTTGCGACGACGAATTCAACCTCTTGATAGCTAATGTTGTTTTTATTGCTTCAAGATTTATAGTTTCATCTTCTACTATTCGAGCAAAAAATCACGTCCTGGCTCTTGGAAATAAGTTTTCTTTTTTAACTAGTTCGTTTATTTACTAGGCTCAGTCGTGTGTGACACTTTGCGGAGCCAAAATCCCGTATTTTTTATTAACATTTTAAACAGCAGTAATCTAGGTTCGTATTGGGTACCAATTACTCGTGGCAGGCTCGAGGTTAATGAGTAACAATCTCGATTGGAAAGATCTAGGTAGGAAACAGGTTTCTGAAGCCTCCTTCAGATGCTACTCTTGAACGGTTGATCGAACGCTGGCTGAGCAGGGCAAGTAGCACAGAAGCAGGTGGACAATAAGACAGGGACACATTGGCTGGAAAATGTGTGGAAAGGAGGGGATGGTCACATCAAACCCTAACATCAGACAAACAAAGGAGTTCCCAATACATCTCTTACTTCACGGAAGGGTTGTCTATCTCGGGCCAATAGGGTATCCAATAGTCGTGCTCTGGAGGTGTCATTACCCGGACAATGCCAAACTACCTGACCGATGTCATCATAACCGGTTCTGCACCTACATATATTGCTGTCAACGAGGTTTATTCTGTAGAGATGTGCGTCTAGCGAGTATTGGTTGGACATAAGCGCGCATAAGTCATGACATCACGCGAATGAATCACGGATTTACATCCAGACCTTCGAAGAAACATTTGGAGTAACGGAATGTAACCACCGCCCAAGAGAAGTCCTTGTCCAATCGTTTTGCCAACTTGGAAGAGAACTCTGACATACTAATGCGAAAAATTCATCATGTGAAATTCTTCTATCATAAGTCTCGCCTTGTTGTGCGCCCACCTTTGCGAGAGTCTGCCTTCTCATTGCCTGGGATTGAGCAATGTGAGGGGACCCATACAGAAGTAATCCTATATGATCTTTCGACCAGCAAACTAATCTGCTCCTTTACCTTTGAAAGGAAATAAGATGAGTGCCTACCTTGTTTCATCGACCGAATAGCCTCAATCGAACTGAGAGTATCTGAGAAGATGAAGTAATGGTCTGTGGGCATGTCGGAAATTATCCCCAATGCGAAGTTGATTGCTGCTAGCTCAGCAACATAAACGGAACAAGGTTCCTGAAGTTTCCGGAAGGCGGTTGAGTATTAATTGAAGCCAACGAAGCCAGTGGATCCATCAATGCGTGATCCATCGTGGAAATGATTCAGTTCTCCTAACTTCAAATGCCTACTACGAAGCGCCTTCCTGTTCTACAACAACATTGGGATTCGAGCCTAGAATCGATCAAGAACTTCAATACACAACCTACTTCTGGTTTCGAACGAGTTCTAGGAATGATCTGGATGCCGCAATCGGACGTCTTCACTTTTTCCAGAATTTTCAAACAAGATATTCAACCGATCATAATAGGTGAGACCGTTACAACGAAGAGACAGATGCTACGACTGGTGATGAGTGTATTTGATCCATTGGGGCTCGTATCAGTGTTCGTTATCCATGGGAAAATATTGCTGCAGGTAGTGTGTAGAGCTGGCATCGACTGGGATGATATTCTGTCGGAAGACTTACTGCCGCTATGGAATCGATGGATAAAGATTTTGATGAACCTGGATGAAGTAACAGTACCTAAGTTCAAAGCACAAACGAAGTGACAGACGACTAACTGGCGAAGAAATCCATTAAAATAATGTGGTTCACTGTAATAGAATTTTCTTGGAAGCTTGTGCCATCATCCACCAGATGGGTTAGTTTTTTTGTTTTGATTTGAACAAAGTTGATTTTGTGTACAATGATTCTTTGACAGTGTGCAAAGAGTGCGTATCATTTTGTCATTTTTTTTATGCATTTCAGTTTTGAGTAGAGTGAAAGAGATAGAATCAAAACATTCTGATACATTTGGTGAAAATGCTAGTACAATCCAGTAGTAGTGTTGCCATGTGGTACAATCCAGTAGTAGTGGTGTTGCCATGTGGTACACTGAAAAATTTAAATAGCAGGTTAGTCACCAAAGTTTTCGAGCCGCTCCGTCTGTCACTTCGTTTGTGGTTCAAAGTGCTATCTAACATGAAGCTTTAGTGTGATAATTTATTAGCTAGAGAATGGTCTTAGAAGAGGGTAGGTAGATAGTTTCGTTAGAGTACGGCAGTATGAAAATTGAATAGAAGTTGAAAATGAGCGAAGGGCCATTAATGCGACAGTGCATGTCTTCAAATAGGCAGTATTTGAACAAAGTCAGGCGCACACTTTTTGCCTGTAGATTTGAAGACATACTTCAAACCTCCGCGTACATCGTACGGGTTAGGCAAAGAGTTTGACGTTTGACTTGCACTGTCGTATTATTGGCCCTTCGCTCATTTTCTACTTCTATTCAATTTTCATACTGCCGTACTCTAACGGAACTACCTATTTACCCTCTTCTAAGACCATTCTCTAGCTAAAAATTACCCGTAAAAAAAAGAACCGTAGAGGTACAATGAAATGTATTGTAACCATACAATAGAGTTTATGGTATTTACAATAAATCGTATTATCCACAACGATAAAATAACAATAGAATGTATTGTTTCTACAATAGAATCTATGGTAAATTGGGGAATATACAATAGATTAAGGGGGTCGTTATGTATCTTAACCATACGAAAAATCACTTTTTCCCGAACAAACTTGAACCATTTACCATTAATTGTATTGTTGTTCTATTGTTGAAAACTCTTACTATATGGGACGTATTGTACATCTATTGTAATAACAATATGCTAAAACTTCGTGTACTATATACACACAATAAGATCGATTGTTGGCAATAGATTTACTTGTAACTGTATTTTATTTTATGGTAATTGTATGGTTATTTTTTTCCGGGTATAACACTAAAGCTTCATTTTAGTAGCATTTCCAACCAACTCTGAGTACCTAAGTGTTATTTCTCAGGTTACGATCCAGACAGTTATGAAAACTTGGAACTACATGTATTTATGGATGCAAGAAGACAAATTCGATGTTCACTGGTATTATCAAAAACGAAAGTAGTATGTCTATCCTCGTCTTGAACTGCAGCACTGCAGGTGGCTGTACTTGGAGCACGATTGGCAAATCCATTGAAGAAAACCACACTTTTCGAATTGAGAAACGAGTATTCTGATCACATTCATTCTGTACTATTTTATCCTGGCTGCGATCAGGTCAACGAAGGTAGCAGCAGTGTGTAGCTTTTCGATGTACTGAAATCCTAGATGCGTCACAAGTGGATGAAGGGCGATGGGTTTCCTCACATCTAAACGTTGCAGATGAAGCTACCAAGTGGGGGAAATGTTCCACCCTAAGCGAATACAGTCGTTGATGTAATGTTCCAGGACTCCTGTATGAGGACGAGACAACATGGCCAGAGCAATCGGAAATCTCAAAACAACCTGAAGAACATGAAGAAGAACCAACAATCAATACGAAACGAACGATTTAAAATTGGCTCACTACTTGACTAGCCTATTGGTCCCAAGCAAACGATTAACGTACCCCATTCTAGTCGAAATTCTAGTACTACGCAATGTTTGTTTTGATTCGCTATGAAAGTTTGACAGATGAAATGAGGGGTTATTGGTTTTTCCTATGTTTCGAGGGGTGAATCGATTAGCTTGGGACCGAAGAGAGTACCAGAGCTGAGCCAAAAAGTTGAGCACGTTATTTCGGGACCTTCTAGTCTTAGAGTTACCTCTATTGAAGAACTCCGTACTACCATAGAGGTAACTCTAAGACCACTGGGTCCCAAAGAAAATCATTATTATTTTTGGCTCACTCAGTACCAGAACAACGGTCCCAAGCAGTCCCAAGCTATTTCACTCACCCCTGCATGTTCTGCATGAATCCACACACCCCTGATGTTATCTGTCAAACTTTCATAGCGAATCAAAACAAACATAGTGTAGTAATAGAATTTCAACTAGAATAGGGTACGTTAATTGTTTGCTTGGGACCAATAGGCTACTAAAGTGGTGAGCCAATTTAAAATCGTTAGTTTCGTATTGATTGTTGGTACTACTCACAAAAATGTACACAGATTGTCTCCAAAGTTGTTTGACTTCAAGAGATTTTCTAAATGGGAGTGCAAGCAATTGATAGAAAAGCCACAGTGGTTCGACTAAAACGAACATGCAAGCGGAAGAAACTGTCTGCCGATTAATCCAATGATAATTGCACGGAGAGGAAATCCCAATAATGGAACGAAACCTGAAAGTACCTCATAAAGAGTATCAGCAACAATCAATACGAAACTAACGATTTTAAATTGGCTCACTACTTGACTAGCTTATTGGTCCCATGCAAATCGATTAACGTATCCCATTCTAGTATAAATTCTAGTACTACACTATGTTTGTTTTGATTCGCTATGAAAGTTTGACAGATAAAATGAGGAGTTCGTGGATTTTCCAATGTTTCGAGGCGTGCATCGATTAGCTTGGGACCGAAGATAGTACCAGAGCTGAGCCAAAAAGTTGAGCTCGTTTCTTCAGGACCTTCTGGTCTTTACCTCTATGGTCAAACTGAGTGTATCGGAAAATCAAGAAAAACTGCATGTGGTGTAAGGTTTACCAAGGAACCCCAAACAAACCTATGATGGCTCCACTTCCTGAAGCACGTGATATTCGAGAATTCAGTTACATTGAAATCGATTGTTTTGAACCTCTACTTGTCAAGCAAGGTCGCAGTCGAGGTCGCAGTGAAGTTAAGAGGCGCTGTTTATGTGTCTGACGATTAGAGCAGGTCATTTGGAGGTTGTCACAGGCTTGTCGACAGAAACCTGCAAAATGGCGATAAGGCGATTTATTACACTGAGAGCAGCTCCACTGGAAATCTACAGTGATCAAGGAATAAACTTCATCTGCAAACCGTGAACTAGTTATTTGGCAACCCAGTATTTCTGACAGCTTGAATGTTTAGGCGCAGACAGAAATTATTTTTTTGTTAGGATCATCAATGTATCGTGGGGCCTCCCTTAGCTCAGTCGGTAAAGGCGCAGCTACAAAGCAAGACCATGCTGGAGGTTGCTGGGTTCAATTCCCGGTCCGGTCTAGGAATTTTTCGGGTTGGAAAATTTCTCGACTTCCCTGGGCATAGAAGTATGATTGGACTTGCCACACAATTATACCAATGCAAAAATGGTACAGGCATCGAAAGCTCTCATGAGGAATAACTGTGGAAGTGCATCTAGAACACTAAGTTGAGAGCACGCAATAAGCTAATATGCGATATGCAATAAGCTTGAAATGCGAAGAAGAAGAAAGAAGATCAATGTATCGTAAAAAATATTCCATAACTTACAGTGCACTGCAATTCGGAAAACTGTAAAATGACACTGTTCCGAGTTTTCCAGGGCTCCTTTGATTGTTTCCATCATAGTAAAAAACTCACATTTTCTTCCCATCTCGATAATAATTCAGTGCCAACATTTCAAAGGGGCGTAATTGCTTTTGTAAACAATGACTTTAGCCGTCAATTTCTGGCGAATGAAATCTTACCTCTCCAAAATTACAATGCTAGCTGGTAGAGGAAACATTCCTCTACCCGCTGGTGTCATTATTTTTCATGAGTGAGCTTTTATTCGCGAGAAATCGACGGTTAAAGCCATTGTTTACAAATGCAATTACGCCCCTTTGAAATGTTGGCACTGAATTTCCTTTATTCATTTGAAATAATAAATCAAAACAAAAACAAATTTCTTACAGATCAATGAGAGTAATGTCTAGCGCCATCTGGTTGATTATTGCTACTTGAATATTGCATTTAAATCGACGGTTATGGATTTTTACACAATATGAGATTCAAGCTTATATGACTCTGGTATAGGTTTGCAATCGCAACGGCCTCGAAAATGTCGAATATCGTGCTCGTTCAGGATTCCTTCTACCGACGAATAAAATGTCTCTACGACGGCTGGAAGCAACCAGAGTTTTTCCATGATGATTCGCTGCAGAAGGTGGATTGCATTCTGACGGCGGTCGGCGTAGACGAGGAAACCATCTACAGCAAATCAACCTCACTGAAGACCTGGCTACGAGCTGATCGATACGATTACGGTGCTGTGCGAAAATTCAATCTTTTTCCTGACCAGCAAGAAGAAGGTCGATTTCCGGAAGCAGATCGAGAAGGACGATGAGGAGGGCATTCCGTCGGTGAAGCTGTTGGTTCGGGATAAGAACGACAAAGACAAGGTCAATTTTGAAAACCTGCTGGAGGCGATCAAGGGATCTAAGAGCAACCGTAGCGGTACGCTGCTAAACTCATTTTAGCAGCCCTCATCATAGCGCAGCTACCGTATCGGGGGTTGCCATACGAGTAACTAAAATAGCAGTCGGATTCTCGGTGAGAAGCGCGTTACCAAATTTAGCAGCGCGGGAGAAAGGTTGCTGTTCGTAGAAATGTCAAAATGCTCACTATACCGGTACGGACTACGGCGAGTAAATTGATAACCGCGATAGCAGCGACCGGTGTGGAGAAGAGTGACTAAACCAAAATGAGAGCGATGTGCGCTGTTAAAATAGTCGCGCAAATGACAACGGCCGTTACGGTTGCTCTAAGGATGGCAAAACGTTGGGCTTTTTCTCCAAGGACTACTTCCCGGGTGAATTCTGTAAATCGTGGCGAGCCTTTGTCAAGGACAACAGCTTCGACACGGTGGACGGTTGACGTATTCAACAAGTATCAGTGCATTCAAGTACGCGACAAGAACTATCTGCAGGATCGATCATCTGTGCTATAGGTGCACGTTACAAGTCCTACTGCTCTAATGTCGTCCAGACGTTGCTGGTCAATCCGACGGAGTCGATTCAGAAGTACTACATCTTTCTGATCAATCTGGAAGAGGAACTGTTGAGGAGGTTTTTGATGTCGGAATAGATTATGCCAAGAAGGAGGATCACAAGCTAAGACGTTCGGTTTTACCATAGGGTTGGAGTTCCAGGAGTATTTGATCGTAGTACCTCAACCAGTGAAATTCGGTCTAAAAATTGTAAAATAATTAGGTTGAGTGGAAGCAATAAAAATTTCGTGTGATTATGCTGTGAAAAGTAGTTCGGCCTTTTCAGCAGCAAATCACCAGCACTCGGTCAATTGGTCATCTACCAAATTAAACTCACTTGAACAATACCAAACCTAATTAACTTACATTTTTTTATATAATGTTACAACAATTGAAAACCATTTATTCCATCTCCACAGAAATTTCACTTCAAATTTACATACATCGCATCGGTTGTTATCCATCGCCGCCATCAAAGCATATCCAACGTTGCCTCTGTAGTTGAACCAGGAGTTCTTGATTAACCAGCAATCTTCTCCTTTGAGTTTTCCGTATCCAACCGCGCCCCCACTGCATGATGTAATTCATCCAAATTGTTCTTGCATTCCGGTTCGTAGTACACTCCATTTGCGTAGTAGCTTAAAGACTTGTGACCGGCATCGATAGCAATCGACAGCCCTCGGAAGCCTATATTTCGAATTTAACCGTGAACCGAGATCTGAATTGCTGGTCTGAAATCCTCTAGTATATCTCTAATTGAATATACTAGAGGATCTCAGACCTCAGATGTTTCCGAAATATACTCTCAAACAGCACGTAATGTTGTGAACAACTTCAAGGACAGCTGTCCACCAGTGCTCCCATTTAATTTAATGAACAATCCAATGCCTACGAGATTGTGCCGAAGGTGTGCCAAGAGATGTGTGCAAGCTGTGCCGAACCTACTTTTGGCACTACTTTGAGTGACTTACCCCTTGACATTGGGACACTTTTTGACCTATGATTATCTTAAATAAATGAAAGTATATTTGGGTGGGTATTTTTGCATCACATACAATGATAGAAGAGCAATAGTTTGTATCGCTTAACTCGATTTGTTTACAATTGTTACTTGGGACCTTTTGAAAAGTGACGCGAGAATTCCCTTAAATTACATAAAAATACCAAAAACTGCAAATTCAAATTACTTGCGAATGTACTGTAAAAATAATCTTTTACAAAAACAAACCGTCGAACAATATCAGATTATTGTAAACATTATCGAACTGACTTGTAAATTTAGTTCATCTAAATTGCTAACTCAGCATTTGCCTCCATTTCGTAGTTTATTTTACTTCGGTTCTCCGGTGTGATATACAAAAATAAACGTTTTATGAGTCAAACCTTGAGTCAAACGAACCGTTTTTATTTGTATAATCATCATTTGAAGAAAACACACGATAGAAATCAATGAAAAATTTCATAATTTTTGGTTCATTCAGGGAAACAATTTACAGTCGTTTCGGTAAAAATTGGCGTTGACGGCGGCTCTGTAACTCCTATGAGAAAATCCATTAGCAAACGTCAAACTGTGCGTGAAACATGGCGGACTTTGTACTATCCTTTCACTACACCGAAAATTCCCATAAGAAACTGTCTATATTTGCTGGAAGAGCAAATTTTTCGCGGGGCCGTCAACGCCCTAATAAACGTGTACCATATACTGACGATATCTTAGATGGTGCGACCATACCACATAAAATTGGGATGATATCCCGAATTGGTGGTTAGGCGCATCTTATGGTTATTGTTTATGCGGGCGCCAATTAATACCGAACGGTGTTGTTTACTTTACCAATCATTCTGTAAAATTTACAACCCAGGTCAGTAAATTTTGACAGCTCAAGGGCGAAGAAAATTTACTGAACGGATTGTAAATAATCAAATTACCGAACATATTACCGAATGTTCAGCTGTTCCACATTCGGTAAAAAACTACAGTATCCGTAAACAAATATTAGTGTGATTAATCTGTTCCAAAAATTTAAACCAATCCAGCCAATTGGACCGCCGCTAAAGATGCCCTAACGCAGCCAGCCAAACACCAGGAATGCACTGAACGAAAAACTCCCAAAATTAAGGGAGGGGTCATCTGTCAGAAAATCGTTATCATTTTTGGCAGAGACGATGTTTTTGGAAGCCGACCAAAAGCATTCGATTTGAAAACCCTTTAGATTAGAAAAATTTACCTCAATCGCTAACTTTTCAGAACCTTTTTTTGTAATGTAACACAAGTCCCACCAAACATATTTAAACAACAGTGACAATCATAACTTGAAGTGAGTTGAAGAAGTGAATCCATAGCTGAGCTGACGGAAGATATCTCATATTTGAAATTATCTCTTATCACAGGCAATCATCGAACGTAAACATCGCATTCCGATTGTGTCACCCAACCATGGATCATCAAATTGAGATCATCCTAACGGTTCTGGGTATTGTATTTGTGCATGGACTGATTTTCTATTTGGTATCGCGAAAGACCCGCACCAAAATCCGTGGTAAGCATGTAGTCGTAACCGGCGGATCCAGTGGAATCGGCCTGTGGGCTGCAGTCGAATGCGTCCGCCAAGGTGCTAACGTTACCATCGTGGCCCGGAATGTTAAGCAACTAGGTTAGTCAAAAACAATGAGGGCGGGGTGTTGTCCATTAAAGTAACGTAATTTCATATGTTTTAGAAAAAGCCAAAGAACAACTGATTAAGAATAAGACCAGCGAGGATCAGAAGATAGAGTATCGTTCCATCGATCTGGCAAAAGGCTATGACGGTGTGGAGAAAGGTCTTGAGGAGATTGAAGCCTCCGTTGGCCCGATCTTTATGCTGGTTAACTGCGCTGGGATGGCCATCTGCGGAACGGTGGAAGATACATCCATCGAGGACGCCAAGCTGATGATGGACGTCAACTACTTTGCCACGTACTACCCGACACGCTATGTCCTACCGAAGATGAAGGCAGCCAAAGAGGGCATCATAGTCATTACCGCTTCGCAAGCTGCCCTCATCGGCCTGTACGGATACGGAGCCTATGCGGCGTCCAAGTTTGCCCTGCGAGGTTTGGCCGAAACGATCGCCATGGAATCGAAGCACTGTGGAGTGAGCGTGACGCTGGCCCTTCCGGCCGATACGGACACTCCAGGGTTTGAGCGGGAAAATGAATCCAAACCGTTGGAAACGAAGATCATTTCCGGTTCGGGCGGGTTGGCCAAGCCGGAGGACGTCGGCAAGCGCATTGTTCACGATGCGCTGAAGGGATCGTTCTTCTCGATTCTGGGACTGGAGAGTTGGATTTTGAGTACCCTGTGCGTGGGCATGTCACCCTGGAAGGGACCGGTCCTATGTGTGCTGCAGTTCTATCTGCTGGGACCGTTGCGGCTGGTTGGATTGTTGATCCAGTGGAACTTCCAGCGGATTATCAAGAAATGTGCTAAAGAGAAGGCTAGCGCTGCGGGTGCTACCTAAGAGGGAGCGAGGGATGGCGCTAATTTACTCTTCGATGTTGTTCGCTCGCAGCTAGCAAATCCTGTGTCCATGCATTCAACAGTACCAGTATAAAATGTTAGTTGGTGTAGTAAATAAGTTAGCATTAAGATGCGGAGGTAGATGAATAAAGCTCGTAACGTCGCAGTTGTAAGAAGAGATTCACTATTGGTTATAACACTAGCCCGAATATAATAATTTTAAAGAGATTTTCCCTTCTTTGGAACATGAGCAGTTCTTTCGGTTGTTCTGTTACAGAAGGATTTTAGCTTTAAAAGTACTTTGGAAAAATTTGTGAGTTCTACAATTTGAAAGTTTGATGAGATATCAGAATCTAGAAATCTTATGAGTTTTCTACTGTAAGTCAAGGCAGTTTAGCCAAATTCTACGAATCGTCGGCAACAACATCTACCATAAGGATGTGATATCTCCTAGCATGCTCCCTCCCTCGCGGTTATCACTAAAAGGTTGAGATTTATTCTTTCACACATCCATGCACGGAAATAAGTTGAAAATGTTCACTCCATACGTAGTAGAAAAGCGCGTTACACCTAAGGGAATAATTTACCACACCGAGATTACCTCTGATCCTAACTAAGCACGCAGCGCATCCTGCAGCCTCAGCCGCGCAAACTGGACCCGCTCCTCCTGTCGCTTGATGTCATCTTCGGTCACCGTTGTCACGTGCATCAGCGGTTGGTCCGGGTTGAGAAAAACCCCGGCGTTGGTGTTGAGGGACGTTTTGGACGCGGTTTGACCCGTCACCGGATGCGTGTTGTTGTGCAGAGCCGTGGCCAGCGACTGCAGGACGGTGGCCTCGTTCACAGCCGGTCCCACGGATTTCAGCCGCTTTGGAAGCTCCAGTGCGCCGATCTCCTCGTTGAACGTATTGTTGGCGCGAAGATTCTGCAGAAGCAATCAAACTTGGTTTCAGATTACTACGAGAATTTGACCAAAAACCAACCTCCAAGCGCTTTTCCCAAAATAACTGCTTCGGTTTCACCTGGGAACCGTGCTGTAGTTCTCGTTTGACCTTGCTGTCGCCCTCCTGCGATCTTACAACCGTCACCGGTTGTTTGAAAATGGAAGCCGTTTGCCGGATCGGTGGTATGAGGGAAGTGTCCGCTCGCATTCCTCGACTGAAATTGACCAAACACACAAACCATTATTGGCCGGAAACCGGAACAAAACAAGCTCTCAAGAAACAACGAAACGATATGAACTGACACAGAATCGATAGCTTTGCCGGTCGTTTCAATGTCAGAAAATCACCAATCGCAAATTTTTCAGATTAATTTCTTTTTCGCGTCTCAGCGGAATTTTCCTGCAGGTCCTAAAAATGTCTTCAGCCAATTATGATCAATTTTCGATGCAGAAAAAAAAACCCAAAATCAAATCAAACGGAAGCAGAAAGTCAACATCCGGTCGCCGGACCGGTACCTGTAATCGAACTGCTGATGATGATGATGGTGATGATGATGTTGGGGCCTTCCTGCCGACGGTAGCTGGTTGTATATCGGAACCGGTGGTGGTAGATTGGGCCCAGCCGGTGCTGGATTGCTGCTGCTGCTGGACGATCCGGTTGGCGGCGTAACGCTGAGCTTCCGTTTGAGGGCATTATGTTGAAGCATCATGTGGGTTGCACTCGGAACGACCCGCCCGGCTTGGTAGTCGAACGTGGACAGGTCGATCGTGTCACCGAGGGCTCGGGCCAGCTGGGGTTTACTTTCGATTTTCTTACCCGTCGGGCTAGATGCGGACGTTGGGGGGGATTGTTTGCGAATGTGGTTCGTGTAAATTATAATAATGAAAGTGAGAAGATGTATCCTGTGGACGTGGGCTTCATATGCAGCAAACAGATTAAAACGGGTTCTGCCGTTTGGAATGTCCCGGGAGTTTGTGCAATGGTTCTTGTGGTCGAGGAAGATTGGGAAGAAGGAATATCTTGAAATGTCCAGGAGTTTTAAGGGTTGCTGGAGGTTATGCGATTATTTATGTGCCGGAAATTCTATAGTTCTGTAAGTAGTGGAAGGATTAGTCAATGCACCAACATTTTAATTTTAAATTCCAACGTGCAATTTGTGCTGCTATTCAGCGGAGGATACTCAAAAGTTGCCTACGATATATAATTCAGAGTGTCTCGTGACCTCACAATTGAAACTCGAATGCCGAGCTCTATTAGTTGATGTAACCAGTAGCCAAAAATTTACAGAAATTCGAGAATGTAAGCGAAGGTGGGTTGGGCACACACTTCGAAGGGGCGGACACGAAACCAGTAAACAAGCTGATCTGGGCAGATATCAAGGCGAAAGCAAGGGACTGTTCAGAAACTACGTGGACACTTTTTGAGAGATTTTAGACTCCCCCTCCCAGTCTCCCATTACAGGTAGCACACTTTCCCGAGATCATTACCTACGGCGAAGGGCTAGAACGATGAGAACAAAAAGTTCACTTTTCCTATAGTAACTGCAGTATGAGCATAGTCCCGAAGAAACGTGCTCAACTTTTTGGCTCAGCTCTGGTACTATCTTCGGTCCCAAGCTAATCGATTCACCCCTCGAAACATAGGAAAATCCACTAGCCCCTCGTTTTAGCTGTCAAACCAACCGGTGAACACTCGTGTTTATTTCAGTTACCGTGCGGACGTAATTTGTGATTAGCCCCGGTCCCTTTCAAATTGTTTCATTATTTATGTACGGTCCTTATATTTGAAATGACGTTTCACATTCATAGTGATGGCCGATTTTCATTCGAATAATCGATTAATCGATTAACGAACCGAACAGTAAAATATTTGTTATCGGTTATATCATGCCGATATAAGCATTAACTTCTTCAGAGGATCATTACCGATCGTTTCAAACAAGTTTTGCACTCTCATTAGTGGAAAAATGACAGGACAGCGAACAAAAAATATTCGATTAGTTGTTAATCGAGTAATTAAAAAATGGGACATCTCTGATTTTGGTGTGATTGTTTTGATAAAAAAGCGCGCAAAATTTCATCTTTGCCGAGGGGGCAGCTAAACCACTAAATTACCTTGCATACTGGGGGTATTCATTGGATGAAAGGGACCGTGAAAGAGGACACTAAAATTGAAAGTTTTTCTTCCGACAGTTTCATCTTAGTATTCATCTTTGGTCAAACTTTCATAGCGAATCAAAACAAACGTAGTGTAGTACTGGAATTTATACAAGAATGGGGTACGTTAATCATTTGCTTGGGACCAATAGGCTAGTCAAGTAGTGAGTAGTGTTGGTATGAGTTCGGATCCAAATGAGCTAAAAATTTGGAGAATTATCAAGACCTGATTTGGTGGAGCAAAATCGATATTTCGAATCAGACAAATAGGCTCAGACTCTATGAGTGAACGAGTCAAGAGTGAAGTTAACTAGATTTTTAAGGGTTAATATTAACATTACTTGATAGAAATTCAGAACCATCAGAAGTTTTCACAGTTCAGCTTTTTCCTGAAACATCGGAATCTCCGGAAATACATGGAGGCTTGAGGTTTTTTTTTAAGTTCTTGGCTATCTCAGAATGCTAGAAGTTCATTTGAATTTGAGAATTTTCGTACCCAAAGTACCCAAAAACTCTCAATACATTAAGAACCAACGGAGCTACGAGGAATAAGTATCGACATTCCGAGATTTCCTGGGAGCTTTTGGAGTCTTAAAAATTCCAGAAATAGCAGAATATTGTCAGAACTCCAGACATTTTTTGAAAGAACTTCCCGATGGGACCACTGGTCGGAGAACATCCCAACAAACAATGTGTGCTGATTAAAGGCTGAATAAGCAATTTTTTAGCTGAAGAAGCATATTTTTGTTTGAATAAGCTCTTATTCCGCTTCCAATGTTTGTTGGGATGGACATCCACAATGCCGCTGGATGATCCGGAAGTACGGCGGAAAGTCAAAATATACCATATGTGCCAAAAGACCGGAATCCGACAAATCTGCCGCAGTGCCGCCCTATCGAGGATTTTGTGGCCCCATTGATCCGCCGGCATGGGATGGATCGCATTATTGACGACTGGACGCATTTTGCCGTAATCTATCCAATCAAGCACAAATCAGATAAAATGAGGGGTTGGATTTTCCTATGTATCGAGGGGTGCATCGATTAGCTTGGGACCGGAGATAGTACCAGAGCTGAGCCAAAAAGTTGAGCACGTTTCTGGATCAACAGTAGAAAAGGGCCCATCAGCATTTGTAAACAAACCGTTCCAAAGCCCATTCCTCACAAATCGAAGACAGCCTAGACAAACCAACACCATCGTCGTGAAGGTGGAAGTTTCCCATATCCGATGATGGTTTTGATTTGCGTGAGTGACCTTCGCTTTGTGAGTAAAGGGCTTTGGAACGGTTTGTTTACAAATGCTAAGAGTTATCTCTATGACTACACTATTCAATCCATTGCTCTGTGCAGATCGTTTGTACCAAACGGTAAAGGACGAAGCAATGAAAGAGCCAACAAAAACATTCAGTCACTCACGAACAGGCAACTCACACCGCTTGCCTTCGCTCACACAGCATGTAAATGAGGCATTTTTCCATAGAAAATGTACGCTCAGTCATTCAAAACAAGTATTGGGTACCATCAAGGAAGGATAAACGTGCTCACTGAGCTACTGACTGAGTGCTCGGCTGTCAGTGACTCGATCATTCAGACTCTCACGAGGCAGTGAATGATGAGGCAGATGGCAGTTCATATTCATATGAAAATGACTCATTGAACCTGACTGTTTTGCGCACTGGGCAGACAAAAATCTGTAAGCTCACCGTGAATCAAGGCCGGGAATTCGCCTTGACACCAGTCCCGAAGTGACGTTTCTTCACACACATTTTGACAGTTCCTTATGGGGTTTTGCGTTGGAGTGAGAGAATAAGAAAAAGTCCGCCATGTTTCACACATAGACTGACAGTTACATATGAGATTTCTCCATAGGAGTAAAGAGTTACAGAGCTCTCGTCAACGCCAATTCTTCTCGAATGTACAACGCAATTACTACAAGAAGCGAGGCATTCAAGTTTAACCAACGGTAGCTTATTACCCTTAGCAAAACGAGGTAGCTGAAAGTTTCAACCGTCAGTAGGGGCTCTAACTGCAACGTATCTCTAGAACTGTTGTCCTACAGTGGCATTGGCTGGACATAAAACCCGATGTAACCCATGTGACACTAACCCCAAAGATGAATACTAAGATGAAACTGTCGGAAGAAAAATTTTCTATTTTAGTGCCTTCTTTCACGGTCCCTTTCATCCAATGATAACCCCCCGTATTCAAGGTAATTTTGTGGTTGTGCTGCCCCCTCGGAAGAGATGAAATTTTGCGCTCATTTTTATCAAAACAATCACACCAAAATCAGAGATGTTCCATTTTTTAATTACTCGATTAACAACTAATCGATTATTTTTTGTTCGCTGTGCTGCCATTTTTATACCAATGAGAGTGCAGCACATGTTTGAAACGATCGGTGATGATCCTGTCAAGAGCAAATTTTCATTATGTCGTAAGTAACATTCGCACCAATCCGAGAAAAATAAAGTTTTGTTTTGATGACCGAAAAGTTATTCCTATTTCCAAGTAAACACATATAATCTCATAGTGATAGCAATGTTTAACATATTTAGCAGGGTTTTAATCATACAAATGCAAATCGCTAGCTTTCATGCTCAAAAATACTGGTTTTTGAGTCAAAAGATATTATACGTCGTTTGGTGGCCCCTATTGTTACTTAAGTCAAAGTGTATTTACCAGGATATTCGGGAGAATTATCAATTACATCTCCTTACGTGCAGCCCATTCATCATTTTAGGACTACCGAAATCATCTTAGCAACAAACAGTTCGATTTATTCACTTTAATAATGAGAAAGCGAAACGACGAACGTACACTTTTCACGGGTTTCTCAGCGCTGTTACTTAAGTCAAACGGCATCTCCATAGAAATTGGGTGACTTAAGTAACATCGAAAACTATTTTGATCGGAAGGTGATTACGTCAAAAAGCAATTTGACTGGCAAATAAATTTAAAAATAGGATTTGATCCTATATTCGGACAGTATATAGTGTAATAGCAGGAGAATCGATTGACACTGATAGCTCGACTTTGTTTACCTTTGTTACATTCGACGTAATGAAAATTTGCTCTTGCTGTGGTGATGTTAATGCTTATATCGGCATGATGTAACCGATTATAAATAGTTTACTTTTCGGTTCGTTAATCGATTAAACGATTATTCGAATGAAAATCGGACATCACTAGATGAATGTGAAACGTCATTTCAAATATAAGAACCGTTCATAAATAATGATACAATTTGAAAGGGACCAGGGCTAATCACAAATTACGTCTCCATGGTAACTGAAATAAACACGAGTGTTCACCGGTTGCTAACCCCTCATTTTATCTGTCAAACTTTCATAGCGAATCAAAACAAACATTGTGTAGTACTAAAATTTTGACTATAATGGGGTATGTTAATCGTTTGCTAGGGACCAATAGGCTAGTCAAGTAGTGAGCCAATTTAAAATCGTTAGTTTCGTATTGATTGTTGATGATACCACCGACAAACCGACATGAATGATCATACAAATTACAAAGAAATTTCTGATCATAACACAAAACTGACATCTGCCGCCGTATTCGCGGAAAATATGTATCCTAGCCACGAACACGCGTACAAAATTTATGAGTTGGTTTGTGTCTAATCTACACTCAAAAAATTTATCACATATCTAATGGATGAAATCCATGTGAATTTCACATAGCTTTTCTGTGATTACATAGCAGCAAATCCCACCACAAAATCACATGAATATTAAGAGGTCGATGAAATTCATATGAAAAATCACATACAATTAATATGATTGCATAAATGTTATGTGTAATTCAGATGAATTCCATTAATTTTGATTATGGATGAAAATCATGTGCGTTTCCAATGGAAGCTATATGAAAACTTTTTTCGGTGTATGTCGGACAATTTATTTTTATCTAGATAAAACATTTCTATGGTTTTGACAGATGGGATCGCTGCACATTTGAATCGGCCGTTATGGATTCTCGATCAATAGTTAAGTTTAAATTGCATGTTGGTTTGTCGGTCATGATACACTGTTCGGCACATTAAGGCACACTTTGACAAGTAGGATACAGGCAATATAATATAAAACGGCATCACTGTTGAGTGTTGATGTTTTGCCAATCGTTGCTAAGGTTCAATACTTTGTTTACTCCCAAATGAAGCTAGTGAGAGAGTGTAATACACTCAATAAATTTATCACATATCTAATGGATGAAAACCATGTGAATTTTACATAGCTTTCATGCGATCACATAGCTAAAAATCCCACCACAAAATCATATGAATATTATGAGGCGATGAAATTCATATGAAAAATCATATAAAATTAACGTGACCGCATCAATGTTTATGTGAAATTCAGATGAATTCCATTAATTTTATTTATGGATGAAAATCATTTGCGTTTCCAATGGAAGCTACATGAAACTGGTGATACAAGGATTCAACCAAAAATTTAAAAACAAAAAACGGATACCCACCGGTTGTGGAAGATCGTTCGAAAAATTAAGGAAGTATTTTGTCTGAATCATGAATCTCTTCAAATCTAGCAAAACTAATCTCTTCAGAATCACAGTCCATCTCTTCAAAATCACAGCAAAAATCCCAGCGGATCGTTTTTTCATCTAGAACAGCTTCTATTCGGGCCTCACTTCAGTCGAGTTCATCTACACCATGACCGGTCCAGAGCGTCGTGTCGATACGGCAATCAAGACGGCTAAAACGGGGTACCTCTAGAGACGATTCGTTTTCGGTTGAGGATGAAATTGTTGTGAAAAATTTCTGACGGTTGTCTTTGACGATAAATTCGACAGTGAGCATGCATAAGGGCGAATACGCGATGATCGATTCTCTTCATCGATTTTCTCTCATAAGGGCGAATACGCGATGATCGATTCTCTTCATCGATTTCCTCTTTGCATTGCTACAGCTAAGCGAAACAATTTTCTAGAATTTGTTTAATGCAGAGTAGTAACATAGAGATAACTCTAAGACCAGAAGGTCCCGAAGAAACGTGCTCAACTTTTTGGCTCAGCTCTGGTACTATCTTCGGTCCCAAGCTAATCGATTCACCCCTCGAAACATAGGAAAATCCACTAACCTCTCATTTTATCTGTCAAACTTTCATAGCGAATCAAAACAAACATTGTGTAGTAGTATAATTTCCACTAGAATGGGGTACGTTAATCGTTTGCTTGGGACCAATAGGCTAGTCAAGTAGTGAGCCAATTTAAAATCGTTAGTTTCGTATTGATTGTTGGTGGTAACAGGTTGTATTGGCTATCAAAAGCAACAGCAAACGCACCGAGAAACGTTAAATCTAGCGAATTATTAACAAAAGAGACAATTGACGAAGATAATCGATCATCGCGTATAGGCCCTTATGCATGATCACTGTCGAATTCTTCTTTCCACTTTCATAAACATCATGCAAATGGATCCCAACTATGCGACAGGGATGGCGGAACACCTACGATATGATTCGTTATTCGGATTTCATTTTGGAACGATGAGCATCGAGCATCTATGGCTTGAAATACTCACATTCAGTATTAGAAAGTTCACAAGAATTCACTACGATTCACGATTTTTTTTTTCAATGATGTACTTCGTGCAATATCGCGAACTTTTCCAATGCTGCTTAAATGCTCGCCCACATGCTTTACCCAAATCACCCACTGGATGCCTTATCTCAGAATACACTTCTAATTTTTGGACTTAATATTTTATACTGTCGTGGGTATTCTATCTCGCAGCGTCTCGTAGATCTTCAAGGGAAGACGTTTGGTAGATTTCATCGGTGGTGGGAAGGTACCAACAGTGATGCAAAATATCATGACACTCACGTGACACTCGTCTTCGCATCAACCGACTATCGCTGACAGATCGTTTTGTCACGCAGTGATAAGTAGAGCCATGGCAAACAACAATCACCAGTAATGGTCGCTGCTCACAAGCAAAACGTTACACTCGCTGCTGATGATGAAAAGCACAACGAAAACAGTGAAGACTTCTGCAGTACGATCATGAGAAAAAGCGAAACGACAAAAGAAAATGAAAACAATGCCTGCGCATTCCAAGTTTGTCTCGGCAGGCGCGACTGTGTGAGTTACAAACAAAGCAGGCAACATGAAACGGAAGCTGTTGGCTCACTCACCAACACACTCACATAAGCAAGCAAATCAGCAACTGCTTCAAAACGAGCACAGATGAGTGTCGTGATTGTCGGGAATGACCAGATCGGTGATGGATCACAACAGAAGACGACATTCACCCGTTGCTTTTTACTTCTTTCGTCAACTTGATGGATGGTCATGGAGAGAGCTTCGACGAGCACATTGAAAGGAATGTACAAAGCGTTACTACCATCAGCTGTTTGGCGATCGTGATTGTGATAGGTCGCAACTTTGGGTACCAAAACTTAATCATATCGTAGGTTGGTAGGCTTGAAAGGTAGGCGATACGATAGGCTTGGATTATATCTTTGAGGACACGCACTTCTTAGTCGATCAGATGATTTAAAACTGGTTCGTTGGTGGGATTGAACTATCGCCCGTTCGAGCTATGGGTTTACTTTAGTCGAGGAGGGATTTCATTCATCATCGATCGGATTTCTCCTTTGTTTCTGTACACCTGCAAGGCATCAATAATTCAAAAAGACATCGTTTCAGAATAGCTCACAGAATATTGTGGACGGGTTGAATTTACATGGTCACCGTATTGGTTTGATCGTTTCCAGTTCCTCTTCCACCTCCCGACCCGCTAACGTTCTAATGAGAATGAAGGTGAATGCCTGCCATGATCCATCAGAGAAATTAAAATTGTTAACACAATCATAAACGATAAAATTTTCGGGGTTGCCAAACTCATGGAATATTGACACCTTGGTAGGCATACTTTGATTGTCCCATGATAGGCACGTTCGTCACAACGCTTGGCACAGCTTTCGGCACAACTCAATCACTCGGTTCGAATTAAGGTGTGCAGAGTTGAATACCCCTTGGATTTTTGGGTGTAAGGCTATGGCAGCCAGCAGAGGTGAAAAAATTTTTGTACCCCAAGAGTCGCGAGACGGTAATTATTGGATACGCTCCGCATTAATACCGGCTCTGGGACAGAGAAGCAAGACAAATAATGCTCGCAAGAGATGTGTAGTTCAATGAAGAATGGTTTCCATGTGCAGAGCAACTCGATGAAGCATCTCAAGTTCCCTTGATCTACACATTGCACGAGCCAGGGAGAGGCATCAAACAACCCTGTTGAAGATCTACCACGCGTTGAAGGTCTTGTTGGTAGGTCCGATGATGAAGCTTCTTACGAGGAATTGGAAGAGGGAGTAAATCCTGGGGCGCTCCCTTCGCAATAAAGAAGTGACGACTGTCAGGAGTCAACCAATAGGCACAGCGAATGGGAGCGCAGACTCCCAGGTAAGTTGCTAGATTTTCTAATCGAATTTAGAGCAACCTCTGTTGTTGGAATTTCTGATTCTCTAGATCCACCGTCACTGTCCATGATGAACTGGAATCGATGATAAGTAACCAGGTCCGACAGGAGTGAAACCTTTGCAACCAAAGTGGATATTCTGCGTTAAAGAAGATGCTGACGGAAATATTGTAAGACACACGGCTAGGTTGGTCGTGAAATCAGGAATATCTACTAACTACGACAGCACCTCGACAGCCAACTCTGATAAACAAATACTCTGCTACTAGGGAGGTCTCTTCTGGACTGTCCACTCCTCTTAATTAGTGGGTCCCTTCTGGCTCCCCACCGCTATTTCTGGATTCGCCAATATTCGTCAAGAGATGAACCAGCCTCTGAGTGAAAGTCTCGCTAATAAAGATAACCTAACCTAACCTAGGATGGTCGTGAAAGGGTTTCTCCAGAAACTTGGCCTCCATTATCACGAAACCTATGCACCAGTGGCCAAGCTGGCAACAATTAGGGTGGCTTTAGCTGTCGCGTTACAAAGAGGATGTGAAGACGCATGCATGGCGAGCTACAAGAAATAATCTACATGGCCATACCTAATGGTGTCAAAGCGGATCCTGGAACAGTTTGCCTGCTGCAAAAGTCCCCCAAGTGCTGGAACGAAAATTTGAATCACTTACTGTTGACGCTTGGGTTCAAGAGATCGCAGCATGACTATTTCTTGTATACCCGGATCGACGAGAGGGGAACGATGATGTCCACCTTGTCATATACGTCGATGACCTGCTGATCATGGGAGTGCAAATCAAGACAGTGGAAGAAGACACGAGGCAGTTATCGCAGTTCTTCAAGATGAGGGATTGTGGTGCATTACAATTTTTTTTGAATGAAAATCGTGTACGAGAGGACATCGGGAAAAATGCACTTATCGCAAGAAGCAAGCATTGAGAAGGTCTTGAAGGAATTCAATGTGAATGATTGCAACCCAACAAAAAACGCCCATGGAGAAAGGACGGCAGCTGATCCGTAGCAACAGTGAGGCAGGAATCGAGTGGTGAGGCACATGAAAGGTATAAAGAATATGTTTTTGGAATATCAAACACGTGACACGGATTTGGAGCCATTAGTTGGTTTTGCTGAGTTGGATCGAAAGTCGGTGAGTGGATTCTTATTCCAGGTTTATGGAAACACAGTCTCGTGGTCAAGCGAGAAGCAAACGACGGTGACCACATACTCCAGTGAAGCTGAATACGTAGCATTGAGCGCTGGTGTGGCAGAATCAATTTGGCTATCTGGACCTGGGTGTCGAGATATTAAAACCTGTGACCATAGGACCATAGGGATGGCCCAAAACCTGGAGTGCAAACGACCAAAACACATCGACATCAAACATCATCGCAGCCGGACGTCTACGGGTGGAACCTGTTAGGACAGCCAAAAAATTGGCAGATATTTTCACGAAAGCTTTGGACGTTGGAAGATTTGAAAGTCTACGCCTGGACTCCACAATCGAGAGGGGGTGAAGCAGTAGGCTTTTAAAAGCTCACAAACGCTTGTGGAAGATCGAAAGCTAGCATTTCCAAACTGGCTCGCAAGTTGAGAAGGGGTAAGTCACTCAGCATATTGTGCGAAATTAGTTTCGGCACAGCTTGGGTACATCCATCGGCACACCTTCGGCACAATCTTGTAGGCATTGGATTGTTGTAAATAAAATGGGAGCACTGCTGGACAACTGCCATTGAAGTTGTTCACAACATTATGGCTGTTTGACTGACTGAGGAACACAGACCAGCAGTTCAATTATCGATCTAAATACGAAATGTAGGTTCTAGAGTGGGCTCAAGAAAAAGAGGCTGTTAATTCAAATAATGCTGCAAATCACACAAAACAAACTAAAGAAGTCTATTCATCATCCTCTATATTCGGTCTCCTACAATGCTTCTCACCGGTTCCAACTCTTTCCGGCCGCTTATAGACCGATGCATTTCACATCACGAAAAGCTAGGTTTCTGGTCTGCCTTTGAGGGCATTATAAAACACTAAAACACAGGACTATGAACACAAAACACCAAAATTTCACACACTCGCCACTTCCCGCGTCATCCCCAATCCGATTTATCCTTGATTAAAAAACCCAAGGGAAACACCGGGTTGCCGGGATGGGTATTTTACAAACAATCGCAGCTTGCTCTATGACCGGCACAATCGACACACTTGCGGCACACTGACAAAAAAGATGACCCACGATTGGTGTGCGGAGTGACCTACCCCTTGAGAAGACCACATTTAGAACCTAACCACATTTAGTTACTCAAAAGTGAATACTTACTACTTATTTTTGTTGGTGTTAATTACTCATAAATGGTTAAAATTTTAAAACTTATTTAATGGGTAGCCTCAGTTTCCCTTGAAAATGCTTACTTTGTTTAACATAATTGGGTATTTTGCGGTTACCGTGTATGGATAAATCAAGAATTTGGAATGGTAATCCGTTTAAAAAGAACCACAGAGGATCATAAAATGTATTGTATTTACAACAAATCGTATTGTCCACAACGATAAAATAACCATAGTTTCCGCAATAGATTCCATGGTAAATGGGGAAATCAACAGTAGAACAAGGGGGTTGTTATGTAGCCTAACCATACAAAAAATCACTTTTTCCCGAACAAACTTGAGCCATTAAGCATGAATTTTATTGTTTTTCTATTGTTGAAAATTCATACTACATGGGACGTGTTGTAGATCAAATTGTAATAACTACATTTTAAATTTATCAATTCAGATGGATTATTGGCAATAGATTTTGTAGTGATTGTATTTTATTTTATGGTAATTGTATGGTTAATCTTTCCCGGGATGGTTTTTTTAAACATCCAGATAAAAAAGACTGTAATACGTAAGGTTAAAACTTTATCATGCAAGTTCATAACCAGTTTAGTTGAGGTTGATCATGAAAAACAAACCATTTTTGGTAAGGTTGTGGTTCACGGAGGTTATCTACTCTAAATGCATTATTTTTTTCTAACAGTGCATTGACCTCTAGCGCCCCGCCAGCTATTCGGTAAAATGGGCCTAATCCCTCAATTTTACCGAACATTTTTTAATGTTTTTCAGACAAAATTTCCAACAATTTCACGATTACCATTTCAACTGAATACGCATTTTAACACAAAAATACGACATCTCACATCAAAATGAACGTTTAAAATTTACGAAAATCCAAAATTAACCTACCTGTAGTAGTAAACATCCACCTTCCCAGCAGAGAGGCCGGACTTCCGCAGAACTTCCTCTCGCTGCCAACCCTTGGGCAGGGCGGCACAATCCGTGCGTTTCCTCTCGATCGATACATTCATAGTCACCGGCAAGGAAGCGAGAAACTCCACAAAATACTCTAATTTATCACAATTTTCAATAGAATTATAACAAAAAAGCTTGCACCAACTCGCGCGGCGACTCGCGTTTTGTTGATAAACCTTTTTTTTTTCGTGCGATTTGACAGCTTCCCAGTTTCGTTGGAAACGACAGTGCTGCCAAATCTCAACCTCAACCAACCAACACGTCAAATTGACAATCGTCTCGTCCTCGTCGCAAAAATGTTGCACAACCGACGTAAACATTGCAACTTCCAGTTCCAGAGTGCGCAGCGTTTGGCTTCAATTTGAGTAAAAACCGGATAGAAACACCGGTTTCCTGCCGATTCAACCATTCCGAATAAATGAAATAATGGAGCTCTACCTTTACCGAGGCGAATGGGGACTGCCCACCGTCGATTACGACTGTGCACGGCTGTTGGTAAGTGCTGGTCCCGAAGCTTTCCATTAAATTTTGATTGATCCATGCGCTTTCCAGGCTTACCTCAAATTTTCCGAAGCGAAAATCACACTCAACTTCAACGGCAATCCATTCAGCTCCCCGAACGGGATGCTACCGTACCTGGCCACAGAGGAGGGAAAGAAAATCGCCGGTTACAATAAGATAACGGAGTTCCTGCAGTCGCGGGGCTTCGACGCCAACGGTCAGCTGGAGGGACAGAACTACATTGTGATAAACGGTTGCATTCAATATGTGTTCGAGAACCTGTTCCCGTACTTTATGTACAGTCTGTGGGGCGACCCGAAGAATCTGGACACCACCAGGGCACTGTACGCCAAGCGGATTCCGATCCCGTTCAACTTCTACTGCCCGCGGAAGTATGTGCTGAAGACGAACGAACTGACGCTCTCGTTGGCCGGCTTTGCCCTGGAGGATTCAGTCGAGCTGCACGATGTCAACGATCTTATGCTCAATGCCAAAAAGTGCATTAACTGGATATCCGAGAAGCTCGGTGAGAATCGCTTCTTCTACGGTGACACGCCCAGCGAAATTGATGCCGTTCTCTATGGGTATCTTTCCGTGCTGCTGAAGCTCACCCTCCCGAACAATGTGCTGCAGAATCACGTGAAGCAGTGCAACAATCTAGTCAAGTTTGTCGAACGGATCACGACGATCTACTTCGCGCGGGAGGGTTTCAGCAGTGCCGGCAGCAATGGGTCCAGCGCATCGTCTTCGGACAATTCGTCCAAACCAAAGCAGGAGGGCGAGAAGTCCTACGACGGGACGCAGAAGGACGAAGACACGCCATACGACCGGAAGAAGCGCTACGTAGTGTCGGGCATCTTTGCGACCATAGCGATGGTTAGCTACGCGTTGGTGTCCGGGATTTTGACGGTATGTTTGCTTGTTTAGATTCGAATAGGATTAGTAAAAGTAGTGGATTTTTCCGTTTCCAGATTTCACAAAACGATCACGGTGGAGGCAATTTCATCTCATACGACGAACCCGAATACGATGATGAAGAATAGTGTGAGGAAGTTTCGTTGTACCGTCATGACATGAAAGAATAATAGCTCGAGTGTCTTCCGTGGGAGGTGCGAATTCGGCCGAGTTTAGTTATCTTAAACATATTTTATCTTCGAAATCCTTGTGGATCAAAACCATCAATTTGAATAGATTTTCGCTACGTTCCGCGGTAATTGTCGAACGTCGTGTGTTGGACTGAGCCAACTACTAGCATTGCGTTCTGCTATAGGCAACTTCCACCCATAATTTCGGCATAAAACATGTTCTGAAAATGAAGTAGCTTCCTCGCTTCTATTCGCTTATATTTTCCATCGAAACCAAACACTACACCAGTGATCACGCACCCCCTAGTGTTTATTCCGTTTGCTCCCCAGCGGTGGCGTCTGTAGATTGAATCCTCCACTTCCGAACGACGAGGCACCGGTATCGAAGGCCGTCTTGCCAAATCCGCTGCTGTCAGCGGCACCTGTCAGAGCGGAACCGAATGCGCCACTACTGGGCCCGGCCACACCCATCATCGAACCGGACGCCGATCCGAAACCGGAGCTTCGGGGCCAAAGCGTCGTTTCCTGGGCCGGTTTGGGAATGCCCACATTGACCGTTCCCATCAGTGGGGAAAACGGCGTTGGTCCGGTGGAAACGGAACCGGAAAACCGCACCTGGGTGGAGGAAGATTCACCGGCCGCCTGCGCTTCGAAGACGTTCGTGTTGTCACGCAGCAGATAGCGCCGTAGAATCATGTAACGCTCCTTTTGGGCTTCCACCTTCTGATGGGTCTCGTTCAACCGGCCGGCGAGGGCAACGAAGCTTTCGTGAATCTGCTGGAGACCTCGCTTGAGATCCATGGCCGTAAAGTGCTGCGGTACGGTGAGGGATTGCATGTGCTTCTCCGTGAGCTCAACCTAGAAAGATAAAACGGGTTCAAGATAAGCCTAGGACATCCCAATATACATACACTTCCTCACCTGTTGCTTCAGATTCAGCATATCGCTTTCGTACTTCTGGATCAGCTCGATGAAGTACTGCAGTGGCATCGTGTTCTCAAACTGCAATCCTGCCGGGGTGTCGTGTGTTCTCTGGGCCATATCAGCCTGCTGGATAATGTTGGCCGTTTCGGCTCGCAGCAGTTTGATCGCCGATTGATTGTTCGTTACGCTGTTGGAGATGTCGATCAAACTCCAATTCTGCCGGCTAATCTCCGACGAAACGCTGTACAGCTTCCTGGAGGATGTTCTCGCAATGTCCGAACTGAATGACTTCTGTTTCTTGATGTACTCCTTCAGATGCTCCACGGTGTTGACAATCTCTTGCGGAACCTGGAACTCCTTGGCCTTGGTGTTGTCCGGCTTGCCTTCGACCGATTTAGGTGCCGCCGCATTGATGTCCACCCCACCCAATCCGATGGGTTTTCCCAGGCCAATGGAACTGGTCGTGGCCACAGCGGCCGTAACCGTCGGGGCCGTTGCTGGCCTGGGTGCACCGAATCCACCACCAAAGCCACCACCTAGCGTTAAAGTCGGTGCTGCTGATATACTGGCAGTAGGTGCCGCCGATGCCCCAAAGGACAATCCTGCTCCGAGGATGGGAGCCGCGGCTGCTGCTGCTGGTGTCGCAGCACCGGGTAGTGCGAACCCTGTTGATGTGGTAATCGACGTCGCTGGCGTTGTCGATGTTCCTCCACCGAAGCTAAAAGCCGGAGCCGCAGCGGCTATGGGCGTTGCAAAAGTCGTTGCCGTTGCAGCTGGTTTTGCCAGCGATCCGAATGCTGGAGCTGCAGCAGCTGGAGTTGACACCGCCGCTGACATCGTTGGAGCACTTCCGAATGCGAATCCCGTGGTCGCAGCAGCAGCAGCGGCTGTAGCAACAGCAGTCAGAGCAGGGACAGCTGCGGGAGCTACTGCAGTTGTGGCAGAGGCAGGAGTCCCGAAGGCAAATGCCGGTGCACTCGTCGTTGGCGTTCCAAAACTGAAACCGGACATGGTGACTGCCTTGGTAGTTTCACTAGCCGAAAATCGGGTTTCTATCACTAAACACAAAGAAAATCACAAAAATGTTTGAGAACAGCGCGAATCCGTCGGGCGTCCGCGTTTTGGAATTTACACCATTGATTGACAGTTGGTTGCGTTTTGATGCGGGGTGCAACAAACCCTTCAGAAATGATTCCACCGTTGTTTTTTATGTGTCGTGTGGAGACTTTTTTTTTGACAAGTGCAAAACCAAAACAACACCCGATGTCATCAAAATCAAAGGGTGCAAAAAATAATGAGCGAAGTTGATGATTAGCCTAGTGGGCAAAGCGAAAAAGTGCATTTTTACAGTGAAAATCCAATCGTTTGCGTTTGATTAGTGTTTTTGCATGCCTTCTGCCGAAACTCGAGAGCGTTCAAGATGAATGTGATTCGTGCTGTGCAGTTGTACCTGGAGAAAATGATCACGGAAGCTGGGCCCGGAATGAAAATGCTGATGATGGATCGAGAGACCGTAAGTTTAGTTTTCGTGGGCTGAAGCAGGCAATTTAATGGGGATGGGTGCTGCCGATATGGTAAAATCGGTTGAACCAGGGTAGAACGAACTTTCCATACGGAGCAGCTCCCAGGCCGAACAGCAAGAAGTAAACGAATTTTAAACTCGATCTTCTCTGATTTGCATGAAACTGCATAATTCTAGAGCAACATGTGAAAAGGGTCGATACACGGGAACCTTTTTTACAGTATACCCCCGCTCATCCGGCAAAATTATGGCCGGACTATCGGTGTTTGACTCGCTGATCGACTGTAGGATTAGGAAATTGAATCGATCTTTTTCATTCCGATTTTTCGGATCGATACTTTGTCCACGAAAAGATCGAAAAAATCGATTTTTTCTTTCGATCCTCAGTAAAAAATATGTGTTCAAATTTTTAAGAGCATTTACATCGAAAAAACGATTTACTCTCACCCCAGACTTCGTGTTAAATTTAACAAACATAACGTCAACATCAGCATCACTCCCTATGTTTTGAGCTGGACGACAATGACGTCACTATTTGCATTTTCAATATTTACGAATACAGCAACTTAAATAATAATTATGAACGATGAACATTTCAAATGGTCCTATCTGCTTTGATCGATTCTCTCCATCGACTTTCTCTTTTGATAACCACTACTATGCAAACAGATTTCGTGCTATTTTAACCACATGGTTTGATAAAGGAGATTCTTATCTAGCGTCCAAAACGTCAAATACCACAGGGAAACGTTTTACTTCTGAGTTATCAACGAAAGAGAAAGTCGATGAAGAGAATCAATAAATGCAGATAGGACCTTTTGAAATGTTTATCTAGAATTAATGTATCATTCTGTTTTTCCGTGGCAATCGAAATGAATTGACACACACACATTGACATTGAGCACGTGTGATGTTCATTTCCTCTTTGTATTCGTTTGCTCGTTGTTTTGCGCGCATTTTATTCGAAGTAAAATTTCTGTTCGGTGATTTAATTGACTAAGGTTAACTACCCCATTTTCGGCCCATTAAGCACAACCCGCACTTAGTTTTTCTTAATCTAGCGCAGTTTAACACCAAACGGAATGTTATTATTACTGATGGCTTCCAAATTTATTTACCTTTCCGTACGTACCGTAAGATTTGATAAAGAGAAACCAATCGGTGAGATATTGTCACTTGAAACTGCTTCTTGACGTCAAACTCGGCCTACGAATTCTCGGCCTAACGCATTGAAACGCCAATGAATTCACTTCGGCCTATCGGATGAACATAAAAATGGATTCGGTCGGAGCGCTTCTTTTGTTTTTGGGAATAATGGGTGCAAACCTTTCTATGACGCGTTCTCATTGACTTCGTTCCGTAGCTTATTAACTAAAGTATCGTACCAAACGCATAATTGACTTGTTAACTCTGAAATCAAGGATTTATTTGAAGTTTTCTACTCGAGAGGCCCAAAATGGGCGATTAGGCCGAAGTAGTTCTCTACCCTATTATAAAGGAAAGAATTTCTTGGGGTACCAACGTAAACAAGCGTATCACAAAAAATCAAAAGATCGATCTACCAAAGATCGATTCTTTGGTACCGATTTAATCAGTGGATCGATTCTAGAGCCAAATATAAGATCGATTCATCAAGATCGATCTTTCTCTGAAGATTGCCCAATCCTAATCGACTGTCGAATCCTGCACTGAAAAAAGTTTTCACTTAGTTTCTACACAGCAAAAAAAGTTGTTGAATATTACATCGAAAATGATGCAACCAGGTCAATCCATCGGTTGTGTAATATCACATTGTACGATGTACAGCGATTTGGCGAACAAATTTACATCCATTGATGTAATATTGTATCTGCTTTTTGCTATTACATCATTATTTCATACATCAGCTTGAATTACGTTGATCGATATTACATTTTTTTTTGCTGTGTATTAGGAACGCACATAGTATTTTTCCAAAAACAAAAACAATGATTTTTACCTGAATATCACATAGCATAAGAAATTCTATATGAGAAATCATATAGATTTCATTGTACACATAACGTTCATGTGATTTAGTGGTGCAATTTCCAATTATGGGATCACATGAAAGTTATGTGAAATTCACATGGATATTTTCCACTGGTTATGTGATTAATTTTATGAGTGTGACCTAAAGGCTGGCGCACAACAATGACGTTTATATAAGGTCTGGGCCAAAGGGCTTATTGGTGTTAGTGAAATGTGCAAATGTTTACTGGTACTCGTATTTGATTGCAATGTTTATCTTTTTACACGAAATAGCTGTTGTCAGTGACGTATTTCTATCTGTTCTCAGTATTGTCGCGCTTATGTTAAATTCTCATTTGGTCACGGTCGAAGCGCGATGCAACCAACAATCAATACGAAACTAACGATTTTAAATTGGCTCACCACTTTAGTAGCCTATTGGTCCCAAGCAAACGATTAACGTACCCTATTCTAGTTGACATTCTATTACTACACTATGTTTGTTTTGATTCGCTATGAAAGTTTGACAGATAACATCAGGGGTGTGTGGATTCATGCAGAACATGCAGGGGTGAGTGAAATAGCTTGGGACTGCTTGGGACCGTTGTTCTGGTACTGAGTGAGCCAAAAATAATAATGATTTTCTTCGGGACCCAGTGGTCTTAGAGTTACCTCTATGATGCAACCCCGCCCATAAGGATTATACATAGGTGTGTAAGTTTGATAGTATTTTATGACAGCGGCTTGAGGAGCGAATCCTGGATAAAGAGCCGCCGTGTGTTAAATCAATGGGCGCAGTCGTACGGTCATAAACAAAAAACAGATGGTATAATCCCATTTTGAGAAATTATCCTGCCACACACAATATTTTGGCACTTACGTATTTCTATCTGTTCGCAGATGTTCAGCAATGTTTACAACATTTTTGCTTCTAATACCAGCAAGCTACCTGTTGGCCCAGACCTTATATAAATGCCCTTGGGCGCACAATGCATAAGTTTCCGGGTTTTTGACAGATAATGCATGGGCTAACTGTCAAAAAACCATTGTGCGCCGGCCTTCAGAGGAAGAGACTAATAGCGATTTTTTTTTGATTCAGTTCCAACCTGGATCGGGTATCTAGATTGGGTCGGCTTGTTGTTTGTCAAATGTCACTGTAAACGTTTGTTTTTGTAACCTGGCTCGGGTTGAGGTTCGCACTGACAATAAGCTCGGGTTCGCACGGGTTGGAACTGGTTCCAACCTGCATAATAAACAAATTCGCTATAAGTCTTCTCTGACGTTTGTGAAATGCACAAGTATTAGTGCAGAACTTTGAGTAAATTATAAGTATTAGTGCAAGAAAACCTTTGAATTTACCCAAAGTTCTGCACTAATACTTGTAAAACGTCAGAGAAGTCTGGAGGAGACAACTGGCTTCTGTTTTGTCTATGACCTGTTCTTCTTCTCGCGGAAACGACCGTGCAAAAGCTATTAAATTTTCGTTATGGGCGACGTAGTCGACTGTCGAAATTCAAGAAAATGGATTCCCTGTTGTAAAAATTCCCGCGTTTCGCCCGGCCAATCAGGCGCTGGTTCACGTTTGACATAAAATTGGTTCATAAAAGTCCCCCTATTGTCTCTTCTTCCTCTTTAGGTCGAATCTATAGATATTAGTGACGTTTAACGCACGCACATTAGCGGGTGTATCGCCGTGTAAAGTTTTTTTTTTATTATTTTCCTCTGACTAACCTAAAAATGTATGGAATTATATCTGTCAAAATGAGTTGGACAGCGATTTGTTATGTATTTTCTTGGAACTTCACTAAAACGATCTCACATATCGCACCAATACAACCGGACGTGAAAATTTCAATACTAAAAAAATCAAAACAAACATACAGCATGCGTACCAAATTGTTTATCAAACAATTAAAAAGGCCTCAACTCCATTTTGTAAACAAACCTTGTAAGGCCTTCTTTCTCGCGAACCAAAACCTACATCCGCAAACCAAAATCACAATCGGTTAGATGAGAATTTCCCCTACCTGTTCATTTTGTAAGTTTGCGTTGGCATACTTCGGTTCGCAACAAAATGGCCTTCCAAGGTTTGTTTACAAAATGGAGCTGAGGCCTTTTCAATTAGTCATTTTGTCAAGCTTCGGCATTCATGTGCCATCAGATGTCATTGCTGTTGTTTGCGGTGACATCTATCGGAAACTACACACAATCTGTTTTCCGTTTATTGTTCACAGAGGACACTGCAGTGCAAAACATGTCTAGTACCTCTATATATGCATTTAGATTATTATTCGAAGTCCCTTCTTTTTTACACATTCTGCACACAAAATAGCTCACCCCTCACAGAATTTCCCGCCGAATCCCTAATAAAAAATGTATGGTTAATTTGCTTAACGACGTGTTCTGGGTATCATCCAAATCATTTGTGGAATAGTTCAATGATTTGGGTTATCGTTCGTTTATGGTTATTTTTTATTAGGGATTTTTTGTATGGGGTGGGGCATAAAGTATCTTTTGCGCAGAATATGTAAAAAAGGAGGGACTTCAAATGTTAAAGCAAATGCATATATAGAGGTACCAGACATGTTTTGTATTGACAGGTACTCTATTTTATAATCTGTGAAAGGGAAATCACAAATCGAGTGTCAACAAAATACATGGCATGTTGAGAGATTGAGGTCGTGAGAGCAAATTTTCTCTCTCAAATTTGAATTTTTTGGCTCTCTGGGGAAGTAAAGCAGGTAAAACTGTATGGGGAAAAATCATTTTTATTTAATTGTAGCTTGTTTAACCATAATTTTCGGGAAAAAACTGAACGACAAAGTCCCCGATTAATTTCTTTAGGTTGTCGTTCTCTTTTGTTGATCTGAATATGCACCGAAAGGGAATTATTCCCACTTCAATCAATTTCTATATGGGGATTTTTATTATGGTCGAACAAAATGATTAATTGTTGGTCTTGCAAAGACGTTTATATAAAGGACATTGCATACGTACAGCACAATGTATTCGAACCTGGGTATTGTAAAGCCATCTAGTTGCCGGCGCCGGTGGTGTAGTGTTAAGCGTGACTGCTTTCTCACACCCCAATGGGTCTGGGTTCAATTCTGTGGTTCAATCCCAGCCGAGGTCGGTGGGATTTTCTTAGGCATAAAAATCTCTGGTCACGTCTTCCTTCGGAAGGGAAGTAAAGCCGTTGGTCCCGGCCCATGTGTGTTGAATGGGTGCGATATCCTACGCAGGTGTGGAAGCTGCCTTCCTGCACAATCGATTGCCGTCAATGGATGGCAATCGATGTCCGTCGGTGATTGACACTAGATTGCGGAACAGAGACTGACGTTAAATAAAGGAATGAAGAAGAAGAAGCCACGAGAGGTGCGCACACCCGGTATGAGTGCGTGTTATTTCAAATACATCGTGGTATTTAAATACTTTGAGTCCTTCGCCAGCGCAAGCATTATCCATCGACTTCTTTGGTGTGCTAGCGATGATCCGAGGTGCAGTGACCATCATCCGATTAGCATCCAGCTGGATGAGAAACCCCCAGAAATATCTCGAAGACCTCGGTGGTTATATAAGCAGGCCGACTGGAAAGCCTACCAGGATGCCACGAAGGAGTATTGCAGACAAAACACCTACACCACCATAACTAACTTCATCGAGATGATGTTCCACGCTGCTACCGAAGCCATTCCAAGAACAAGCGCGACACCAGGTAAGAAAGCCTTGCACTGGTGGTCTCCCAGTACCAAAGCGGCCACCAAAGCCAGGAAAAAGGCCTTTCGAGTGGCAAAACGAGTAGAAAAACGTCTTCCTGTAGGCCACCCGGATCGGGAAGCCGCTCTCCAGAACTACCGAACGAAAAGAAACGAATGCAGGGACATTATTCGAGATGCAAAAAAAGAAAGCTGGGAATCTTTCATCGACGACATTAACCCCAACCAATCGACAACCGACCTGTGGAGCAAATTAAATGCAATCAGTGGAAAGAGGAAAGCCCAAGGTATCACCATTGTACATGAAGGTGTGGCTACCCATGATCCGGTTGAAATCGTCGACACCATCGGGAACTACTTTGCTTCGCTTTCATCGATCGACAGTTACGACGAGGAGTTTTGTCGAAAAAACCACCCGATCATTAACTCGATCGGGGACATCGAAATCCCCGAAGATGCAGAGAATTCGGAGATTAACCGACCATTTGGTTTCGAGGAGTTTTCACACGCCTTATCAAAGGCCAGAGGAGGTTCAGCCGGACCGGACGAGGTGAGCTACCCTCTCATTCAAAATCTTCCCATGGGAGAACAGGCCAAATTCCTGGAACTCCTGAATCAAGAATGGACACAAGATTCCTTCCCGGAACAATGGAGGCACAGTCTCACCATCCCGATCCCCAAACCAAACTCTGTGGGACACGAAGTCGACAAGTACCGGCCGATTTCCCTAACATACTGCGCATCGAAGATAATGGAGAGGATGGTGAACAGGAGACTACTCAAATTCCTGGAAGAAGGTAATCTTCTAGACCACCACGCATTCAGACCGGGGCACGGGACCAGTTGAACAGTTGGAATCTTCATCTTCGTCTACGCGGACGACATCGTCCTAATGGCTGTCAAGAAAACGGTGAAGGCACTGCGAAGAAAGCTTATTCAGGCCGTCACCTACGTATCGGCATGGACCTCGTCGGCTGGTTTCCAGCTATCCGCTACTAAGAGCGGATTCACCCACATCTGTCCGATAAAACACCAAGTCCTCAGCACCAAAGTCTGCACCAAAGAAGACCTAATTCCGTTTCGGAAAACGATCCGAATTCTCGGGGTCTGCTTTGACCGACATCTCACCTTCGACACACACTTCAACGAAGTCAAAAACGGATGCAAACAGCGTATGAACCTGCTCAAAACTCTAGCGGGACGACATCCAAATGCCAACCGAGAATCCCGACTGAACGTGGCGAAAGCCATCATCAACTCACGCCTAACCTATGGAATCGAAGCTACGTTCCTTGCCAAGCCCCGATTGATCGAAAAGTTAGCGCCAGTCTATCAACAATCTCTCCGAATCTGTTCGGGTCTTTTGCCAGGTACCCCCGGAATAGCTGCTTGCATCGAAGGAGGACTGCTCCCATTTGATCGCTTAATCTCCAAAACTATCTGCCAACGAGCCAAACGACTTTACCAGCAGACATCAGGAGACGACAAGGAAGATTCCCTCCTCACGGAGGCGAACAATTCACTCAGGGAAGCATCCAACCCGACTCTCCCCCCGATATCCAAGCTTTACTGGGTCGGAGCGAGGGGTTGGAACATGCCGAAGATTCTGACCGACCACACAATCAAACACCAATTTAGAGCTGGTGCCAATCCTTCAGTGGTGGCACAAGCGGTACTCGAACTCCAGAACCGGAAATACGGAGGATACACCATTCGGTACTCGGATGGCTCGGTAGCCCAGGGAAAGGTAGGAATCGGGATTTTCGGTCCAAACCTCGCGGAATGCCATATCGGATCAGTGCTCCATTTTCTCTGCGGAAGCCATTGCCGCCTTCATTGCAGCCACCATTCCCGACGACCGACCAATAGCCATCTTCACCGACTCCGCTAGTGTGGTAGCCGCACTGGAATCCGATACGAGCAAACACCCTTGGATCCAGGCTATACAGGAACACGCGCCAAACAACACAGTCTTTGTGTGGATACCTGGACACTGCGGGGTTCATGGTAACGTAAAAGCGGACCAACTAGCCAACTCAGGTCGTCGTATGGCCAAGTACACGCGAATTGTACCTGGTCCGGACCTAAAAAAATGGGTATCAAAAATCACCAACGAAGGTTGGGCTCGCGATTGGGCGGCCAGTGAAACCCCTGCCATCAGAAACATTAAAAGAGACATCTCCAGGTGGGCGGACCCACCGATACATCGAGAGCAGGTCATAGTATCCCGACTTCGAACACATCATACAAACATCTCCCACAGCTACAAGGGAGACGGACCTTTCCATAGGATCTGTGATCTATGCCGAATTCCTCAAACCACAGACAAACAGACGTAACTCTTTGAAAAACTTGTTCTTGAAAACATAGTATCTCAAAACATATAACCTCAGTAACGACATCTCTCTGGCTTCTCGCGGAAAACAAGCTTGCTCGATAACTCGTAAACAATATTGCATAAAAGTTCTATAGAATATATAGAAACGTCAAAGTGATCCGATGCCAGCGCTGCGGCGAGTAGTTCGCGGAACTGATAATATTCAAATCAACCGTTAAATGCATGAACGAAGATACACAATGAAGAGTTACGTCTGTTTGTCTGTGCTCAAACGGTGGATCACATTATCTACCACTGTCCGAAATACGAAGCACCAAGAACCCGCTACGACATCCCGGGAAGCATCAGCGATGCCCTCGGTAACGATTCTACCAGAATTACAGCCCTTTTAGCTTTCCTGCGGGAAGCTGAGCTGTTCGATCTAATCTGATCACCTAACTCACTATCATCATCATCACCACCATCATGCTTGGCATGCACAGTTGTACACACCAACTGCTCATTTGTTAATAACTTTTCACTCAGTAGTTGAAATTTAGTTTTCTTCACAGTAGTTGATAGATTAGGATCATAGTTTACTGTAGACATGCAAAGAGTAGGTAAATCTTATCATTTGAATCAACACCAATGAGTTTTTATACTTAAAGTACGAGATGTGCAGCGAGCATTTCTCACTACATTTTTGCAACGCAAAATCAAATACAGTTTATTACTAGAATTAAAATCTCCTTTTTTACATATCTATAAAAAGCTTCAACTCTAATATATCGACTGCTTCAAACAGAACTATGTTTCGTCAACTCTGCGCAAAGTTATTAGCAAATGAGCAGTTCGTGAGCAAAACTGTGTATGCCAAGCATGACCACCATACCAGATCACACTCGGAACCAGAATCTCACAACCAACCACCCACATCAGCAACTATACAGACCAACGCAACGAAAACGGAATTCTCCAACAAAATGACAGAATTAAGACAGCCACTAAGCAACTAAGGGACCCCACCCTCGGAGGTTCCCTTCCAGGGCCACCAAATTAAAAACTTCGTAGCTAAAAACTCTGTTTCCGGGGCCCCACGCCCTTTTTCGGAAATCCCCTCTGGGATCCAAACTATGTTGTTAGGTTAATTTCCCTCTGGAATTCCCACCCCCCTCAAATAGGGGATTCCCCATCTGGGATTCCCAGAGACGAACCAGCCCAAGGCTGAAAGTCTCTTTAATAAAAAAAAAAAAAAAATTAAATACTTTGAAGACAGTAATAATTTTAATTTTCATACTTTAAGCGGTATTGAAAGTAATCAACAAATAATTGACGTTAATTAGAGTAATGAAACATAATTGAAAACCAAATTTTTGACAGTAATTAAAGTATTTAATGAAATTAAGAGTGTATTTAAAGTAATGAATGCAGTAATGGCAAGATTTTAAATATTTGGTCAGCAGGCTGCGTTGTATTAAAAGATTAGTGCGTGCCCCTCGAGAAGCCATATAGTTAAAGTATAGACGACTGTCACCACAAAACTGAAAAAAACAACTGTTCCAATCAAGCAAAGCGATGCACTTTGACGGTTTGATTGGAACAACTTTTAACAGACGTCCATACATTCAATGTAGGGCTTTAGGGTACTGCGGATTCAATCAAGCTTCTACAAAGTTTGCTGAGCTTTTACGAAGTCAGCTAAACTTCTATAAAATTTGCTGCACTTCTAGAAAGTTTCCAGAACACTTCTGCTCAGTTCAATGAATTTTAACGACGTTTTTGAAAGTTCTACGATGATTCTTAAAATTCTACAACGTTTCCTTTGCGTTTAAGAAGTTCTCTGAGTTCTACAAAGTTCTCTAAAGTACAATGACGTTCTCTTAACTTTTACAAATTGCCCTTGATTCGCTCTAAGCTAAAAATTATATCAATTCAAATTCTATTAAAATTATGATTTGAAAATTAATCAAATAGGAAAGTATCTTAAATTCAGAATTATTGTTCACTTTGTAACAGGTTACAGATATTCTTCATTTTGTTTTAAATTTGGGAACACGATGAAACTGAATTCTGAACCGGTTGCTGGATGGGTTTTAACACTCTAGAATGCAGTTCGTGACGTACAGGTAGAGGTGGCTCTGGGTTAGGCGTGAAACCAGAAATTCTTATCCGTTGTCTTCCACTTCTTCGAACCTCCTCTTCATTCCGCGTCCTCGGACTTTGCGCTTCTCCACTGAACCTGGCTCCGAGCTGGAATGACCATGTTCGCAATCATCGTTCTGCAACTGGAGCGTCAAATTACGCATTCGTCCAGTCTAACTCCGAATCGTCACCTGCTCCTTTTGGGGCCGATACCATTTTTTGTTCGATACCATTTTTCAAATCATCTACAAATTTCATAGTCAGTTCTAAAAAACTACAGCACTACATACATTCAAGTTGATTTTTTGAGCTCTATAATAAAGTTCAAAATGCTTTGCCCATTTACCCAATTTCATCCGAGGCTCAATCGCTGAAAATTTTACGGAGCCTTAGTTATTTTTAAACTGGCATAACAGCTGCTGTTCTGGCAAAAAAAAAGATGATGACGACTATATGTCCTACATTGAAGCATATTTCCAAACTTTCCACCCCCTTTACAGACCAGCATTGTCTCCATGGCCTTCTCCCAGTCGGAAATGCTCCAGAAAGAAGTCTATCTCTTCGAACGCATCGACTCTGGTCGATCGAACGAACGTCTGAAGTATCTCAAATGCATCGTATTCATCCGACCAACCCGCGACAACGTCCTCCGGCTACAAAGCGAACTAAAAAGCCCCAAATACGGATCGTACTTCATAAGTGAGTATTGCACTTCCATCCACCCAGTCAACCTACCCTCCTAACCACCTTCGGTTTTCAACCAGATTTCAGCAACATCATCCCCCGCACGGACATCAAATCGCTAGCGGAAAGCGACGAGAGTGAATCCGTTCGTGAGGTGAAAGAAGTCTACGCCGACTATCTGCCGGTCAATCCGAACCTCTTCTCCCTGAACATTCCAACCTGTCTGCAAGCCCTCTCCTGGAATCCGGATGCGCTGGAACGCTCCGTTCAAGGCCTGGTCAGCGTTCTGCTTTCGTTCAAATTTCGCCCGGCGATCCGCTACAAATCCAGCTCAAACGCTGCACAAACCCTAGCCAAAAAGATCCACGAAACGATCAACAAGGAAACGGCCCTGTTTAGCTTTCGACCGCCGGAAGATGGATCCCCGCCGCCCTTGCTGCTGATTCTGGATCGTCGTGATGATCCGATTACTCCGCTACTTAACCAGTGGACCTATCAGGCTATGGTGCATGAGCTGCTAACGATCAACAAACAGCGGGTTGATCTTTCCGGCGTGCAGGGCGTTCCGAAGGATCTGAAGGAAATTGTTCTTTCCTCGGAGCAGGATGAATTCTTCTCCGCTAATCTGTATTCGAACTTCGGTGAGATTGCCACCACGATCAAGGGGCTGATGGACGAGTTTCAGAAGAAGGTGCATGATCAGAAAAAGATCGAAAGTATCAACGATATGAAGAATTTCGTCGAGACGTATCCGCAGTTCAAGAAAATGTCCGGAACGGTATCGAAGCATTTGATGTTAATTAGCGAACTGTCGCTACAGGTAGGTTTTTTTTTCTTCTATGGAATAATTTCGATCGATCAAATATCTAAAACAGCATTTCATCCTCGCAGGTCGGTAAACAGCAACTGTTTGAAATATCCGAACTGGAGCAAGAGATCGCATGCCGGGCGGATCATTCGACGCAACTGCAACGGGTGAAGAAGCTGGTTTCGGACGAGAAAATCAATCTTCACAATGCCCTCCGCTTGATACTGCTGTATTCGATGCGCTACGAACGGCATGCCAACTGTGGTACATCCGGTCTGTTGAAGATCTTGCAGGACCGCGGTGGTCGGGCACACATCGTTCCCCGAATGTTGGAGTACATCAGCACCAGTGCTCGGCAGGAGCTATTCAACACGGTTAAGATTACGGATGCCGTCAAGTTGACACGCAATTTGATCAAGGGCCTCAAAGGGGTGGAGAATGTGTACACCCAGCACAACTGCGTGCTGAAAGAAGTCCTGGAGGAATTGATGAGAGGGCGCCCTCTGGATGCGGCTTATCCGATAATGGGTAACGAGTTGCCCTTCCGGAGGCCACCGCAGGAAATTGTGGTCTTCATAATTGGAGGAGCAACATACGAAGAGGGATTGACTGTTCATCGGTATAATCAGGAGGGTTACAAAGTTATTCTGGGAGGAACCACCATCCACAATGCGGATAGTTTCATTGAGGAGATAATGGCTGCTACGGGTGGGGTTCCGTTCAAGCATTCGAGATCGCTGCAACAGTTCCATCACGCACCGGCAGGGGAAGCGTAGGGAGTTTGGTAAATTGTTTCTCTGGTGGACGATGACTACGAATACCGGTAGGCATGGAAGTACCTATATTTAAACAACGTATGAAGCATATTCCAGCTTTGATTGTTACTGCATTCTGACTAACTTATTACCTATGTATCTTTATGTGAGAAATTATAATAAAATATATCGCATAGCTGTGTATCAGATGGAAAAAGTTGCTCGTGCTGATGCCTGTGGAATGATGACAGCCTTTTCGAATCTCGCTAACATTTACAATAGAAACAGAAATTGCCGCCAGCTCAAAGTCAAAAACACCAAGTTTTACATATTTACACGGCCAATGAGATCAACTTAAAATCGCAAAAAGTGCCGGAATTCAGCGATGAGTAAATTTTCCTCATGTTTTCCTGTGGAAAACCTCGAAAATCTGCCGGAAAATGAGGAAAATTGACGAAAATTTTACTCAATCTAGGAGTAGTACCAATAGACTGAGAGATCGATGACTGTTGCTCCATCAGGCACATGGTCATTCCGAAGGTTTGAATGCATCCAACTGCTCCTCGATGACACCACTGAAGCAACCAGCAGGAACACTTTCGGCGCATGCGTCTTCAAATCCACCGATGTAAGCAATTTAAACGCTTCGTCCCGTTTATTCTCGTCCAGTTAGGACATTGTAGTAGATGGAATGAACTCGTTAAAAAATGCTTGTTTTATTGGTGTTTACAATCCAGAATATTGATGAACATATCAAGCCACTAGCGAACCCCACAGCCCACACGTATCAATATATTGACGCAAAGGGGAATTATTGGCAATAATATTGATGATGTGAATACAGAAATATTGTCAATATCGATGTATTGATATCAATATAGAATGTATTGAAAATATGATTATTGTCAATAGAAGCAATCGTGTGGGATCCACTACTGAGTCTCACTTTTGGAATACAGATTCAATATGCATTTAATATAAAAAATGCATTTAATTTCCATCGTTTGCATCAACCATTATGTGGGATGTGAACATCATAACAAAGCATGCGCTTTTTTGGTGACACCTGTACATGCATCGATGCGAAGATAAACAAACACATCAGGAAAAGAAAATTCGTCGCTATGCACGATTTCGGTGGAGCAGAGAATTTAACCTTCCGGTGGAAACTAACGATTTTAAATTGGCTCACAAATCTTCGAAGGCAAGGAAAATCCGTTTGAATTTCCAGGAACTCCCGCTTGCAGCATTCAAAATAACCGAAGTCACGTGGACCCTCGTCCGCCGAGAACGCGAGAAAATGCCATCGACATTTCCTGCAACTACTGTCAGCAGCATCCAATCTTTTCACTGGTATCGTGCAGAACCTCCTTCGCCGACAATGCGGGGAAACTCCGTCGAATGTTTCTGGAAACCTCCGTTGGCAGCATCTGAATTTTCGAGGGAAGTTTCGACGGAGTTTTCACCTGTTCATGGCGGCGAGGATTCCGGTAAATTTCAGTGGAGATTTTCGGTGCTGCCAACGGAGATTCCAGTGAGTTTCAACGGAGTTTTCTTGCGTTTTCGGTGGAGGAGGTTCTGCACGATTCCGGTGGAGATTTCTGATGGTCGAGGAGCTTCTGAAATAACTTTCTCGAGTCAGGAGTGTGGATTTGAGCGAACCGAGACGAACAACAAAACAGGACAAAACTTTTCATGCATGGATGCATGTATTACATCAAATGCATTTTTTTATGTTACAATAAATACACCTCAATTGATCTCCCCCTAGGCTCGATCACACAGTAAATGAAGGGAAAATAAAGTTACAATGTTGTTCAGTGCATGTTCTATTTCTATCGATGATCGCACAGCTCTCTAATACCCCGGACAGACTATGGCTTATATCATATAATATAGGCTGGCTTGCAATGAGCACTCATATATAGGATTTCCAGTGAAAACTAGATGTATGATTGCTCATTGCAAGGCAGCCTATATTACATGATATAAGCCATAGTCTGTACGGGGTATAAAGAAAAACGGGAACATGCGATGCTACACAGCAAAAAAAAAATGTAATATCGATCAACGTAATTCAAGCTGATGTATGAAATAATGATGTAATAGCAAAAAGCAGATACAACGTAATACTACACAACCGGCGGAATGACCTCTGTGCAGCTATTTGGATGTAATACCCCGTTCACATTACTGCGTATATCACGTGATATGCGCTGTCTTGCAATGAGCACTCATACATCTAGTTTTCACTGGAAATCCTATGTATGAGTGCTCATTGCAAGACAGCCTATGTTACGTGATATAAGCTGTAATGTGAACGGGGTATAATATTCAACAACTTTTTTTCTGTCTAGCATACAGGTAACTCGAAGACCAGAAGATCCAGAATAAACGTGCTCAACTTTTTGGCTCTGCTCTGGTACTATCTTCGGTCCCAAGCTAATCGATGCACCCCTCGAAACATAGGAAAATCCACGAACCCCTGTCAAACTTTCATAACGAATCAAAACAAACATTGTGTAGTACTGGAATTTATACTAGAATGGGGTACGTTAATCTATTTGCTTGAAACCAATAGGCTAGTCAAGTAGTGAGCCGATTTGAAATCAATAATTTCATATTGATTGTTAACCCGCATAAACGCGAACCATAAATTGACCTTACCTAAAATGGTTAAAAATTGTTTATAATCCCTGCTAAACTTTAACTGAAATGGTTATGGAACTTTACATGAACGTTTAATGATAAAGTTTCAACCTTATGAATTATGGTTTTTTGGAACTGGACCTTACAAATAATGGGTTGTTAAGAACCATTACCGTTCCAAATTATTGTTTTCTCCATACATTTTCGGAAAGAGAACTATATTAGAACCTTTTAACTTATGGTTTGAGAACTTTAATGGTAATGGTTATGGTAGTCAGTAAGGTCCACGAATGGTTTTGTAACATCGATCAACTTTATGTGGAATATATCGCGAATTGGTTGCCTGTAATTTACTGATTACCAATTCACGATATATTCCACGTAAAGTTGAGCGATAATACAAAACCATTAATGGACCTTACTGACTACCATAACCATTACCATTAATGTTCCCAAATCATAAGTAAAAAGGTTCTTATATAGTTCTCTTTCTGAAAATGTATGGAGAAAACAAGAATTTGGAATGGTAATGGTTCTTAACAACCCATTATTTGTAAGGTCCAGTTCCAAAAAACCATAATACATAAGGTTGAAACTTTATCATTAAACGTTCATGTAAAGTTCCATAACCATTTCAGTTAAAGTTTAGCAGGGATTATAAACAATTTTTAACCATTTTAGGTAAGGTCAATTTATGGTTCGCGTTTATGCGGGAATGCTAGGCTCAGGCATGGAAAATCATTTGCATTCATTTCATACATTCATTTACATTCATTTGCCTCTAACTTTTTTCAACAACAACATTCCGCAAAATAATGTATAGAACTTTTGTAGGTTTTGTTATTAACTACAAGTTTTGCTCGTAACTCAAATCTGTATCTCTTATGCATCGTGAACTAGAGCGGGCAGAACTTGTGACTGTTTTTCAGTGAATGTAAAATACATTCAATGAAAAACAGTAGTGGCTTCTGTTTGCTCTACTTCGTCATGCATTAGAGATACGGATTTGACTTGTTAACAAAAGTTATAGCTTATAACAAAACCTACAAAAGTTCTTTACATCATTTTGCGGAATGCTGTTAAAGAAAAAAGTTAGAGGCAAATGAATGTAAATGAATGCACGAAATGAATGCAAATGATTTTCCATGCCTGGTATGCTCTTAATACAAAGGTGACACACATGGAAGAAGTGTTAGTTTGTTTACTAAAATGAACTATACCCATTTTGTTATGGCAAGTTTTGCTATAAGAAATGCTCCTCGTGTGTATTACCGAAATGCATATCAGAGGTTGATTAATTGCGTAGGAAATCAGTTTGGCATTTGTGACCAGCATACACCTTCCAGTCGTATGAAACAGGTCAAAAACTGTCTAAATCCGCCCATAATTTGTTTTGTTTCGAATTTCTGTATGGCAAAATAGTGAACTTTTCCTGAACATTAACGGCAAAGAACTCACCAACACAGCTCCTACCCACCTGTCATAAAATCATCTCGGACGCTGATGCCCTGTTTACTACTTGTGAGCTTTTTTACTAGCAGCTGGCTCATTAGCGCTAGTGAAATAGTGTAAGTTAAAGAGTCTGAATTTAACGGCGCCGGTGGTGTAGTGGTAAGCGTGATTACCTCTCACCCCAGCAGGCCTGGGTTCAATCCCAGTCGGCGCCGCCGGGATGTTCTGAGGCATAACATCTCTGATCACGCCTTCCTTCGGATGGGAAGTAAAGCCGTTGGTCCCCGGGTCATGAGTTGATGGGTCGATAGGTAGGGTCCAGGTGTGGGAGCTGCCTTCCTGGCACGTCGGTAGCATTGGTGCTCAGCACGGAAAACAAGATCGACAAAAAAACAAACCAAAGGAAAAAAAAAAAAAAAGAGTCTGAATTTATAAAGAGACGACATCTCAGCAATTTGACAGGTCTTCTGCTCGATTGAAATGACTTTTCCTATGACTTTGACAGACAATCGTTTGTTCCTATTTTGACATGTCACCTCTTTATAAATTTAGGCTCTTTAGTATAAGTGTAAACACCGAGGTAAACACCCCATTAGTCTGGAATGTGTTGGAGTAAGATTGCACCCAATGAGGTACAGAGAGAGGTGAAGCAGATCGTGAAATATGGTTGTATTAGTAAACCAAAAAATCAACGTAAACGCAAGTAGTGACGTCACTAATTGCTTGTATCGTACAGGGGTTTTACTCACACAACTTAACCGATTGCTTCACCTCGGTAATCCAGCTCATTGGATTGCACCGACCGGCTGTTGTTGCGACGGCTGCACGTAATTGACCACTTTGTCAAGCAGTTTTGGCGTGATTTTCTACCAGCGATTTCACAAAACTGGACCAACCAATTTCTATGTTTTTATGAAATGCACAAATGTTGGCTACTTATCTCGTGGTTCTAGAAGAAATAGTCTCGAAATAATGTTTTATTTCAAAGTTCGAGTGGTAGTAAACGTCATTTTAACTGCTCGAATGAAGTGGTTAATTTATTTCCAATAGTGCTCGATCACTACATACATGTCCTTGGCCATCTCGAACCGTGCATCCGCGTTGTTCCAGTTTGCTACCAGGTGCCATCGTTGATCTCGGCAGCCGATCCCCAGAAGCTTTACGCTTTCCTAAATTAAATTGCCAACTAGGAGAATTTACGTATAAGCTGAAAGTTCAAGGGATCCTTTGAATACATTCAGTGAAGTAGTGTTTAAGTGAGAAATTTCAGTGAAATTACCGTATACATTTTTGTTGCCGAAAACAGGTCGCAGCCGACAAATTTACCCTATCTCATTCCAACATTTTGAAGAACCGAATCGCACAAACGGCATCAATAACGTGAGCCTGTTCCAGCTTTCCCCAGCGGCTGTAGATTTCGAATGCCATCAGATGCGTTTCGATATTGTCTTTGCTTGTTGAGCGGTCAGAGGAACTTTATCGTCTTATAGAGGGCCAGTTTGTGTGATTTACAGTTCGAAAACTGTAAAAAAATAATACCAAAAAGGGAAACCGTGATTTAGGCCTTCTTCCATTTGGAAAATTTTCACATAAATTTGACACTTAGGCTCTGAACCATTTGGTGGATTATTTTAACTTTTGGTTAAAATTTGACAGATGGAAAGTTATCGATTAACCCTGCTATCCGAGCATGGTTATTTCTGACAGACAAGAAGTTAAATTTTGACGACCATGGCTCGAAAACCGGTCGATCGACAGCACGGGGATTTTCGAACATAGAAAATAACTTTCGAAATGTCACTTTTAACCACGAGTTAAATTTAACTCGACAAATGGTTCACAGCCTTAGAAAATAAATTATGATGATCGAAAATCCCTGTATTGTTGATCATCCGATTGTTTCATGCAAGGTTTCATCACAGAGAACAGACATCCAAGTCAAATTCCTAAAGTGTGTAAGAAATATAACTGCTATTTTGAATAGACATTTGAAACTAGCAATATCGTTGTGGCGCTAGTGTCGCTGCCCATCGACGTCGAGGACCAGCAGCCGTCATCTTAACATAAATGTCAAAATTGTTGTGAGCAATACATTAACCGAGCAAAGTAAAATCGATCGAAACATGGGCCGCAAGTGCGAGCTTTATTGGTGCGCAAATAAACAAGGTTTTATCAAGCGAAAATCTTTACACAATTTTCTTAAGGATGCTGAATTGCCCGTCAGTGAACTCAAAAAAGTCAGTTTTGCACCTGACTACTATGCTCAGTTAAAATTGGAACGAAAAACGATTGTAGATCTGCAAGAAACTGTAGAAGACCTTAGTTTTTTATTCGAAAATAATGGTTCCGCAGAACCTCGATTAATTTCCGTTGTTTTGTCTTGTTTGTTTTGAACTGATTGGACAGTTCATTTAGATACACGGTCAGTTTACGCATTTTTTTGCTCACTTCAGTTTACGCATTAATTGCAAAAAGTGATAACTCGAGTCGCAACATTCCGTATGGCGGTGCTAGCATAGAAGTAACTCTAAGACCACTGGGTCCCGAAGAAAATCATTACTCAGTACCAGAACAACGGTCCCAAGCAGTCCCAAGCTATTTCACTCACCCCTGCATGTTCTGCATGAATCCACACACCCCTGATGTTATCTGTCAAACTTTCATAGCGAATCAAAACAAACATAGTGTAGTAATAGAATTTTAACTAGAATAGGGTACGTTAATCGTTTGCTTGGGACCAATAGGCTACTAACGTGGTGAGCCAATTTAAAATCGTTAGTTTCGTATTGATTGTTGGTGCTAGTGTTTCTAACGTATTTTAATTTGAATGCTTTACACATAATTTTTCGAAAAATTTGTTTAAGCTTGGATGTCTGTTCTTTGTGGTTTCATGTCGGTTTGTCGGTGTTATTTTGATCGGCAGCCCTTCAGAAACGCAATCATCGAAAAGTCTCCACAAAACTATCAGAAATCGTCCATCCCTTTCCGAAGGGGTTCAACAACGATGCAAACTGTCATAAATGAGTCATCAAATGAGTGTCCATCATCATCATCAGACGCAAAAACGTTTCGTTCAAAAGTCGCGTTCGGTTGTGGTTGGTTAGTTGCTAGAGAAAATCCACTTAAATTAAGCGTAAATCCGCGGCCGAAAGTGACCGAAAGCAGTGCCCGCTCCTGGCGGAAGATTGCGAGACGTGAAATGCACTGCGAGTAGCTGAAATAAATAGTCGGAAATTGTCTACCAGAAGCGTTTTGCATTCAGTCGTCTCAGTGAGGGGTCAAGGTAAACCGCGAACCGCAACCACCCTTCAGTCTTCTGCGTGTGCACTGCTTGCGGGGAATAATTGGAGGTTAGAATTTTGTAATTATTGTTTACATGGGATGTCATTTTAGATTTTTTTTTTTTTTTTTTTTTTAATTTCTAGATACAAGGAACAATGAATCACAACAACCGGAAGTTCACGTCGTTCAGCGATCTGAGTGTGACGAATATGAGCCGGACGCTCAGCAGTCCGGTGGCAGAGTCGACACACCTAGAAGGATCGGGAAACAACCGGAGTGGTTTGTTTGCGAGCCCAGTCAAAGTGGTGGGCGCAAGTGTGAAGCGGAAACCCACCTCGCCGTTGCTCAACAGCCGAACCAGTTTCAAAAGTAGCGGCAATCTTTCGTCGGTGGGATTCGGCCGGATAGATTCACAGTGAGTTTTAGTGACATTGGAATGGCTAGGGGAAGTGGAGAACTAATGTTGAGGGTTTCTGTTTCAGGGTTTACACGGATGCGCAAAGCCGAGGACTAGTTAACCGGCTGGTGAAGTACCATGATAGGACACAGTCGCCACTGAACCGGAGTCAGTCGATGACCAGCATCTACAGCAAGCCGGGTCAGTTTCCGGTGGTGCATTTGAAGAAAACGGAGATTAAGTACTCGCCCCGGCGAAACAATTCTATTACGTCGGTTCGGATCGCTCCCCCGGAAAAGTCCGTTTTTCAGGCAAACACCCGGTCGAACATCTTGAGGGCAGGATCGTTGCTGATTCCGGCGGAACCACATTTAAAACAGTCCCGGGGTCCGGCGCCGGAGGATGAAATTGATGCCGAAAATAGGGTCATAGCACCGACGACGGAATTGGAAGCGGCACCGACGAGAAGCGTCCTGGATGCATTGAAGGAGATTTCCCGGAAGAGGATAAACAATGAGGAGTTGGATGCGGACAGGATCAAGAAGCAGTGTAAGGAACTTTCGGAGGTGGATTCCGGGGGTGGTGGCGGAACGAAACGAGCACGGGAACTCACGTCTTCGACTTCGCCACCTTTGAGAGGATCCGGTGAACAGCAACTGCAGAAGAAGCGATTGTGCTGCAAAAATAATGACATTTTGAGTTCGTTGAGTTCCAGTCTGGTGATGAGCACGCCGAAGCGAGTGGAACATATTCAACCGAAACCGGGCAGGTTGAATGTGGATCAGACTTTTTCCACGCCCATGGCAACTGCGGTTGGATTGAATGCCACGGTGGCGACGGAGGGAAGAGTTGAAAGTCGAGAGCCGGTGAAGGTGAGCAGGTTGGAATCGGCACCGTTGCCGCAGATAGTGAGGAGTGTCCCGGAAATTATGCCGTCTATAAGGCCGAAGCCAACGCAACCGAAGATTACGTTGTTTAACAAGAAGTACGATGAAACGGTGGTCAGGCCGGTGGTTAGTGACAGCGAAGAGCAGGAAGACGAAGAGGAACTGGGAGGACGGATTAGCTTCATCAAGCCGAAGGATAAGTCACCCATTTTGAACTGCAGTAAAGTCACTTTAAAGCAGGTTGAGAAGTCGAAGCTGTCGATGATTCTGAGTTGCTTGAGCGAGGACTTTGATGATGAAGAAGAGGAAGCACCGAAGATGGCCCTGAAGGCTCCGATTGTGGTAAAGGATTCGGTCGATGCGGTACCGCCGAAGATTGAAGAGAAAAAAGTGGAAGTGGTGGTTTCCAAACCAAGTGGAATCGCTGCCTTGATCAGTGAACCCATCAAAGATCCCGGATTAGGAAAGATTGTGCCTCCTAAACCGGCGGAAGCGGTTAAAACGAGTGAGCCGTCAAATATAACCGGAGGATTCAGTTTCGGAACACCTACCAAGTCGGACAATAATGCTACTTTCTCCTTCCAAACACCAACGAAATCTACGACTCCGGTGGAATCGAAACCGGCCGCAAAACAGGCCAGTGGTTTTTCTTTTGGAAGCACTCCAGCAACAGTCTCGAAAGCGGATGCGCCTCCAGCGTACAGCTTCCCCTCGACAACCACTGCAACTTCAGCTCCTACACTGACTACTTCCGGTTTCGCTTTCACATCATCCGCACCATCGTCGATAATCGCAACGCCGAAGACCACCCTGACAACTCCCAATCTGATCAGCTTCTCACCAGTTCCAATATCCAAATCGGAAGCACCAAAGAGTGGCTTCTCGCTTCTACCAGCGATTTCCACTAATGCTTCTTCGGGAAGTCCTCAAAATTCTTTCAGCATCAGTCAGTCTACCATCCCTACCTTCGGCAGTGGATCCGGATTCAGTGCTTTCAAGCCTCTTTCGCCGACTGGTTCATCCGCGGCAGTTTCAACCAGTGCTTCCAATCATCCATCGTTTGGAAGTGTTGCGGCATCTACTACCGGCGTGACTGCTACCACTTCCGGTGGAGGTTTCGCATTCGGGGCTTCGAACTTAAGGCCCACCATCACCGCGGCAGCAGTGGCAACAACGACACCATCATCAACCACAAGTGCATTCACGTTTGGAGGAGCAACTTCCGGTGCTCCCGCTCTCACAGCATCCGTATCAACTCCCGCCTTCGGTGCACCTGCCGTAGCAAAGTTCGGCTTTGGATCGACCACAACTGCCGCCACCTCAGCTCCTTCGTTTGGCTCAACCATTACGACTTCGGCGGCCCCTTCCTTCGGCGGTGGATTCCCAGCATCAGCCCCGCCAACAACGGCACCACCGCCGTTCGGCAGCGTCTCGAGCAGCTCTACCACTTCCGTCACTTCGCCACCTTCCTCGGGCATATTTGGCGGTGGGGTGGCTAGCAAACCTGCCTTCGGCCAACCGGCGGCAACCAATTCCAGTTTCTCCTTTGGTGCTGCCGCTTCGCAACAGCCCACCAGCACAACTAGTGCCGGTGCATTTTCCTTTGGGGCGGTAGCACCGACGGCTACCACGGCAGCTCCGACGACGACTAGCAACATCTTTGGAAGTGGTGGAAGCAGCAATACGGCAGCCAGCTTCGGTGCAGCTCCTTCCTTCACCAACCATCAGGTCCAGGCGTTTGGCAACGCTAATTCTGGCAATCCACCCGCTTTCGGGGCTTCCAATAGTGGTACGGCTCCGGTAGCACCGACAGCAAGTGGTTTCGGAGCAACGCCGGTATTTGGTGCCGCTTCCAGTTCGCCAGCAGTTCCGGCTAATGCGAGGTGAGTTGATTGATTTTAACGCCCGAATGTATGCAACTGTATATGCGTGACTCTTTTGTTGCCGCAGATGGCCTTAAATATTCATATTAACGCTTCCCATCCTTTCAGCTCCGTCTTTGGCGCATCCTCAACGGTCACATCCCCGTTTGGCGGGATCACTTCGGCATCGGCACCAACTGGCAACATATTCGGTGCCCCCAGCTCTAACAATAATCAATCCAACGTCACCTCAGGCTCATCGCCGTTTTCGTTTGGAGCATCTCCAGCGGCTCCAACAAACTCAGCAGCAACATCTTTGGCACCGACGGCAAATAAATCGTTCTCCTTTGGAGGAATCGGAAGCACCAGCAACAACATTACGTCAACTTCCGCCGCAAACCCTGTCAACAGTTTCGCCTTTTCGGCAGGATCGAACTCATCCGCACCGGCTCCAGCGGCACCGGCGGCATCCGCTTTCAGCTTTTCGAACACAAACAACAATAACAACAACAATAATAGCTGCATGGCGCCTCCACCGGCTTTCGGGAGTACCGGAAACTCTTCTTTCTCCTTTAACGCCAGTAACACCAGTAGCAGCAATACAGCTACCGTCAAACCGTTCTCCTTTGGAACACCCGCTCAACCGACGACGGCCGCGCCAGCCGCTTCTGGCGGAGGACTTTTCGGAGCCGGTGCAACATCACCTCCGCCGGCGTTCAACTTTTCTGCTGGTTCGAATGCCATCGCAGTTGGCAACACTGGTAGCGGTGGACCTGCCGCATTCTCGTTCGCCGGTGCAAATCCGGCAGCTGCAGCCGGAGGCCCTTTCGGAATGTCCAACGGAGCCGGGGCGCCGATGTTCAGCATAGGAACCGGAGGTGGCGCCAATGTACCACCCGGTCGAAGACCCATCCGGACGGCCACACGGCGCCTCAAGTGAAAATGGGCCTCCACGGTGAGTGACGGCTTAGATATGTATTGATACTTGTTTCGGCTTATTTGTATTTGTGTATAATAGGTACGGTATTCTGAATCCAGTTGTTTATTATTATTTTTTTTGAAATTATTGCATAATGCAAGAAATTCTGTCTGTTTTTCTTGACGTGAAAAATCTGTTAGTCTAAACTTATGGAACATATTCTGCTAAAACAAGGTGACGATTGTGTGTTCGTCGGTCATGTAATAAACTATGCAACTAGGTGATATATTTAATTGAAACTTGTTTTGCAGCGAAAGTAGACGGAAAGAATGCCCCTTAGAACGGACCAACCTGCTGATTAGTGTTTTGTACATGGAAGGGCTGAATAGTTAATGCCTTCCCTAATAAAAGAAAATATGAAAATACCATAACCGACTGATAAGCCCAAATGATAGAACTATTCTACTCTGAATACGCCGTTAAGCAAAATAACGATACAAATTGTAGTAGGGTTGTTCGGACTGGGTATAGCGTCTTTGTAACGTGGTATACTAATTATCAATTTATCAAAATGTAATGCAAAAATGATCTACAGTTTTGAAAGCATTTCGTTTTCCTGGACCAGTCCGTAGGTGAGCCGAACTAACTGATACCCATCGTAGATGGCCCAAACGGTGAAGAGGCCAGGAACTATGCCCGACAGGATGTAGTTGTTGGCATGGACCCCGGAGGCTATGGCAGCAGCCCTCAGCGAAGCGGGCAGATGCAACCAGTTGTACATTTGGATGGCGTTTCTAATGCAAGTAGCTCGTAGTGCTTGTTTCCCGACCCGGCTCGTCAGTGCCTTAGCCCAGAGATTAAGCATCAAGCCAGATCCAAGTGTTGCACCGGTAAAACGAACAGCTGGTCCAGTGATTGGACTATCGGCAATACTCTGGTAAGCTTGTTTCCCAACGTCGATGGTCTCGGATGCAACTTTGGAAGTGGTCCCGACAGCTGAGCCAATCTTGGATTCCGTCCACTGGACCATTTTTTCCGTAACAGGGCTTTCGTTAACGTTCCGGTACACTTGCTTTCCTGCGTCGATGGTTGCGGTGCTGGCTTTGGAAGTCAGCTGGAAAACATGACTAACTGCTGCATTTTCCTTTAATTTGTTGGTCGCCTCGAGGGCGATGCCCGCAGTGGCATCTCCAGTTTTGTGGAACACACGGCTTAGTCCGTTGGCTAGATTAATCATCTGCTCCATATAGCTGGGTTGTTGAGAGGGCTCCGCATCGTTGTTGCTATCCGGTGGCATCTTCAGCTGCACATAAGTTTTTTTTTAAGTTTTGAAACAGGTAAACTACTAGGTATAATGAGTCACGCCAAGACTCCAAAGTCATCTGAAATTAAATCAGGGTTATTCCGGTTATAGTCCTCTCCAGCCGGTTTCGTATTGGTGCGATTTGCGTGTGTTAGTGAGATGAATTTTTTTGTTAGCTGTGAGAAATTTTTTGTTTGTTGTTAGAACTGTCATTCTCAAGTAAAATAAACAACAAAACGAAAACAAACCCTACGCTTGCACGGTAACAGTCAAGTACCCTTTTGTGAGTAAAGGTTAACCTAGTTTTGATAAAGGTGGTTTTACTCATTAATGAGTATATTATTTTAACAACAATGAGTTTCTGCTAACAGTAGCTAACAGTTACTACTTAATTGGCATAATGAATTACTCATTAATAAGTGGTGCCGCTTTTATTGACAATGGGTTCACTTTTACTCACAAATAGATGTTTGATTCTTACCGTGCACATGCCAGTATACGCTAGTGTGTGAAAAATTATGTTATTACTGTAGGTTCGTGAGATCCTGCTTGGAGAACTCAATAGAGTTCTCTACCACCGTTAGTATTAGTGAGAAGTTTCACTTATACATGCGTTTTACTGGTTGAAAATAAAAAACAAACCGCTGTCAAGTCGAACACTTTGACAGCTGATTTCGTGGTTGAAAATAATTGGCGTTGACGGCACCGTCGAAAAATTTGCTTTTCCACCAAATATAGACAGTTTCTTATGGGAATTTTCGGTGGAGTGAAAGGATAGTACAAAGTCCGCCATGTTTCACGCACAGTCTGACGTTTGCTTATGGATTTTCTCATAGGAGTAAAGAGCTACAGAGTCGCCGTCAACGCCAATAAACAAACCGATTTTACAGGGCTGCCCTAGCTAGGTTGTTAAGGCTCTGAACCATTTGGTGGATTATTTTAACTTTTGGTTAAAATTTGACAGATGGAAAGTTATCGATGAACCCTGCTATCCGAGCATGGTTATTTCTGACAGACAAGAAGTTAAATTTTGACAACGGTGGGTCGAAAACCGGTCGATCGACAACACGGGGATTTTCGAACATAGAAAATAACTTTCGAAATGTCACTTTTAACCACGAGTTAATTTTAACTCGGCAAATGGTTCACAGCCTAACCCGCATAAACGCGAACCATAAATTGACCTTACCTAAAATGGTTAAAAATTGTTTATAATCCCTGCTAAACTTTAACTGAAATGGTTATGGAACTTTACATGAACGTTTAATGATAAAGTTTCAACCTTATGAATTATGATTTTTTGGAACTGGACCTTACAAATAATGGGTTGTTAAGAACCATTACCATTCCAAATTCTTGTTTTCTCCATACATTTTCGGAAAGAGAACTATATTAGAACCTTTTAACTTATGGTTTGAGAACTTTAATGGTAATGGTTATGGTAGTCAGTAAGGTTCACGAATGGTTTTGTAACATCGATCAACTTTATGTGGAATATATCGCGAATTGGTTGCCTGTAATTTACTGATTACCAATTCACGATATATTCCACGTAAAGTTGAGCGATAATACAAAACCATTAATGGACCTTACTGACTACCATAACCATTACCATTAATGTTCTCAAATCATAAGTAAAAACGTTCTTGTATAGTTATCTTTCTGAAAATGTATGGAGAAAACAAGAATTTGGAATGGTAATGGTTCTTAACAACCCATTATTTGTAAGGTCCAGTTCCAAAAAATCATAATTCATAAGGTTGAAACTTTATCATTAAACGTTCATGTAAAGTTCCATAACCATTTCAGTTAAAGTTTAGCAGGGATTATAAACAATTTTTAACCATTTTAGGTAAGGTCAATTTATGGTTCGCGTTTATGCGGGAAGTGAGATGTTGCGTCGAGAAGTCAATAAGCAAACGTCAGACTGTGCGTGAAACATGCACGGTAATCAAAACAAACTCTCTTATGACTATAAAGTACGCTCTTTCTTTGGAAAATGGGACTACCCAATAAACACGCTAAGAAAAAAGTATGCATTAATGTTTAAACTTTAACCAGTTTCGAGAAAACCCGCACATATTCATAAAATGAATAAACGCTGTTTACTCATCGGATGAATAAACACGTTTTTCTCGAAAGTGATTAAATTTTAATCATTAATGAATAAAGACGTTATTCCCAAAAGTGGTTAAATTGTATGCACTGGAAGGAATTTAAATGGCTGATTTCGTTTATTTTAAACATATATTATTATAAATTACAATCGAATAAAATCCAATAAAAAGTAACGTTTATTTCAAGATTCTGGTTCGTGTTGCTGTTTGGTCCACCGCCTTAGTGACCTTGTACACGGTGACCGGAGAATACTCCGTTCTTCTGCTGCCGGTTGGTCCCCTTGGTTTCAACGCAGAATCCATCATGTGATTCGCGAGGCTGTTCATATCGGCAATGGTTGGCAATGGTCAGGAGGATACTCTGCTGTGGTGGTGTTGTTTCTGCCCTTGGTGGTGATTCAATGTTGGGAACATGCTGCTCCTGGCGAATCTATCCTAATTGCGTACAAAGCAGTGTAGTCCAATCACGGAACACCTTCACACAATCCGGAATCGGATGTTTCCTTGTTTTCGCGATCCTTTCGTCGACCTTCCCGTTCCGGTGCCCGGCGAACTCGATCCGGATCGTTGTGCTGCCGTTTGACGCCCTATGTAGTGGGGATCAAAAGTTTTGAAATAACAAAACAATGTACCTTGTTAGATATACTTACTATTATCATCGACCATCTCTTTGGCCTGATCCCGCACATTCTGTCCTGTTTCCAAAGTCGGAAACAGATTCCGCGGAACAAAAACTTTATTTTCGTTCCGGCACTTGATTCCGAAGGAAGCCGCAATTCCTGCTACCAAATTTAGCAGCGCGGGAGAAAAGTTGCTATTCGTAGAAATGTCAAAATGCTCACTTATATAGGATTTCCAGTGAAAACTAGATGTATGAGTGTTCATTGCAAGACAGCCTATTACAGAATATTACATGATATAAGCCATACCCGGAAAAAAATAACCATACAATTACCATACAATAAAATACAATTACAAGGAAATCTATTGCCAACAATCGATCTTATTGTGCGTATATAGCACACGAAATTTTAACAGATTGTTATAACAATAGATGTACAATACGTCCCATTTAGCAAGAGTTTTCAATATTAGAATAACAATACAATTAATGGTAAACGGCTCAAGTTTGTTCGGGAAAAAGTGATATTTCGTATGGTTAAGATACATAACGACCCCCTTGTTCTATTGTGTATTCCCCCATTTACCATAGATTCTATTGTAGAAACAATACATTCTATTGTAATTTTATCGTTGTGGAGAATGCGATTTATTGTAAATACAATAAACTCTATTGTATGGTTACAATACAATTAATTGTACCTCTATGGTTCTTTTTTTTACGGGATAGTCTGTACGGGGTATTAACGAACTGATGAAAATAGTGTAAAATCTAATTGCCTAGGAAAACAATATTACGGCACTTTCAATTAAAAATGTAATTAATACGTGCAACTCTAATCAAAAATACCATATCCAAAATGATAGAACTATCCCTCAAATGGTTCGGATGATACGCTGAATACGTCGTTAAGCAAAATAACAATTTTATTAGGGCAACATTTTGCTAGTTTTGCCCTAATCATTGTTTGCTCCGGGAGGTACTGGGTACCCTATCGTTTATTATTATGACAGCAATCGAATCAAAACAACGTGCCGCAGCCAAAACAAAACAACGTGCGCGCACCGGAACAACAACAACAAGTTTTGTCGCAGCAATATTTCCCGAAAAGTTTTCTAAAATAGTGAAAAGCGTACAAATTGCAGTGTAATGAAAAATCTGTACCGTCTCGCTCACCAGAGCGCCCGCTTCGAGGGACTCCCGTTGTCCCCGGATGGTGGTGGCAATCACAGTCACCTGATGGTCGTCGATTCCAACAACAGCAATTTGGTGTACGTCGTTGTCGGTTCGTCGGAAGGTGCCCATGTATATCGATTGGACCGCTCAGATCCGCTGGATTGTCGTGAGTTGCTATCGATTCCGGTAACAGTGGTCGCCGTCGAGCATTTGGCTTTGAACGATGAACTGTGTCTGGCTACCGAGGCCGGCGAGGTGTTGGTGCTGAACGTGACAACGACGACGGGGGATCGAGAACCGGAGGTGGTTACGTTCTGTGCGGGGGGATTGAAAGCGATGGGTTGGAGTCCAGTGCAGGAGGTGGTGGTGTTTGTTGATTGGTAGGATTTTGGGACGCTTGCATGAAAGGTTGAAAGTAATTACCTGTTTCGCTGTAGGAAATTGAACGTGGTGACGATGAACAGTGCGTACGACCCGATCAACGAAGTGTGCCTCAAGGACGACACCTTTGGAGACCGGGAGTTTATGAGCGTCGGGTGGGGCAAGAAGGAAACGCAGTTCCATGGGTCCGAGGGCAAGAGCGCCGCTCGGAAGAAGAAGGAAGAGGCGGAAATGGCGATTGATGTAAGCAAGATTGATCCCAAAGTACAGATCAGTTGGAGAGCGGATGGGGCGTACTTTGCGGTGGGATTCCTGGGTCCGTTTGGGAGAGCATTCAAAGTGTTCAACCAGGAAGGTGCTCTCCAGTTTACTTCGGAGAAATGCTACGGACTTGAGGTTCCGATGGGTTGGAAGCCTTCCGGGTTATGGATCGCGATTCCTCAGATATTGAAGGAAAAATATGTGGTATCATTGTTCGAGAAGAACGGGCTGAAACACAGGGAGATTGAGTTGCCGTTCAGGCAAGAAGATGAGATGGTTAACGGCATATCTTGGAGTCACGACTCGGAAGTGTTGGTCCTTCAAACTCGCAAGAATGCTAGTGGCTTGAACTGTCTGTACTTCTACATCGTCTGTAACTACCACTGGTACATGAAACAGTATCTAGAAGTAAATGAGGAAATTTTAGGACTTCAGTGGGACTTGAAGTACTCGGAAGGCAGAACTCTTCATGTTTTGCTGAAAAACGGTCAGTACGAAGCTTCCCGATGGGAGTTTTCAGTGGATCACTCGACGGGGTTGAAGCAATCCGACGAATCGCTGGTGGCAGTGATCGACGGAGGATCCGTATTGTTGACCAACTTTCGGTGTGTCGTTATACCGCCTCCGATGTGTGGATTTACGCTGAAAGTGGACAGTTTGGTCAACTCGGTTGGATTCTTAAGGAATCCGGAAGGGCAGCTGGATTCCAATTGCTTCTTCGCAGTTGATTCCTACAACAAAGTAAGCTTCTATCGTCCGGAGTTTACAGAAAACGCAATTCGTCACCTCAGTGGTGCCCAATCTCTGGGGAAGCCTTTGGAGATTGGTCCCGGAAACTATTCGCATTGGCTCTGGTTGAGAAATGATGTCCTACTCGGCGTTGAAGGATCTAATCGGTTGAAGATCTTCTCAGTAGACGTTTTCAGTGGCGAACTTGCCATCTTAGGAACCCTAGAAGTTGGTTCTGATACTGATCGAGTCGGTTGTATCGAAGGAATCAACGCAGCGTCCGCCCTCGTCGAAACAATGACGGGGCAGCTGTTCAAATTACTTCTGCAGCCTTCCGTTTCATTAGAAGAAGACCTTAAACTGCCGGAATTTTGCGAACAGCTCCAAATTTGCTCCGTGGATCAGTTCGACTATAAGGTTTACTCCCTAAAGAACCGTCAGAATCTCTACGTAGATGGTTCAAAGCTCGCTTCCGATGTTACTTCGATGTTCCTAGCCGAGCACTACCTGCTGTTCACAACGATCGCAGAACTCAAGTTCGTCAACCTGCAGAACAATGTGATCGTCGGCGATCGTCGCGTCGAGCGTGGTTCCAAACTGGTGGTCGTCGTTGCCAAGTCGGCTCGGACCGTCTTACAGCTACCGCGAGGTAATCTGGAAGTGATCGCTCCCCGTATTCTGTCCCTGTGCCTGGTCGCAGATCACCTGAATGCCTTGGAATACTTGAAGGCATTCGATATCCTCAGAAAGGAGCGCATCAACTTGAACCTGCTAGTTGATCACAACCCGCAGCTGTTCCTGTCTAATTTGGACTGCTTCCTGCAGGAGATTACCAACGTCAACTGGTTGAATCTGTTCATAAGCGACCTGCAAAATCAGGACGTCTGCATGGCCATGTACGAGAGTAATTATCAGGGACGTGAGTCCGCCGTTATCGATGGGTACAATGTGAACGCGAAGGTGGAATACCTTTGCGATCGGTTGCTGCAGGTGATGAACTCAGCGAAAACGGACGTAAACTATATGCTTCCGAAGATCACATGTTACGTGAAGAAGGGAATGCTAGAGCAGGCCTTGGAGGTCATTTGGAACCTCAAAAAAGGGCAAGGGACGAGCGAAGATGCTGACGAAGCCCTCAAGTACCTTCTCTACTTGGTGGAGGTGAACGATTTGTTCAACGTAGCCCTGGGGATGTACGACTTTGGTTTGGTCCTGTTCGTGGCTACCAAATCCCAAAAGGATCCGAAAGAGTATCTTCCATTTTTGAATGAATTGAAACGCCTGGACGAAGACTACCGAAAGTACAAGATCGACTGCCACCTGAAGCGATTCGGTAAGGCGATCGAGAACATTGCCAGATATCGGGACGACGAGAACAAGTTCCACGAGGCACTCCAATTGACGATCGCCCACGGGCTGTATGGGAAAGCCATGGTTGCGTACAGGGATAATGAGAAGTATTACCGGAAGATTTGCTCTTGCTATGGAGATCACTTGAGGCAGAGCAACAAGCAGGTGGATGCCAGTTTGATCTACGAGAAGGCTGGAGACTACCAGCAGGCCATTGCCTCGGCTAGGAATGCTGCCGACTGGGAGAGGTGCCTCAAATTAGCTACAACTGCGGGATACGGGGACGAAGAGTTGAGACGACTGGTTCAATCGTTGATTCCCGCCCTTCAGGAAAGTGGAGAGTACGAAGCGGCATCCCGCTTGGCCAAGGATCACCTGAAGGACCCAAAAATCGCAGTGGAAATTCTGTTGGTTGATCACCTCTTCGGTAAAGCGCTGCTGGAAGCACATCTTTCGGATCGGGCACTTGTAGAGGAATTGATTCGCCCTAATTTGCAAGATTATCTGCAAACATTCCTGCACGAATTAACCGCTGAAAAGGAACAACTCGTGAAACAAAAGAACCGACTTTTGATGGTTCGGGAAGAAAAGGCCAAGAAGAAGCTGGATCAAGAGCTGGGCGAAGAAGACGGCAATGGTCGGGATCTGGAAGATTGCGATTTGTACTCGGAAACGTCAACGGTGGCCTCTTCTAGGCATACTAGCAGCTCCGGACGATCTAGGTAAGTTCAGTTAGTTGCTTCTTATAAAATCTTAACTAAATGTTTCGGCTTCTATCTAAAACGTTCCAGCAAATCGAGCCGCTCCAGCAAGAACCGCCGGAAGCACGAACGCAAACTGCTCAGCCTCAAGGAAGGCAACGCATACGAGGATATTGCCCTCGTCGATGCACTGCACACGTTAGTATCCCGTGTGTGCGGCATCGAGCGACAGCGTCAGGTGCGAGCCCTCTGCAAGGCGGCCATCGAGATGGATTTCCTGCAGCAAGCGGCCACGATCCAGAGGGACTATGCCGAGCTGTTGCACTTGGTGAAATTTTCTCTGGATTCCATTTGGATACCGGAAATGGTGGTGCCCGGCAGTGGGCAAGACGTTGAGGCGACGGCAATCGCTACCGGGGATCTGAGCCAGGTGCAGAACGTGCAGCACTATGCGATGATCAGTAAGTTTGAATCCCTTTGCTGCATAATTGTAAAATGGAAAGGAAGTAACTGTTGATTGGTCAATTCCAGAACCCCACCAGCGATACAAGCCGGATCTGCAGATCGTTCCGTGGCAGTTTGAAGTGTTGAAGTGATTTGGTGATTGTTCCGGAAGCGGAAGTAAAAGAAAATGAATGAGAATATAGGTAAGTGTTACTGCGGAAAGTGAATTACTTCAGTGACGACAAATTAAATTGCTGTTTGTTTTGGAAATCTTTAAAAGAACATCCTTGTTGTGTCGTGGGAATTGATTTTAACACTACGGAGGATCCAGAGCATACATACCTTGCTCAATGCAATCAGCTCTTCCTATTTGAACTAATCATTGAGTTAGGGGAAATATCGAGTACGTTTCGCCGAGCCATTTATTAAGAAAAGCAGCTAACGGCTATTTGACTATTTATCTTTGAAATCCGGTGTGAAAAATAGATTCCCAGAATCGTTTAAAAAAGGTCCGATTCCCGAATATTTTTCTAACCTCTCAGTATGTTAAAACTTTCTTACAAACAATTAAATTGACTGCAAGTCGCTATACCGTAAATCTTTCTAAGAATCTTGATTTTATATTATAATGTTGTCAAATTGATTCCTGGGCTGTCAGAAATAAGTCTGGCACAGTAGCAGGTTTATATTGTCGTGATAGTCGAGAGTTATGGAAAGACGACTACTTCTGTCGAAGGATAATTAGAAGAATGATTTATTTAACTTCAAACTCAAACTCATGGCTGCTACGATCTAACATATCTTAATAGAGCTACTACGATCGGTTTGCTCGTTCTTGACACCCCTCCTCAAACTGATCGCGGGAAAACTCCGATACTCGAACAGTGCTTCCGGAACGGCATCGTCGACAAACCTTTCGTCAACAAGTCAGCTCACCCGTTGGAATGTAGCGAACTTCAAGTTTCTTCGAAGCTACACACCCGCTCAAAATGTATCTTGACGTCGGTGTGCTTTAAACGCTTCGAAGGTCCGGCTGATTTCATGATAGCAATGGTTGATTGATTATCTTCATATAAAAGTGGCGGCTGCGGTTCGAGCACCCCCAAATCCTCCAAGACCTTGCCGATCCAAATGGCCTCGCACGCTGCGTCTGCTAAAGCGGAACATTCCGCTTCGGTTGACGACAAGGATACGGTGCTCTGCTTCCTGGTACTCAAACAGACTGTGACTCCGTATAGCTTGAACAGGATTCCCGAAACCGAACGCCTTTCGTTGATATCCGTATCCCAGTTCGCGTCCGCATAGCCAGTCACTTGCCGGATGGGACCGGTCGACCGGTCGTACACCAGTCCGTGGTCAGCTGTCCCCTGCAGATACCGCAAAATCCGCTTGGCGTGCACCCAGTGATCTTCGGATGGATTGCTCTGGAACTGACTGAAGTAATTCACCGCTGCGCTGAGATCTGGTCTGGCATCACCATCAAATAGGTGAGGCAACCTATCAGCTCACGGTATGGCTTCTCCAGCTTCTCGTCCGTGTCGTTCTTCACAAGTTGCAGACCCGCTTCCATGGGAGTTGATACGGGCTTGCACTTCTCTATTTCGAATCGCTTCAGGATCGATTTCGTGTAGTGTTCCTGACTTAGTCGCATTCGTCCCGACAACACGTCCCGGTTAATCTTCAATCCCAGGAACATCTTCGCTTGGCCCATGTCCTGCATCGAGAACTCCGACTTCAGCAGCTTCTTGATGGTACCGATGACTCCCAAGGAACGAGAGACGACGAGGATATCATCGACGAACAGCAGCAGGAACACCTTCTCACCATCACGCTCACATACGTACAGGCAGCTGTCACTCTCGGACCTGCGAAAGCCGATCCGGGTTGCAAACTCGTGTAAAAAGTCGTTCCACGCCTTCGATGCCTGCTTCAAACCGTTGATGGATTTGTTTAGCTTACAGACTCGATCCCCCTCCTCAAATCCTGGAGGTTGGCGCACGTAGATCTCCTCCGAGAGATGACCGTTCAAGAACGCCGTCCGGACGTCCATCTGGTGGATCAGCAAATTCTCCTGGTTTGCCAATCCCAGCACCATTCGAACCGTCGACATCTTCACCACCGGAGCTTAGGTTTCAGAGTAATCATATCCATACCGCTGCGTGAATCCTTTGGCAACCAATCTTGCCTTGTGCTTGTCTACGTTGCCATCCGGCGTCATCTTCAGCTTGAACACCCATTTGCAATCCATCGGTTTTCGTCCCGACGGTAGATCCACCAGCTCCCAGGTATTGTTTTCGGTGTACTCCATTAGCATTCCACGGTCTCGGCAATACTGCTGGAACTCGTTGCCGACGTATTCTCCGCCGTTGTCGCACCTAAGGCGACGGATCTTGCTGTCGAAATGCCCCTCAGCTATGCTCGCGTACTGCTTGAAGACCTCCAGTACCTCCTTTTTCGTCGCAAGGATGTATACGGCGGTAAAATGAGTAAAATCGTCGGTGAATGTAACGAAATACATTTTTCCGTTCCAGGTTGTCGGGGTCAGCAAACCGCACACGTCGCTGTGTACCAGCTCCAACGGCTTGTTGGATCTCGGAACTGGTACGTCTCCAAAAAGGCTGTCTCGCATGCTTCCCAAGCACACAAGGTTCGCACACTTCGTTGTCTTGAAATTCGTCCTTCCTCAGCACCATGCCGTTGACCATCTCGTTGTGCACCAGAGTCTTCAGACCACTCTTGCCAATGTGGCCGAACCTCCGATGCCACAGCTCGTACTCGTTCACCGGCAAGACTACCAGCGCTCCATCCACTGGTCCACGCTTCCCGGTGGAGTTCAGCACGTACAGCATGCCGGACAATTTACCAGTGGCAACCACTTCGCTGCCGTGCTTGATTTCCGCAGCATCACCTCCAAACGTCACACGCATCCCAAGCTTGCCGATGCGCCGAATGGAAAACAGGTTGTACTGCAGTTCCGGCACGTACAGGACGTCGTTCACCACGCTGTTGATTTGACGCTTTCCGACCATCGAGACCATGCTTACCGTGCCAAAGTGATAGCTGTACACGACCTTCCCGGAGGCCACCACGATTAGCACCGGATTGTCCAGCTTCACCACGTCTCGAAGGCAATCCGCTGACTGCACCATATGTTCGGAGGCGCCTGAATCGAGAATCCACCAGAACTGACTCAGATTCCCACCGTCACGCTTCGCTTCACCGTCCGACTCCGTTACAAACGCCACTCCGGACCCAGCGACGTTGGCCTTTTCCTTCCTCTTCGGCTTCCCGGACGACTTCCGTTGGTCGAAGTCCTTCTTCATGGGGCAGTTTGCGCGTTTGTGACCCACTTTGCCACAGGAAAAACACTTCATCTTGGGCCGCTCACTGAAAAACGCCGACTCACCATCCAGAGTGCCTTCCGGTTCGCAGTTGTTCTGACGCTTCACGTTTTCACTCAGCAACCTGGCCTTCACAAATTCGAGTGTGCACTGCTCCGCCGGCAGGGTTTCGAGGACTGTCACCAGCTGCTGGAACGATTTCGGCATGGTTTGCAGCAAATTGAACACCACCAGCCGCTCGTGCATCACGATGTCCGCCGAGGCCAGCTCCCGGATGATCCTCTCGAACCGCAGCAGGTGCTCTTCCATCGGTTCCGCTTCGCTGTACTTCATTACGGCCAGTTGCTTCAGTAGGTAAAACTGGCCGGAAATTCCCTTCTTCGCGAACAAGTTCTGCAACGTTGCCCAGATCGACTTCGGAGTAGATTTGACCTTGATGTACTCCAGCTGCGAATCTGCGATCTTCTCCACCAGCAACGACTTGCAACGAGCTTCCAGAAGTTTCCGCTCCGACAGCTTCGACTCCTTCTGCGCCTTTACCTGTGCCGTATCCGTTTCAGCCGCTTGGATCTCCGGAATTTCGTCCGCTTCCCGCCGGATGCAATCGATCAGCTGCCGTTCCTCCAATAACGTCTCCATCCGGAAACTCCAGTTCGGGAAGTTCTTCCCGTCGAAAAGGTAGGGCTTCTGTTTCGCTTGCATTCTTCCGGCTCTTCGTGAAAAAAAAAACTTCTTTGACTAACAATCTTTCGTTTCCAAGGGTTACAGGATGGCTGGGCCCATAACCTGTCGTGATAGTAGAGAGTTATGGAAAGACGACTACTTCTGTCGAAGGATAATCAGAAGAATGATTTATTTAACTTCAAACTCAAACTCATGGCTACTACGATCTAACATATCAGGCATAACATTTGTAAACAAACTTTCTAAGGCCCTTCACACGCGAACCAAAGTACACCCACGCAAATCAAAAACATCATCGGATAGGGGCAACTATCACCTTTCTGAAAGTGGTATTGGTTCACTACTTGACTAGCCTATTGGTCCCAAGTAAACGATTAACGTGCCCCATTCTAGTCAAAATTCTAGTACTACGCAATGTTTGTTTTGATTCGCTATGAAAGTTTGACAGATAAAATGAGGGGTTATTGGTTTTTCCTATGTTTCGAGGGGTGAATCGATTAGCTTGGGACCGAAGAGAGTACCAGAGCTGAGCCAAAAAGTTGAGCACGTTATTTCGGGACCTTCTAGTCTTAGAGTTACCTCTATGGTATAAGTCTAATAGCGAATTCGTTTATTATTCAGTTCCAACCTGGATCGGGTATCAAGATTGGGTCTGCTTGTTTTCTGACAAACTTCAGTTTGCTCGTTTGTTTTTAAAACCTAGCTCAGGTTGAGGTTCACACTGACAAAAAGTTCGGTTTCGCACTGGGTTGGAACTGGTGTTAACCCCGATAATAAACGAATTCGCTATAAGTGAAAATCCTAATCAAATTTTAAGTCTCAGCCATCTGGCTTTTTGTTAAAGGCGCAATCTCAAACCTTAACCAATCATTCTAAATGTGCAAATGCTGGTGATCTCATGTATGTTGCACTATACTGGTGTCACCCACGTTCGAATGCATGTCAATTAGCGAACGGAAGGAAATTGTAGCTTTATTTAAAACCGATAAGTCCGCTGTCACAGGCAGAAAGGATGAGGGCAGGTAGTAGGTAATTATTGGTCTTGGTCAACGATTTGATAAATCTAGATAAACCCTTCAGATACAGATACATATACAGACAAGCGTGGAACATACAAAACTCGAATTTTTGAAGGAAGAAGCGCCAGCAGGAAGACCGAGATTGCGAGGCGATGGAACATCTGTACCGCGTAAACGACACACGACAAGTTCTACGAGAAACTAAATAGGTAGTACACGCAAAGGTGCGCAAAGGCTACGTGCCGCAAGCAAGGAGTATGACGAGCACCTCAACGGTGATACAGCAGAAAACGAAAATGGCATAACAACTGACCTTGGAACACGCGCAGAAGACGACAGGCTACTGGCCCCTGATCTCCAAGGAGCGGAGAAGGAGATCGGTCGGCTGAAGTTGGAGTGCTGCAACTACCGCACTATCACACTGCTGAGCCTCGCCTACAAGATACTCTACCAAATTCTATGCCGGCGCCTGTCACCATTTGAAAGAGAGTTCGTGGGGTAATACCAGGCGAGATTCACGGGTGCCCGCGCTACCACGGACCAAATTTTTGCGATTCGGCAGGTTCTGAAGAAATGCCGTGCCCACACATCATGTGTTCATCGATTTCAAATCCGCATAGGACACAATCGATCGAGATCAACTATGGCAGATTATGGACGAGTACGGATTTCCGCATAAACTGACGCAATTGGTCAAGGCGACGATGGATCGAGTGATGTGCGTTGTTCGAGTATCGGGGACACTCCCGAGTCCCTTTGAACTTTGAGACGATGGCGGAAACGTACATCAGACTGAAGGCTGAAGCTAGGCGGATTGGACTTGCCATCAACGCATCGAAGACATAATACATGAAATGTTCTAGGGAAAAACAATGTTAGCATCCCACCCCGAGTTCAGATTGACGGTGACGAAATCGAGGTGGTCGATGAGTTCGTGTATTTGGGCTCACTGGTGACCGCCGAAAATGATACCAGCAGAGAAATTCAAAGACCCATTATGGCAAGGAATCGTGCCTACTGTGGACTCCGGAGGACGCTCCGGTCGAATAAAATTCACCGCCGCATGAAGTTGACTGTCTACAAGACGCTGAATAGATTGGTGGTCCTCTACCGTCATGAGACCTGAACTATGCTCGTGGAAGACCAGTGGTGTTTTCGAGCGGAAGGTGTTGCGTACCATCTACGATGGAGTGCAGATGGACGACGGAACGTGAAGGTGGCGAATGTACGACGAATTGCACCAGCAGCTGGGAGAACATTGCATCGTTCACATTGCAAAAATTGGGCGACTACCACGTCTCTTACGGCCGTTCGCCGACTCAGTGAAAATGGTTCTCGAAAGTTTTTTTTTTAAATTCTTTATTTAAGGTTAGTTCATCTCTAAAAAGGGATCTCGAAAGTGACGCAACAGGAACAAGAAGAAGAGGGGAATGTGGATCGACCAAGTGGTAGGTGACCTGCGGACCCTTCACAGACTTCGAGGCTGGCCATGGATCGAGTAGAGTGGATACGCCTTCTTCGGACAGCAGAAGATAATAAGGCTTAGCGTGATTGGTAAGGTAAGTAAGGCTTTAAAATCGCATAGACTGATAGTGAATAGCAATTGCATGGTAACGAAAACACAGAGGAGCGTACACTGCCCATAGTCCCATATCAATCTCATATGGATAGGAAATCAAGCAAAGATGGGACTGATATGCGATTATGGGTAGTACACCTGATGTCACACATTAAGGTGATGGTAATAAGGTCGGTGATAATATGACATTTACACAAAAGCGGAGATCAAATCAGATTGGTCAACGTATCAAAATTCGAAACTTCGATTAAAACGTGGAATCTGTGCAGCACCAGTGGAGAACACTCAAAAGCTGCAGGTCTCATCAACCGCTGCCTGCGGTATATAACTTGTGGCTGGTGGCCTCACAAATGGATCTTAGATGTAAATGTCAGCAGAAGCCGATAGCAATAGAAACGAAGTCTGCAGGCAAGCGTTTGATTATGAATTAAATCCGCCAGAACATTGCAGCAAAGACAAATACTAAGGCGGCGGAGCGTCAACAAGGAAATTAAGCAAGCCGATAGGAATTTGACCTGGGCCCAGGTCAAGCAGCTGCCCAGAATGGAAGTCATTCACTTTGGTCCTGTACACGTCTGGAGGTTACCAGGTATTTGAGTACGACGACGATGCACGTTGCCCCTTAGAACGGAATGAAAGCGAACAAACCTGATGTTACACAACAAGCCGGCGTGTTTTTTTTTTTTTTTTTTTTTTTCACCAAAACAACAAAATCTTTTATTTCTTTTCTTTATTCTTTTAATCTCTTACTATCCCATAATCGGACGCTAGTGGGACCAAAAAGCCTGCTAGTGAAAGGAAAGTCGTTATGCTATACGGTCTAGCATAGGCCACGACTAAATTTCCGTAGGTTCATGCCTGGGTTAAGTGCAGATCGGTAGACAGCAGCCAGCCAGGGTGTGAACTGATCAATAACAATAACAAAAACAATAGACTGATAGTGAATAGCAATAAACGGAGTTATCCGGATAGTTTTAACTTTAGATATTATCCATTATTTTTATATTCGAATAGTATCCGGATAGACTTTGAACAGTTTATGTTTAGAATAGAGAATATGGGTATTATTGGAATCGAGGTGACTTCTAGAGGTCAGAAACCGATGTTTGACACTTTTTTAAATCCAATATGCCGACATTGGATTCAGAAAAAATGTGAAATACTGTCAAATACCCTTAATAGGGTATTTTTAGAATCGCGTCGCAAAATCGATATCCGACGCCATCTTGAGATCCAAGATGGTGGCTTCCGGTTTCAGAAAAAATCAGGCAAACCATGACCGATGATGTTGTGGATAGGGACAACTCTCACCTTTCCGAAAGTGGTATTGGTTTGCGTGGGCGTACTTTGGTTAGCGTGTAAAGGGCCTTAGCAAGTTTGATAACAAATGCTTTTGTGCCGTTATCAAATGTTACGCCTGAAATGTTATATACCCTACGGGGCTGTTCATAAAGTACGTAGGCAGCTTAGGGGGGGGGGGTGTTGGCAATCAACCACGGCCTATACAAATTTAATTTATTTTGTATGAACAATTATCTACGCAGGGGGGGGGGTCAAGAATCCCAAAAAACTGTCTACGTAGTTAATGAACAGCCCCTACAATATGGGTATTTTCGGAACGGGGACGACGCGCAGATGCCGAAAATCAATGTCCGTTGCCATTCTGAAATTCAAGATGGCGGCCATTGGGTTCAGAAAAAGTGTCAAATACCCCACAATATGGGTATTTTCGGAACGGGGATGATACATAAATGCCGAAAATCAATGTCCAACGCCATTTTGGCTTCCAGTTTCTGAAAAGCGGGAAATGCTATCAAATATCCATTCTAGAAACCTAGCCTTTGGTGATGTTAAAAGCAACGGTCTATCAGCGGCCGGTAACTGGTGCGGAATATTGTTAGAGACCGCCTAAAGAGGATGATGAATAGACTTCTGTAGTTTGTTTTGTGTGAGTTGCAGTTTTATTTGAATTAAGGGTTCTAATGGGGTTAACCGTATTTTTCTCTTGAGCCCGCTCTAGAACTTACATTTCGTATTTAGATCCATAAGTGAACTGCTGATATGAGTTCCTCTGGCTTCAATATACAATCAAACAGTACGCAATGTTGTGAACAACTTCACTGACAGCTGTCCAGCAGTGCTCCCATTTTATTTACAACAATCCAATGCCTACGTGATTGTGTCGAATGTGTACCGAAGGTGTGCCAATGGATGTGCCCAAGCTGTGTCGAATCTAATTTCGGCACAATGTGCTGAGTGACTTACCCCTTGCCTAAACACTACCTACACCAAAAGGAAAATCTTTTCTTGTGGACAAACTTTTGACTTTTGACCATAGTGACCATGCATTATGGACTGTTCTGAGAATTTCCAGTGTTTCCCTTTCATAATACAGAATCTACCGAAGTGATCCTCCAAAAACCAGCTCTAACGGAATTTCGCCAGAATAATTAAACTGTTTACTCACTGTTGAAGCATTTTTGAAAGTTAAGACCAGATCAGAGTTAATCTGAAAGATCAAATTACACTGCCATTGGAAACAACACGAAACTCCGAACAATTTCGCAAATTCATAATTGAGTAAATTTACGAGTAAAGCACTTGAGCACGTACCGGGCTGGGCAGTGGGCATGTACCTAATTAGCATTCAGTGTAGGAATTTCGCAGCGATAACCAACGGAGATCGTAGAATGACTGCCTCTCAAGTACGCACCATCATTGCACCAAGCAAACAACAACAAGACCTCAAACTCCGAATCATTGTGTTGTGCGTTTATCCATCGAGGCAGTAGGTACAAGTACGCGCGGTAATTATTGCCGGCGTGTGAAGTACTTGTTTTGGAATACAATTTGGCGTTCCCATGTTCTCGAAATTGTTATCGCTGGCTGCGGTTGGCTTTCTCGGGGTGTACTGCTGCTATAGCTGAAAAGCGCCAATTGCAAATGATTGGATTAACGGAATTTCCGTTGTTGTTTTTGTTGTTGCTACTGCTGCTGGCTATAGCTACAAATGGCTCGCTCCTGATGGGTATACAATACTGGCGCACTCAGTGGCGCTGACGCAGCGAGTGACCCGCTTTTCTTCGACATGGGTGATTAATGGGTTGACCGGAGGAACCTTTTCAAAAACAGAGAGCGAGAAAGGGTTCAAGTGTTGCTAAACGGTTTATGGAAGAGTTAAAGTGTAGATCAATCGGTCATTGGCGAAGTAATTGGGAATCTCCATCTCTTGACTGGCAATTTTTCAAAACATAACATTGATTGAAGCTATTGCTTTTGCTACTCCTAATACCTAATAGTTTTGCGGTGAATTAGAAATAGCACTTATGGGTCGTCGTCATTTTGAATAATCTCGCATTTGCAGATCTATCCCGTTGTTTGACGTATACAGAGTTCGACTATTGAAGAGTAACATACATTTTTTTTAGGAAAATGAACGCACAAGAGCTTTCAGAAACATATTTGAAATATTTCCCCAATTGAATATGATTATTTGACTTCGTGTGACCTTCGAAACAGAATGATTCACACCCAACTAGATATTTACTCTTCACAAGGGTTTACTGATCTTATTATGTTGATTGCTGTAGCCACCAAACGCTTGTTAGACAGCAAAAGAAAAATATGTTTCCAGTTCCATCTTATTACCTCATGAAGCCACAGGAACGAGTGATTGACTCCGATGTTTGTTTTCTACCACCGACCGCAAACAAACTAGCCAATTCATCCACATTAAAATGTTCCGTTCAGCTGATCCCACATTCGTTTGTCAACCTCCTCCCAAACCTCTCATCATAACGTGCGTTGCCAGTTGCCACTTTCCGGAGCATTAACGGCTCGGAATGCTTTAAACTCATTAAACCGTTCCATTGTTTTCCGCACACACACACACACACACACACAAGTGCTCAAAAAACCAACAACTACCCAGCAACAATCAAATGCGATGATTTGCAGCGGAACAAGAGAAGATTAAAAATCCAAAACCTTCTTAGAGATTAGTTTCACACGCGGACTTAATCATCATAACAATCAATTCATACCCTTCAAATCGAACTTCACTTTATCTTCATGGCCTCCTTTGTTCTGGGTCTCCTATCGGCGAAAATATACCGCAAGAACAAACGATCGATTCGATCTATGTACATATCTGGATACCGCGATCGGCGATTGACCGTGCACTGCACTGAAAAGGAGGGGCAGAAAAGGAAGCAATGAAACGTTTGATATTATTATAACAGTATTCAATCAGAAATTGCTGCTGATAGACCAGGCAAAAGTGAAAGACACTGTCGAACAGCGATAGGTGGCCTCCAAAAAGATATCGGGATAAACATGGTCATGTTTTATTGGGGGGCGCAGGTGGAATTTTTGGAAAAGATAAGCATTGTAATCACATGGACATTCACGTTACGGTTGCATAGGTGTTGTTTATAAACTACGTAGGTTGTTTTTGAGAAAACGTTGGTCTCTTCTCCCCCTGCCTGGACAGTAGTAGTTCATACATGTTTGACGTAGACTACTTCGAACGCGAATGTACAGGTTTTAAATCGAAAATATAAAACTGCAACCGTCACGAAAAAGTGTTAGGTTTTGAACGCTTATAACTTTGTCATTTATTGATGAAATAAAAATCCAAATGCACAAATCGATTGGAAATAACTCTACGAATCTGCTGAAATTATTCCAATTTTCTATAAAAAAAACCTCTTGAAAATTTTACAAATAAAAAGCGATAATTGTATCACTGTTTTCATGAAATACGTTTTCCCTAACCCAGTTGTCGTACTAGTTGGTTGTGCATTGTTCTGATTGAACCTGTACAGTTATAAAAGAGCGCTGCTGTCGCGCCTCCGCTCATTTTAGCATCGGAACGCGCAAGGTACCAACAGCAAGCAGTAGCAATTGCTTCGTCAGCGGTAAAAGGTGGAATTTTTCTAAAACTGAAACTTCCTCGCAGCGGATGGCAACAACGAGTGTGGGGGGGGGGGGGGTGGAAGGAGACTCAGCTCTTCATTGAAATGTCCTACTGACGGTTTTCTATATATCGTCGGTTTCATGCAATACTGTCACAAGTCGAATTTCGTGAAAAATCGCTACCTATATATGCCTTTTCTACTTTTTCAAAAAAGTCCGAAACGAAGCAGCACCAAAGACACATTTGAAGTTTTCCCTATGTTGCCCATATAAATCCTTTTAGCATATTAATTTGTTCGTGCAATATGGTCACTACTCAATATATTGCAATATTTTCGCCCTATTTATGCCAAATAGTTTGATAAAGGTGGTTCTCATCTAGCATCCAGAACGGCAAACACATCAAGGAATGTGTTTGCAGCTAAGTTATTAACGAAAGAGAAAGTCGATGAAGATAATCGATCAAAGTCACTTACACCCCTTTCCTTCTAACCCCCTCATATAAGAACGATGTCGTCGTACCGAAGCTCATTTTGCATCGGACAACGTAGTGGACAGATCGCCTGTGCAACTAGCAGCAGCAGTATCTCCAACGGTAGGAGGTGGAGTTTTCTGACTCGGTTCGATCAATCAGTCCTTCTCAGGACCACACATTTTTACAGCAAGAGTTAAATTCCTGTGATAGATCGACGATATTGACCGATTTTCAGTGAGACTACAAAATTATTTCCCACTTGGGTTCCGTTAAAATATTACGTAACGCGGAAAATGTAATTTTTATAAAACACTCACCCCCTATATCCACATACTAGAATTGAGCTCTCAATGACGCTGTTTACCCCCTGACGATAATAGAATATGGTATTGCCGAAGCCGTCATTTTTTTTTCTTGTCTTGGTATAATAAAAACGCACAGACAGAATTATTAATGTCTAGTTAAAAAACTAATCCTATTTTTAAACATGGTTTTCGAAATATTAAAATCATAATCTTCACGCGATTCGTTGAAACGACGGCAGCAAACATCCAGTGGATTGTTTTGACCGTAGACTGTACGATGCTGAGGAATACGGAGGTCATTTTGTCGCGTCTGCCTAGCCGGTGCATTGAACTGGATTTTCCCTAGAAGTTCAGCACAGTCTACATTGTTGTCCAGAATGTCGAATATGAACAGCCGTTGCAGAAGAATCCTTCTATCAGCCAATGTTGAAAGACGAATTAAAGCACAGCGATCCTCGTACGGCGGAAGAACAACCGGATCGTTCCATGGTAACAGTCGTAGAGCGTAGCGGACAAAGTTACGTTGAAGCTTTTCAATGCGAAAGCAAAGCGTGACGTGATACGGTGCCCATAGTAGAACGCCATATTCCAGTATGCTACGCACTAGCGAACAATACAATGTTTTTAGACAGTATACATCCTCAAATTGCTGCGTGTTGCGCTTGATGAACCCTAGTATCGCATATGCTTTGGCGGTGGTTGTTGCAATGTGCTCGGTGAATTTCAGCTTACTGTCCAGTATTAATCCAAGATCCTTGATTGATGACACACGGTTGACACTTGAAGCGTTCATCTTATAATCGAAAATGGCAGTTGTCCTAGATCGGTTGAACGAGATGATGTTACATTTACGAATAGTCACTTCCATTCCGTTTAATGAGCACCATTCAAGAAGCGAGTCGATATCCATCTGAAGAGCGCAACAATCGACCATGGAGGTTATCAGGCGGAAGAATTTCAGGTCATCAGCGAACATGTACTTCGGTGATCTGATGAGTCCGCACAGATCGTTAACAAACAGCACGAAAAGTAATGGTCCCAAATGACTTCCTTGGGGAACCCCGGAAGTAATTGAGAACGTTTCAGATGAGGTTCCACCGAGGCGTACAAAAGCCCAACGCTCAGACAAGTACGATTCAATCCATTGAGTAAGCCACTGAGGGAATCCCATGTGTTTGAGTTTTTCCACTGCCAGTGCATGCGGCACTTTGTCGAATGCTTTAGAAAATTCGACATAAACTGCATCGACCTGTTGTCGCTTTTCAAGGCTGTCCACAAGAGAAGAAACGTAACACATCAGGTTGGTTGTTGTTGACCGCTTCCTGACAAATCCATGCTGACTCTCTGATATCACATGTTGAACGTTACGATACAAAGAATCATGGACAAGACTCTCCAAGACTTTAGGAAAGCAACTCAAAAACGAAATTGCACGATAATTTTCGACGTCATTAACATTACTACTTTTATGAATGGGAGTGATGGCTGCAGTTTTCCATTTGTTGGGAAATATGCCCTCCGAAAGAGATCTGTTGAAGAGTATACTCACAGGCAAAGTGATTGACTCCGCACACCGATTGATGAAGAAAGGTGACAGACGATCTGGACCTGCTCCTTTCGAAGTGTCGATAGAAACCAGCTTAGCAAAAACATCTTGCCGAGAGAAGTTGTAGACGGTCACGTTCAAGTCGTAGTGCGGCAAATTGCTCAAGTACGATTCAGTCAAAGGTGGTCGGTTATTACTTTGCACACTTCGAACGCCGAGAACAGATTTGCAGATTCTGATGGAGATTCAGCTGCCTCACCTTGGTAACGAAGATGTCGAGGCTTTCCGTTTATGTCTAGGTGTTTTACGTACATCTTTCGATGGCCCGCAACAGTCAACAGCACACGAAAGGTAGAACACATCGCCACAGGAGCAAATATGTCCTCGTAATCAGACCCAAAGCGCTGACTGCATCCTTGCGCTACGAGTCTGGCCTTCATTCGCTCAACCTTTCCGTCCGCGTCCATCTTTTTCTTATACACCCACTTGCTTCCGACAATGTTGGTAGCAGGCGGTGGGTCCACAAGCTCCCATGTATCGTTTGAAACCAATGAATCGTACTCAGCATCCATCGCAGCAATCCAGTCCTTCTTCTCAGCACAGCTAACAGCTTGCTCGTACGAAGTCGGCTCATCCTGGTCCACCGTTGCCATTCCAACAAAATAATCGCCAAATCGTGCTGGCAAAACTCCTCTGGTGGAACGACGAGGATTTTCCCGCTGATTTTCATCCTCCGGAACAGGAATATCTTCACCGTGATACAGATCGTCAGCCGATTCATATCCATCAAAGTCTTCTTCAACTTCAGGTTCTTCTTCGGATTCAGACACAGGTGCCACTTCACGCGTGATTTCCGGTAGTGGCTCCAACTCGACTGTCGATTCAGTAACTTCCAGCTTCCGATCGGCACCGTTTTCACTATCCATGCGCCAATCTTCCAGGAACTTCACATCCCGGCTGATGGTGATTCGTCCCGAACCCGTATCCAGCAGCCTATAGGCCTTATGCTCGTTGGAGTAGCCTAAAAACATCAGTTTTCGCGCTTTAGGCTCCATTTTCTTACGCGTCTCAGCTGGAATATGTACCCACGCATCACAGCCGAAGATCCGGAAGTGCTCATACGACGGAAGTCTTCCGTACCATTTCTCATAGGAGCTCATTCCGATGGACCTAGAAGGTACCCGATTCTGAATGTAGGTCGCTGTTAGAATCGCCTCACCCCAGTACTTCTGGTCCAGCTTTGCCTCCAACAACATACAGAGCGCCATCTCTTTCAGGTATCGGTTCCGCCTTTCTACCACCCCATTTTGCTGTGGCGAGTAGGGTGCGCTGAACTGGCTCACTACACCCTCTGCCCGGAGGTAATCCTGCAAATCCTTGCTGATAAACTCACCTCCACCATCAGACTGCAAAACTCGGGGTGTCTTGCCGATCTGCGTCCTGCAGAAGCAAATGAAGTCCATGATCTTCGACGCGGCATCCGACTTCTTCCTCAAAAGGTACACGAAAGCCATTCGTGTATGGTCATCAACCAAACAAAGGAAATACTGGTTTCCACTCGGCGTGCACTTCATCGGCGTGTACGATGTCCAACTTCTCCTTCGAACCTCTATCGACACTCTTCGGGAACGGTGCTCTTGCCATTTTGCCTTCGAGACAACATTGACACACAGTGCGTATGCCACAATCCACCAGCTTCATGCCAGTTGCTTGCTTATTTGCATGAATCGAACGAACCGCATCGGGATCTCGGTGGCCTAGGCGTCTGTGCCACGTATGCAGACAATGCGACGTGTGCGCCGTCTGGACACTTATCATGGCTTGCTCCGAAATACACAAACGATACAAACTTCCATGCCGTTCACCTACCGCACACATCTGTCCATTACGCATTCGTATCTCGCACCAATTCTCACTGAACATCACGTCAAAGCACTTCTTCGCAAGGGTACTCACCGATACAAGTCCACTGGTAAGTTTCGGCACATACAACACCTCACTCAACTCGATGGTTATCGGTTCCCCTGTATCGGTCACACCGACAATGATTCCACGGCCAGTTCCAGCTACCTCAGCTCTCTCGCCGTCAGCCAACATCACAGTTGTTCCGCCGGTCTTCTCCAGCTCCTTGAAAAACTTTTCGTTTTCCGTCATATGCCGAGAAGCACCACTGTCGATGAACCAGCTTGTTGGCTCAGCTTGCCCCACCATCCACACCAGCGGTCCCTCGGAAACTGCTTGTGCTTGCTTGGCTTTCGGTTCTTCCGGTTTCTTCTTCGTCGGCTTCTTCCCTGATTCGGCAGCTGCAACATTTGGGCAATCTTTCTTCAGGTGCCCCGGTTGTTTACACTGGAAGCAAGATCGTGTTTCTGTTTGCTTACTTCCACCAGCACCACGCACTCGTCGGCGACGATGTTCCACCCACAACGATTGTCCACTGCTCGAATTGGCACCTTCGCTGCGCTCTCGGCGTTTTTCTGCCTCTAATAACAGCTTGGATTTCACAAGTTGAAGTGTCAATTCTTCTCGTGGCCGTTGTTCCAATGCCGTCGTAAGGAAATCATACGAGTCCGGCAGCGAGCACAACAACATAGCCACCTGCAGCTTCTCCGGAATTGCATCGCCAACGTCCGCGATCCGTTGCAGCAAATGGGAAAACGTCTACAAATGTTGCTCCATATCGCCGCTCTCCTTTAGTTCCAAGTGCGTCAGCTTTTTCAAGAGATACACCTCCGATCCCTTATCGTGGTACGTTTTCAAGGCATCCCATGCTTTCTTCGCAGTTGCACAACTGCGCACTAGGCTCGTCTGGTCGTCTTCAATGCAGAGCCCGATTGTCGCCCGAGCTTTTGCATTCGCTTTCGTCCACGCTTCAGTCACTGGGTTCTCACGTGGACTTGAAATGATCTGTCATGTATCCTCCCGGATCAGCAGCATCTCCATCTTAAACTTCCACGACTGGTAGTTGTGGTTGTTTAATTTCTGCATCGCAAACCTCTGCGAATCCGCCATTTTGTCGCTTGCAGGAATCCACCAGCCGATGCTCGAAGCCACAAACACTCGACCGCAAAACGAACCGTTCCACAACTTTTCTCGCGCACGAACCGAATTCCGCAATCACGAATTAGACTGGGTCCATAACCTGTTGGCGGACAATCAACCGACGGAACCAGACGGACAGGTTTTACCAGGATAATCGGACAGAATGAAAATATACACCACCGCGTACTTTGAACAACGTGTTTTTATTAATGATGCGCAAATTACAGAACGTCAGTGGTAATGTTGTTTCTCTGCAGGGGTGGATTCGCGTATGCGTAGAGCGTAACATGTAGAAAGGGCGCAACATCTTGTACACAACCCCACCATTTTTTTTTTGTAATAATTGCCAGAATTTAAAAAAGGAAGTCTCAAACATTTGATAAATTTAATTTTCAAAATCTTACAAACATTTCGTTGTGTGGGGGTGTCCCCGGCGTAGCGGGTAACACCCAAAACTCCCACGCCAAAGTCACTAGTTTAAATCTCATCCATCACGAATGACCCAAGAATGTTAAAGTAACTAAGATATAAGAATATCCTCATATTATAATTCTGCTCCTACGGAACCCTCTTTTGAATTATCTAAAAAAAAAAATCAACAAAATAACCTTGAAAAGCTCCTTGAAATTTTCCTCTGATATTTTTAGGAATATTCCCAAGAAATCCTTTGGTATTATTCTCACAATTTTCATTGAATATATTTCTGAATTACCTATCAATCTTGCTCCTTGCCTTGAAATTCAACTCACAACTATGAAATTCTCACCTAAAAAAATACTTGCAGTTCTCCTAACAAATTCCTTAGATTTCACCTCAAAATTGGTTAGACCCCCCCTAGATTTAATAGTAATCCTCCGTAGCACTACTATGAATTGTAATTTGATTGTAATTGTATTGTATTGTAATGAATTTAATTGTAATCATCCGTAACACTCTATGAATTCTTCGAAATGGAAATATGCCCGAGATCGGTTTCTCCCTGAATCTTCTTGAAAATATCCTCAAAATGTCTTTATATTTCTATTTTGTATTACCGTTAGCAGTTCTCTTCAGAATTATCTTAAACCATCTCCTTCTCATCAAAATTTTCTCATAATTCCTTAACGTCAAAAACTGTTATGAATTTTCATTAAACATTTCTTTTGAACCCTATTCAGGATTGTCTTTTGATTCTACTCAGATCTATCTTTTTGTGGGTGACCCAAAGCTTATGATCTATGACATGAATTATTATGTTATTGATTTGAAAAAAAGTCTCAGTATTTCTCAATTGGCCTTAGTTCCAGAGTATTGGCCGGATTCATCTCCTTGGGAACCACTGTGACGCCTTTCTCGCTGTACCACTGTTTGGTAGAATTCGAGTAGTGGCAGAATAGCTGCTCCAGAAAAGGCAGTAGTCTCTTCCGTAGGCACTCCTCCTACTAAATTGGCTGGTTCATCGTCTCAGAAGTAACGAAAGTTTCGCTTTTCAGCCCATAACTGCAGATTGCTTGCCAGACAAGAAGCATTTTGGGGAATTTTGACTACTTTTTGATTTTATATTTCTTGAGGAGGATTCGGATTCCGCTTCGGAGTTTCGTGCGCACCAACGTTGCCAGTGCCGAGTGTTGGAATCTTCTTGTTTTTCAACCAGTCAGCCAGTGGCTGTGGGAGGGCTCGATATCGCCTCTTTTGATGTGCTTACCATCAACTGCGCCTTCTTGCTCATCATCGGCGACTACGTTAAGCTCGGCCTTATCACACTCGAATTTCTCCCTGAGTAAACGCTGCTTCTGCTGGAATCTCCCGCTCCATCAACATCCATCGCTTCTCTGCCACGCTCCTCTCTACTTGCAGCTGCCTTTCGCGGATAACTTGTTCAATCTTCAGCTCTTTTTCCGCTTTCAAGAGTTGTTCTTCCATGCGACGGAACTCGATCTGCACTCTCGATTGAACTGTTGTAAGGTCATTCAATACCAGCTGCTTTTTTCGAGGGTTTTTCATCACCCAGATTATCACCAGTAACACTGCTACCTTTTTCACTGGTTTCTGTTTCCTCAGCTGAATCCGATCCGGAGGTCGTTTGCACGGTGAGATTCACACCGAAACTCACGATTTTCCACTCCGGGACTAACTCCTGCACAACAGAAATGCAGCCATACTTTACACTCGTCACAAGCCACCATCTCCGAGGGTATCCGGCTGATCGCACTTCGTACAACTTCCCGGCATCTCGAATTGAGGTTATAGAATTCTTTGAGAATGTTGAGGAGGATTCGGATTGTGCGAGAGAAATATAATTCTTGACGCAGCTCGTTGTGTATCAGCTCAACTATAAGGTTAATACACATTTTAGGATAGATTACAAATTGTTAGAAAAGGTATTTTAATTCATTTAGGTAATAAAAAACTTACTTTTAGGTGTGCGAATTCAGTTAGCAAGTAATTTTAGTAAATAAGCGCACACATATTTTAAGCAAAATTAACTGTACAAAAAATCACTTCTGTTCGCGTTTCAACCTAGAATCGTCTTTTTTCTTCCCTTTCCTGGTGACATCATCTCATACCTGTCAGTCCTCGTATCTGTCATACACTCAAAAAATTTATCACATATCTAATGGATGAGATCCATGTGAATTTCACATAGCTTTCCTGTGATCACATAATAGCAAATCCCACTACAAAATCACATGAATATTATGAGGCCGAGGCAATTCATTTGCAAAAACACATAAATTTAATGGGATCGCATAAATCCTATGTGAAATTCAGATGAATTCCATTAATTTTGACTATGGATGAAAATCATGTGCATTTCCAATGGAAGCTACATGCAAACTTTTTTCGGTGTAGAGATTAGTGACGTTTAACGCACACACACTAACGGGAGTCTATCACCGTGTAAAGTTGTTTATTATTTTCCTCTGGCTAACCTAAAAATGTATGAAATAAGATCTGTCAAAATGAGTTTGACTGCGATTTGTTATGTATTTTCTTCGGATTTCCACTAACACGCTCTCACATATCGCACCAATACAACCGGACGTGAAAATCTCAATACAGTCAGCGGCTCGGCAGTTACTTATGAGGTAGGCTCAACACTGCCTTGTTGTATAGTGGGCTTAACAATATTCTTCCGGGGCACTCTTCCGGTCATCCGAGGTATACAATTCCTGCCCAGAAATATGATCGGTTTCCTGTGGAAAACCTAAAAAATCTGCCGGAAAATGAGAAAATTGACGAAAATTTTATTCAGTCTCGGAGTAGTACCAATAGAGTGAGTGAATCCAATTTTTAATTTTCTCAAATTCGGGATTTTTTCCCTGGAAAATCCTGGGAAATTTGGTCCTTTTTGGCAAGTAATATTACACCATATTTTTAACACGATTGAAGTGCGACCACTTAGATGTGACATCAAAATTTATTTTTTGGTGTGTATGCTTCATGTGACATTCTGGCAATGCTTGAATGCTTGTCTAAGCAAAATCGAAAACGGTGATCGTTTAGGATGTTCTGACTCAGCGGTGGCATATATACAGATATGTCTGTATTTAACGGGTGACAACTAAAATTTTGGAATTTCTTTCTCAAGCTGTCAAAAAAAGACAAACATACTTGAAGAAGATCTGATTTATTGAAATTAAAGATACATTGTCAATTGTTGAAAAAAAATTAGTGAACATTTGAAAACGGTCCGTAATCGGATGTTCGGCGAAGCTTCCGTTTGATGTCGGAACAGGAGCGTTGTACGGCCTTCATGTCAACTTTGCGAATGCATCTCTTGATTCTATCAACTGTTTGCAATTCGTGGCTCTCCAGTTATTTTTAGGAGCTCAAAACCCCGAAGAAATCTTCGACACTGAGGCAGATTTGTCGGGTTGTGGTTTTTGGGTACAAATGGGATCGAATGGGTATTCAGGAACGATTGTGTTTTTTTTTGCGTAATGCGATGACGCTTTATCCAGCCAAAACACGTATTGTCCATCAGCATGATGTTTTTGTAGAAACGGGATCAAAATTTTCTTCAAACATTCGTTCTGGTACACATATTGATTGATTGCCAAACCAGAGGGCTTGAACCATGGCTTAGAAATGCCTTTCTCTGTCCTTTTACGTCCATAATTTTGGCTGGTCTTCCACTACCTTGCTTGCGAGCAGTTGTTGGGGATCTTAGGATATGGTAAACGGTCGAAGCCGCAACATTTTCGCTTTTAAAATGTTGTACCGTATACTTTTTGCCGAGATTTATGTGCAGTTCGTAGAACTGTTCAACGCGCTCGCGAAATACTTCTTGTTTCGACGGCATTTTGAGCAAAAGTGAGCAAGCATAAACAAAACAGAAAATACTAGCAGAAAGAGGAGAGCGAGAGCTAACACATACACACTCTTATTTCTCTCTGAGCTCGTTTGTTGTTGAGCATAGAGGCCTCGAAAAAATTCCAAAGTTTTAGTTTCCACCCGTTATACAGATATTTGAAGTTTCGTACAGACCCAATACAGACTACAGACATTATACAGATATTTGAAACTTAATACAGACTTTTACCAATTGGTTCCTGAAATTTAACATAAAATAAACAAAATTATTTTCAAAATTTGAACAGCTTCAAGCAATTATGGACTTGAAACCATTGAAAATGTTCCACCCGGCTGCCACACGCTGGTTGTCATTAGAGCAGGTGGTGAAACGGATGCTAGAAAGACGTCCAGCTCTCAGAGTATACATAAATTATACTAATTCGAATGTGGACTTGATGCCGAGAAGATGAAAGAAATCAGCGGTATCTTGGAGAACCCCATGACGGAGCTTTGCTTGAGGTCTTTGGAATTTGTTCTACCTAAAGTTAAAAAACTAAACCGCTTGTTCCAATCGGAAGCACCTTAAATATTCCGACTCAATTCTGAGCTAGTTCGTTTGCTCAAGGAAATCCTCGATAATTTCATGAGACCAGACTACATTGCGAAGCTTGAAGACCTGGGTTCGTTAATTTTGCAAACCCCAAGCTTGAGGATGTTCATGACTTCAGAACAATGGCGATGAACTTCTACATAACGCTTGTAAATCAAATCGGGAAACGTATTAATATGGATGATATGATTCTCGTAAACCATTGCCAGGTTTTTGAGGAAGGCATTGACCCAAACAATCTCAAAAATAAAACGCACCCCTCAATGTACCCAGTTTTGCTGATGTTCCCAAATGTTATTAACAAATTCGAAATGCAAATGGTAGACGACGAATTCCGCGAGGTGAGAAACATGGATTTGCCAGTGGATACTAATTTTGATGATGGTGTTGAATTTTGGTGAGTGGTGAGTGAGCCACCAAACGGGTGAATGGCGAAATCGCTTTTCCTTATCTCAGACGAATTGTGCCAACCCTACTTGCATTGCCACACTCCTCAGCCGCAGTTGAAAGGATGTTTTCGTCGATCACTCTAAACAAAACTACACTGCGTAACAGGATGGATGCAGCTATGCAGGGAATCCTAGCATCCAAGGAATATGGAAAAGCCATCAAAATAAAAAAGGAATCACTGAAATTATAAAAACAGCTTTTCGACTATTTTCAAGCAACATGTATGATAAGACTAAATAATAAAATCTGATCGGTAAGTTCTGATCATTTCTCATTTATTTTTATTTGAAATAATAGATTTGCCCTTCTTCCAGTAGGCTTACCCTCATGCCTATGTTCCTTTTTTACGTTGTCACTTAATTCCGATGGTTCGGTACATGGACCTTGAACGGTATTTTTTTTATCTCGTGATTTTAAACAGCAAAAAGCTTTTTAAGTTTTGACTTCGTATGTTTTGCACTAAGAATAAAAATTAAAAAAAAAAAATACGCAAAAACGTATTAAAAAAAAAAATGCTTATTTGTTTAGTTTAGTGTGTGGCGAGCAACTTTATAGCCAAAATACATGTGGGAAATACGAAATCTGCAATGCGGTGATTTTTCTAGAATACACACAAATACAAACATATTTTTTGACACTCATACAGACTTTTGAAAAAATCATCTGGCATCCCTGTTCTGACACCTGACGTCTTGTGGTGTTGTACTACAGCAACAAATACTTCACATTCTTCCTTCACCAATGCAGTATCCTGCTCAGGGTCTTCTAAAGATTTCATTGCTTGCATCCACGATCCAAGAAATTTATTAGCCGTAAACTGTTCGTAGTTTATCTAAAAACCAGGAAATTCATCTTCCGAACTTACGTTACCTTGAATTAATTCATCACTGGTAATCGAATTTAAAGTTGTAACCGGTACCTCATTTTCAGAACCATCCTCACAAACATATAATTTTTAATAGTCCATAGCAGTCAAAACAAGTGAATTCGAACCATCCAAACACGTAAACTGTCGAAACAACAATGAAAACCCATTTGGCGTTGACGACGGCACTGACAGCCAATGTTTCTTCACGCATAAACTGACAGTTTGTTATCCAGCGTTGCCAGGTCATTTTCAGGAAAATGGTGTAGTGGTAAGCGTGACTGCTTTCTAACACCCTAATGGGTCTGGGTTCAATCCCAGCCGAGGTTGGTGGGATTTTTCTGAGGCATAAAAATCTCTGGTCACGTCTTCCTTCGGAATGGAAGTAAAGCCTTAGGTCCCGGCCCATGTGTGTTGTGAATGGGTGCGATATCCTACGCAGGTGTGGAAGCTGCCTTCCTGCACATTCGGTTGCCATCAATGGATTGGCACTAGATTCCGTCGGTGATTGGCACTAGATTGCGGAACAGAGACCGACGTTAAATAAATAAAGGAAGAAAGGAAAATATAAAATCTTGAAAAATCTGGAATGCTTCAAAAAACTCAGTTTTTAATATAATGCTATTGAAATCAAAGTAAAAATCGGTCAGTATGATCATCAGGAATTTATTTAAAGTCTAGGGGCATCCCACTCTAAACTTTGTATTTCTCACGATGTACTTAAAAAGTTATAACTGGTATCTTAGATACCTACAAATACTTAAAAATACTTAGGAAATACTTATTACTAGATTGCTTCCCTGGTTGCTAGACAAATTTCTGTTGTTTGTTTACTCAATGTTGTCAAGGATTTTATGTGTTAGGTTGGATTGTGTGCATTGTGAGCGTTAAAGTATTTAGTGAATAAATCATGCAAAAGAAGAGATTTACAAGTTCAGAAGAAAGGTCAATTATGGTCTTTAGTTTATGTGTCTTTTCTTCCCTCTCTTATTTAAGTAGCTATATTTGAGATAGTTTTTCAGCAAACACACTTTTTCTGAACAAGTTTCATTATAATATTCACTCCTATTCCCTATTTGGATCGAAACGTATTTGTTATAAGTATTTTTGAAAATATGTTTCGATCAAAGTAAGGGTAGGTAATACATAAATAGATAGAAATAGATAAGTGATAAATTTGAATTCATTGAGCAAATTCAGTATTTGGCAAACATGTGAATGAAGACAGTGAGTCAAATGTAAACCATGCCTTTTTTAATATTTGTATGTTTTATTTTATTTTTCAAAGCTCATTTGCATTAGCTTCACAAAGTTGAAGTTCAATTTTAGATTAACAGAGTTTTCTTAAACCTAATGTTAATGGAGCAAGGACCGATTACTCGTGGTATACTCGAGGTTAGGGGTAACAATTGGATAAACAGGTGGAAGTTCTCGGGGTTTAACTAAAGTCCCCATACAGGTCTGCATAGTTGACGTCGTGCCGTCTCCAAATTGACTCTGTCATCGTTCTCATGTCCTCTTCCAATTGTGATGTAACTTCAGACTTCAAGAGCGCTATGGTTAGGCTACTTGAAATTGCCAGCACGTCCAGCACCTTTTTAATATTTACAAGAAAATCCTGATGACTGCAAATAAAATATTTAATATAAAATGAGTAACAGCAATAATCAATTAAATTATATTCAAATCATCAAAACAGCTATTTCATCCTATCAGTATGAGTATAGTGAATTAATGGATATTTTACTTACCGTACAGGAAACTAACTCTTCGGTAGACATTTTGCAAAATTCACGCGTAATGTTTGACATCGAAATAAATAAAAACAATTACACTAGAAACCGATGTCATAGCCTAGACTTACTATGATCAAAATAACGTCAAGATAAAAATATTGGAAAATACTTTAAAATACTTAAGAGAGATTTAACAATACTTAATGAGTATTGAAACTAAAGTTTAGAGTGGGATGCCCCTAGTTTAAAGTACTAGAATGGTAATGAAATACATATTTAAATAATTTATATAAAGCAAATATCTTGTTAGCATTGCTGAAATCGTTCAAAAGTTCAAAAGTATTGCCACAGTGTGCCCAAAAAGTTTAAATTTCCATTAGGCAGCATTTCAAAAATGGAGTCAAATGTGGGTAAAATACTGCAGAAAATATGTTTAGAGTTGTTTTTTTTTAACTATAACGTTTTTAAAAAGAATTAGAAGCAAGGAATCAAGCAAATTTGATGGGATGGATTTTTTAAAACTAATAATCGATGTAGTCCTTACTATTTGATACAGTAACAGAATTTAAAGATTTTATTAGTTCTAAATAATTCTTATATCATTGCTAACATTTGAAAACGGCGCAAAAGCCATTTGTAAACAAATGGTTTGTGGGCCCTTTACTCGCTACCCGAAGAACGCCCACGCAAACCAACAGCATCGTCAGGAAGGGGAAAATTTCCCCTACCCGATGTTGCTGTTGTGTCGCGTGGGTGTACTTCAAGTAGTGAGTAAAGGGCCCACAAACCATTTGTTTACAAATGGCTTTTGTGCCATTTTCAAATGTTAGCACTGATATTACCCTGAGGTTGATCAGATTTACAATTTAATTCTTGATATCATACAACACACAAAACCCGGTAGATCAGTAGGCCAAGAGGGAATCAAAGTCTAACATCGTGGCACTCACACAAGTTTACCTAAACTACGGGTAACTCCACTCCACAATTCCCTCAAACTGGTAATAATCCCTAAGAATTGGCACATATTTGTGTCTATTTTTCTCAATGAAATTCTGGAAAAAAAATTCATAATGCAGAATAACTGTCACGCTCTTCTCAGACTCATCAGATAATTCCCTTTAGACTGATTTGTAGGTAAAAATTGTTTTGAAATCTTCTTCAGTATTTCCTAATTATTCAAGTACTTTGCCTAAATGGTTTTGAATGCTTCCCAGAAATTGCGCATAATTCCGTTGAAATGTCTTAAAATTAATTTCCATAGAAACATTGGACAGAATTCAATTGAAATTATTCTCACGACTCGTATATCCTTAAGTTTCATCATAAGTATTTTCTATGATTTCTCTTCCGGATTGTGTTTCCTTTATTCACAAAATCTCCATGCAATTGTCACCAGCGATTAACACCGTCTTCAACCAGAGGTTGCATAGACTGATTATTTAACACTAGACAACAGACAACACACCACATCCAGTAGCCCAGTAGGGAAATTTTCAGGTAGTCAAAATTTTCACCGGTTGGAGCGGGACTCGAACCCTCACTTCGTGGCACTCACAATACGCCTGAACGACGGGTGAAGTCGCACGACCACGAAGCCCACAAAGATGGATGGAACTCTACTCAGAATTAGCTTGAAATTCTCGTTCGATTTCACAAGGAATTCACCTTACACGTCACTGTGAACTATTTTCAGAATTACCTTAAAATTCCAATGATGTCCAACGTTAATAATTAAGGTAGCAAGTTTGGCTATTTATTTTTTTATTAGATGCACGGCGAATGAGAACGACTCAAGTTTGAGTTTAGTTCACTCATAATCGCCAAAAGTGCAGGAACTCAGCGATGAGTAAAATTTGTCTCATGGTTTCCTGTGGAAAACCTAAAAAATCTGCCGGAAAATGAGGAAATTTACAAAAAAATTATTCAGTCTCGGAGTAGTACCAATAGACTGAGTGAATCCAATCTTTACTTTTCTCAAATTCAGGAATTTTTCCCTGGAAAATCCTGGAAAAGCCTGGGAAAACATGAGGCAAATTAACTCATCGCTGAGTTCCTGCACTTTTGGCGATTATGAGTGAACTAAACTCAAATTTGAGTCGTTCTCATTCGCCGTGTGGTGAATCAATTGCAGTGATATTTTTAAAGCAACATGTTTAAACAATCTGGTTAAATCTGGAACATATTTAAAAAATCTGGAAATATACGTGGTCTGTCTGTGTATCTGGAAAGACGACTAAAATCTGGAAAATCCAGATAAATCTGAAATACTGGCAACGCTGGTTATGGAATTTTTCGGTAGAGTGAAAAGATAAGTCAAAGTTTGACAGATGCTTATGTAAATAATTGCAGAGTAAAGAGTTGCAGTTGCCGTCAACGCCAATGCATCATAGGAAGCTGCGATACGGTTATGCGTTTATTCTGACTCGTTCATTAGCATATAAACGCATGTCTGTCTCGTTCCTATTTTCGCAAATAATGTATTTATAAGTTTCGCTTCAAATTACCTCAAACAGAAAAGAAAATGAGCTGTGGATTCGACTGCATTTTTCTCAGCTGCATGTTTTAGCTAGTGGAACTACCATGCGTTTATGGTCAGTGCACAGGAGTCATGAAAATCGATCTTCACTTGCAAAACCGTGCCCCTGCATAAATCATAGACAAAAATCGGAAATTATCATACGACGAGATCAATTCCCCTGGCGCATACGATCAGCCGCACACATACACAAAAAAATCCGAACGGGGCAGCAACGGCAACACTTAACCGGCGGACTGATTAAAACAGCGGTTGTGAAATTTTTAATTGACCGTAAGCAAAATAAACAGAACAAGTGCCGAACGCATCGCTTTTTTGTTTTTGTGCGAAATGTGTTCTCCTCTTAAAAAAAAATAAGAAAATAGATTTAACGTTACAGGCACAAAAACAAAAACACTTCGAATCGATCCGTTAGGCTTTAACTGACGTCGAGGAGCGAATGGGAGCGAGAACTCATCTCGCGAGAAATCAGTAAGAACTACCTAAGATGCTGTCGAGAAAGCTTGTGTCGGTACGAGGCAAAAACAAAGGAAAACGTTTTACAATGTTTATCGCGTGAGATGTGGAGAATATGGATCGACCGGAAGCAGTGCACGTTTCCGAATAAAAATTATGTACACGACCGATCAAACCCACTCAAGTTTACTCACTAAAATCACAAAAACGTACGTTACTCCTAGATTGAGTAAAAATTTCGTAGATTTTTCCTGATATTCGAGTAATCTACGTTTTTGAGATTTTGAGTAAAAATCCACTCAATTTTCAGTCGATCTCATCGGCCGTATAGGTTGTTCTTTGGTGGATTCCCTGAACGATCTACTCTATTTTATTAAGGGGTCTCGGATTGAACGAAAAAAAGCTAGGTGTGGGCTAATTGTTTTCCCAGATTCGATAATGACGGCAATTTTCTAGTCGCGTCTGAATGGAAAAGTGCTAAACAGGGCGTGTAGATTTGATTGGTTCGGTGATTTGTGGGAATTGAAGTAAGGGTGCTTTTCGCAATCGATTTTCGTGAGATTTTGACTAGATTTTTCCAATTTCGCTGGTATTAAGATAATGGCTTTAATGCCGGAGGGATGCTGTGTTTGAAGGGAAAGTTTGAATGCTAAAAAAACTAGGTAAGACTCGAAAATTACGACAATAAGAAGGAACAGTAAATACAACTGTTTGATGGAAAAAGCAGGGATTTTATATGATTTACGATTAACGGGTTCGTTGCTTACTATTTTGAAGTCTCCGAAAGTTTTATTCGGTACATGTTGAATGGGAAAGGTTTTTTTTTTTAATAATGATCGAATTTGATGAATGAAAAATCACCTCTTACGCAAATGTGATTTAGTTTCTTGTGATAGAATCCTCACCACGGTCAATGCGTCTTATACAGCCGATCAAATTTCGATGACAACACAACTCATGAAGTTACTCCACCTTACAGTCCATTATACATTATGCCTGCTTGAAATGGTGATGATCACGCTCCGTAAATTCGGTTGAGGGCCCAATTTCAAATTATCGATTTGTTGTTTCAATACTAGTTTTGTTCCACATGCGTTTCACATAATAGGGAAGGTGCAGCGATGGCCTTAGTTGACGGTTACGAGGATCGGTGCAGCTTGGCTGACCATATGTCGAAAGAAATTATAGATTTACAAACACCATACACGAAGACGTTAGATGTAAACCTATAATTTAGAGCTACTTTGCTGTGTCTACGCAATTTTTAAGTAACGTGCTAAATATTTACTGATTCAAATTGAAACGAGTGATGGCTGTAGTTACCGGTTTCTTCGAATCGAGCTAATGGATGGAAGCTGTTATATTAATTCGACAATCTATCAATACATCTTGCGACTACCGTGCACTTTGGCAGCCCGATTAAGTAGCTCAAATCTACATCGGCACCTGCAATCTGCCAAAAATAATCGGCTTTTCCCTAGATTCCTCCGCCAAAACGTAGCTCAACTTAGCGGATCTGCACCACTTCCCATCCTAGTTTTGCTCCGTTTAATCTCTCCAAAAAGTCTAATCATCGCTCGCTAATCGCTGCCGAATCATCATCGATTGGCCAGGGAAAATCCCTCTCATTTTCGCGGCAACGCTTTATTCAACTTCCAGAAGCGAACAAATCAAGGAACCAACAGCCTGTCATTAGCTTTGCCGCGGCAAGCGGCACTGCATTATCACCTTTCTCTCTGTCTCGCCCTGTTGGTTGCCCATCTCTTGCATTCCTTCGCTGGTTTCTCCGCTAAAACCTCCATTTATCTGCAGTTATCGACCGCTGATACCGCCCAAAGACCGTACGTACGCAGCCGAACGAGAGCACTCGAAAGGTGTTAATTGGTGTTTTCCTTGAACCGATCGCCTTCGCTTTGCAGCAATGCACCACCCTCAATCGATCGGGAAAATGCTGACCGTCATCCGAATTGCCCGTAAAAAGTCGAAACTACTAGTTTCCGGATGTTCGTCTAGATGATCTCCAGTATGCTAGAATTCACACAGAAACGTTCTCCTGTTCCCCAGTGCTCATTCGATCTGTATTCATATCCCTAACAACTGAACCGCATTTGGTTGCGATCTGGATTTGCGGGAGAACTTTAAATTTTCCATGGGGAAATATAGGGGAGGACAAGCTCCATAAACCAATTTTTGTCTGTAAAAACTGTCCTGTAGCTGAAATTGATAGCATATCCGAGAGTGACCAATGTGGTCCTGGATGCTCAATATGGCTACCAATAATTTTATTTTAGAATTCTCATGTGACCCCTCAAGCATGATAGGCTTTAGCTAAAGTCATCCCATGGAAGCCCAGAACATGTCCGGGTGTGGCCAATGTGGTCCTGGACACTCTCAATATGACTACCAATGATCTTATTGTTGAATTCTAATGTGATTTGAGGCGTCGCATCGCCGGTGGTGTAGTGGCAAGCGTGACTGCTTTCTTACCCCAATGGGTCTGGGTTCAATCCCAGTCGAGGTCGGTGGGATTTTTCTGAGGCATAAAAATCTCTGGTCACGTCTTCCTTCGGAATGGAAGTAAAGCCTTAGGTCCCGGCCCATGTGTGTTGTGAATGGGTGCGATATCCTACGCAGGTGTGGAAGCTGCCTTCCTGCACATTCGATTGCCGTCAATGGATGGCAATCGATGTCCGTCGGTGATTGGCACTAGATTGCGGAACAGAGACCGACGTTAAATAAAGGAAAGAAGAAAAAGAGGCGTCGCATTATGGGTTTTAGTTCAAGTCAGATTCTGGCCACATGTTCGAGTGTGACCAAGATGGTCCTGGACACTCAATGTGACTATCAAAGGTCTTATTTTTGATTTCTCATGTGAGTTAAGGTGTCACATGCTGGGTTGTAGTTCAAATCAGGTTCTGGACACTCAATATGACTACCATTGATCTTAGATTTTATATTTCTCATGTGATTTGAGGTGTCACATGATGGGTTTTAGTCCAAGTAAGATTCTGGCCACTTGCATGAAGGAACCCGGAACATGTTCGGGTGTAGCCAATGCACAGTAGTCCAGAATGGGAATTTAACTAAAAGCAGTTTTTACACAAATTTCTCATGAAAGTCATCTTTTGGATACTTTTGAAGCTTCATAAGACGCATGTTTTGTTGTAATAAATTGTTTTCGTCTTTTTTCATAAAGAAGTTAACCTCAATTACAATCGAAATTCGCTGGTTGGGCTTTTAATAGTTGAACCACCGGTTGGAAACTAACGATTTTAAATTGGCTCACTACTTGACTAGCCTATTGGTCCCAAGCAAATCGATAAACGTATCCCATTCTAGTCAAAATTCTAGTACTACACTATGTTTGTTTTGATTCGCTATGAAAGTTTGACAGATAAAATGAGGAGATTTTTCTATGTTTCGAGGGTTGCATTGATTAGCTTGGGACCGAAGAGAGTGCCAGAGCTGAGTCAAAAAGTTGAGCACGTTTCTCTGCACATTTTGGTCTTAGAGTTACCTCTATGGTTGAACTGCTTATAAGTTGGGCCATGATCCAATTAAAGAGTTTTTTTCGCACTGCGTAGTTAGTCGTAGGGTAGAGCGGGGCTAGTTGGTCATAGGGGTAAGTTGGTAAGTGATGATATCTCGGAATCAGAGCGTAAAAAAAAAATCGCGTTCCATTCGTGAAATGTAGTGGATTGCTAAGGCAACTGAATAAGAAAATTAATGGCACATTTCACTGCGAAGAACAAAATATACAGGCATAGTGCCGATTACACCAAAAATCTTCCGTGGTTTACCGATTGATATTTTTTCTTCTAATAATTTCTAAAAACTAGCTAATAAATCAGCTCCAACGCTAAGCGAAGGTACATTCAATTAGTTTTAAACTTTGTTAACATAAATCTTGGTCATGTTCCTTTTTTCCGTATTTCGGATGCATTTGCATTTTTATACATGAAGGGGCTGGTTGGTCACATACCAGCGGGGTTAGTTGGTTATATGAGCATTTTTACAACGAACTAAAATGAACAAATCTAGATTAATATTTCAGAAGGTCATAACTTGAAACGTAAACAATGGCTTTGTACGTCAATTTCTTACTGCTGCCAACATCCACGTCAATTTATTAGATCGGACAAATGTTGCTCTATCAAACAGTCTAATAAATTTGCCTGATTGTATTGGCAGACATGAGAAATCGACGTACGAAATCATTGTTTGCGTTCCGAGTTAGATCCATTTAAAACGTTGCTCTAGAAATGATGTGATCAGGGGCCTCAGATAGCCTAGTTGGTAAAGGCACGGTATTACCAAGCCGGAGGCGGCGGGTTTGATTCCTGGTCCGGTCGAGGAAATCTTTCGGGTTGGAAATTTTCTCGACTTCCCTGGGCATAGAGGATCATTGTACTTGCCACACAATATACAAAATTATGCATTGGTTGGCAGCATTGGTTGAGAGCTTTCTATCTCAATTAACAACTGTGAAAGTGCATCTAGAACACTAAGTTGAGAGCAGGCAAAAGCTCGTTCGAAGAGAGTCAATGTCAGGTAGAAGCAGAAGAAATGATGTGTGGGTGTAAAGTATGTCAAATTTTAAGGTGTGCTGTATTTCATGACGTAACTTGTAAACAAAACGAGAAAACAGATGAACGGTTTTGTAGATTTTATTGCAATGCTTTGCAATAGTTTTGAAACACTAACATTAAATGTGTGTAACGCATACTAATGCATCGGCTGACATAGCATACCTGGATTTCTATATACTTTGAGACAAACGAAAACAGCAAGCGTTGTCAAAATAAAATGTAAATAAACATTCGGCTGTGTTTGTGATTCTACCAACGTGAACTTGGAATTTCTAAACTTAATCCGATTCTTCGTCAATTTTGTCGTGACTTCCGCAGAAAAACTGCAAAATTCCGCTAATGCAGTGATGAAGGATGGCAAAAGTATTTCCTCGACGGCAAGAGAACACGACATTAAGCGAAGTACTCTGTCAAGATTCATCAAGCGGATGAAGTCATTAGGAGATAATCCTTTGAATGAGGCTCCGGAAGTAGGCTACAAATGCCAAGGAAAGTGTTCACCAAAAACCAGAAGGAGTCACTGAAACACTATTTGTTGCAAATGTCAGCAATCTTTCGTGGTTGTTCTCCCAAAGAAGTCCGTCGTTTGGCGTACGAATGTGCCACAAAGTTCAAGATTGAAATGCCAGCTACGTGGGAGGGAAGGATTGGCTGACTAAATTCCTTGAGAGGAACTCCGAATTGTCTATTCGGAGACTAGAAGCTACCAGTCTACGTCATTCAACCTACAGAATGGTAAGGAATACTTTGAAAAATTGTCGACTGTGATGGACAAATACAACTTCACGGCATCGCGTATATGGAACATTGACGAAACGGGGGTTCGAACCGTACTAAGGGTAAGCGTAATGTTGGTTCCATAACTTCGGCTGAACGTGGAACAAATATAACGATGGTTGATGCTATTTCCGCGGACAAATTTCAAAAACTGTCTCCTCAACGGCGGACCTTCTGATTGTATTGGAGCATCCAACGTTAGTGGCTGGGTTACAGATGCAGAATTTTACTATTTCATGGAACAATTCGTTGAGCACGTGAAGCCAACTTGTGACAAACCCGTTTTACTGGTTCTGGATAATCATTCGTCGCATCTGAATATAAGAGCTTTGGACCTAGCTAAACAGAGTGGCGTTGTAATGCTCACATTTCCGCTGCATTGCAGCCACAGGATGCAGCCACTAGACGTCTCAGTGTTCAGTTCTTTCAAAAAGCATGGCACATCTGCTCAGGACTCGTGGTTGAGGAATAATCCTGGGAAAACCATAACCATATACGATATTCCGAAAATGGTTTCAACTGCTTTGCCATTGGCTGTTACTCCATCGAATGAGTGGATTCAAAAAAACTGGAATCTTCCCCTTGAATCCAAGTATCTTCACACCGGAAGATTTTGCGCCGTCATACGTGACTGACAGACCACTTCCCGACGAGAAGCGTTCATGGTCTCGCAACTGAAAATCGAAGAATTTTCACCAGACGCAGTAAAACCGTATCCCAAAGCTGGACCAAGGAAGCTCGCCATAGGAAGAAGGCGGAAGAGGAAGGCAGCTGTTTTGACCGATACCTCCGAGAAAAACGCACTGGAAATGGAACAGGCTAGATCTGGTAGACACGAAAAGGCAGATATGAATCACACGGCCACCAATTAGAAGCTCCACGTCTCGCGAAAGCTGATCGAGCCAAAGTCTGATGACAAGGGCAAGTGTTTGTTATGCGGCAAACCTTTTTTGCAAGGTCAGCCAATAAAGAAGTGGGTTCAGTGAGGCATATGCAAACACTGGGCTCACATGAAATGTGCTTACATGAAATTAGAAACACTGGAATAAGAGACCAGTGGAGAAAAAAAACATGAATTCGGCAACAAGATAGACATCAAAGCAATCCTGGCATCACTTGCATTTGTAACTGCTTGCGAGTGACTTCGCCAATGCACCGACGAGCGAGTTCATGAGTGATTGTTAAACGATGTTAATACTCCTCCCTAATTGAAGTAAACATTGCAGATTGGAACCGCTTTTGACAGTTCGATTGGAATCATAACAGTGTCTCTGCTGGTCTCTTATTCCAGTGTTTCTACATGAAATGTGCTCTTCAGGATGAATCTCCCTTTATTTGCAAGCATTGCATCTTACTTATTTCTTTTCATTTGTCAAGCCGACTTATTATGTGACCTACATGCGCTATACCCTGACCAACATACCCCGCCTGTGGGGCTAGTTGGTCAATTTGACAGCCTTTCGGAAAACCAAAATTTTTCAAAAAACGGTAAAATATTTTTGACCGTTCATATTTTTTACATGAAGTATAAACTCATCTCAACAATTGAATGATTCTTTTCCCCACCAAAACATCACAAATAAAAGGTTATAGAGCTTTGTACTGAAAACTGACCAACTAGCCCCGCTCTACCCTACTTATATATATTTTTTTAATTTGTATCGACGGTAGATACTCCTAAGGTGTCTACGTGGTTTATGAACTGCTGTGGATTTTAGGCGTTGTGGAATGCAACATGGTAGATCTTTTATAAAAATATTGTACTTCAATCCAAGATGGCGAATGGCGAATTCAAGATGGTGGCCACCGAACAGCGAATTCGCGTCTCAGCCCATGCAATATAGGTACCTACGGATGTCCACCTTCATTTGTGACTCCAAGATGGCGGAGCTTCAGCTCCGGCCAGTGAGTACTCATCTGAACCTCTGGAATACGGGTATCTACAGAATTCGGTTGACGTAATCGAGGTCCGTAATCTGAGGGATTTTGGAACAAACTGAACTCCGTTGTACCATTGTTGTACTTCTCGGCTGTAGTGACAACTCACAAGATCCGGCCAAAATGTCACCGGACCATCATGTGACTGGATTAAGAGTAGAATTCACTTCTGGACACATTTGGTTTTGTAAACCTTCGAGTTCGTCATTTTCTCAGAGACGAAAAGCTTTGTCTTCTGGCTGGAGCTATAAATTCCCTGCCTGATCATATTTTTGCGAGCGAATTTATCCACAATAACAAATTTGAATCTGCCAGGGACACCTCCACGAGCCTTCGCCTTGCAAAATTTTGGTCCAGGAAGCTGTCCGAAGTCGGCCTTAACATAGGATTCATCATCCATAAGTATGCACCCACCGGACTTGGTCAGCTTTCAAGCAAGGGTTCTTGCTACGGTATTCTGCTTGCGGTAGCGAATTCGCTCCACTGTACTACGGGTGGCATAATACTTTTACAAATCGCAATCGGACATACCTGGGTTGCTCCTGATGGACCTCACGACCTTTCCATGGAGCTGACGGTTGGCAGTCCACACCGGTGTTTTCTTTGAGGCTACACGGAACCGAAAAATTACCCAAAATTAAGTTCTTTTCGCTCATCTCCCATGTTCCGTTCAATAAGCTAATTTTCAGTAAACCGCTTATAGTAGTTTGCATTTGGCTACGGCAAAAGTAATTACTTACTCGTATGTATTTTCTACCCAAAATTAAGTTCAATTGACTCAAATTTGAGAATATCTCATATACTCACTAGTAGCTTATTGAACGATAGTCATGAGAAAGTCGAATCTCTCGTTCCGTTTTTGACAACAACAAAAAGTGAGAGTGGGATGCAAAACTCAAAATTACCCAAAATTAAGTAAAAAGAACTTAAATTTAGGGTAAATTTTTTTCTCTGTGTACCGATTCGTCGTCAAGGTTTCCCTGTACGTTAGCTTGGACGCGGACAACGATGGATTATACAGGTGACTGTGCACGATTTCTTTTTCTACGCTCCTTTGGCACGGTGGCTGTCTCCAAAACAAGAGCGTTTTATAAACTGAAAAAATACACTGGTATTGTTATTGTTGTTGTCAACAAATGGACGTCAAAAGCTTCCGAAAACGTCCACTAGGAGCGCTGTAATAAGCAAAGAGTTTGTTCCATTACTAAGTGGGCCATGGTTTAGAATTAAAACCCGTCATGTGACACATACATCTTCATGATTTTGAAGAACTCGGCCTTATTGAGAGTCCACGGTCATGCTGCGTCTCCCAGGAATGTTCCAGTGCCCCCATAAATGTTCCAATGTCCCCGGAAAAGGGACCAATCCTCGGCAAGAGACAAGTTAATACTTTGAATGTGTTGATCGGGGGGTGAGCCAAAGTTTTGAATTTGTTCTGCACTTTTGAAAAAGGCCATAAATATCAGGAAAATCTGTAGATCGGTAGTAAATCCAAAAATTGTAGACTTAACCACACTGTGCGTCATGTCATGCGGATGTGAAAAATATTGTAAAAAAAGAACCTTCAGAAAAGTCCAAATTTTACTAGGTTCAATCCGATCCGATGAACCATTAAAAAGATGAAACGGTTCAGAGCCGTTCTCCTGCGTGATCCGTTTTGCCCATCTCTACTCTTGACCATATTCAAACGAAACAACAGTAAGATACCGAAAGAGCATAGCTTAAATTGCCAAATTATACCCCTAAATATTGTTTTCCTCTAGCAAGGTGTTAACCTATTCACGCGGTTCACTTTTCTGGGGGAGTAGGTATGTAGGTGGATGGAACCGCTCAGCACTCAACAGAACACCTCTCACAGCGAGGAGGACCGGTCCGAAAAGCATAAGAAAACGGTTCGATTAAGCCAAAGAGCAGCGGCTCTAATGGCTTAATTTGACCACCATCCGCTTCATTATCCCGAGCCAGTGGCCATTGTTACTTACCCAGCTGCAATACCATTGCCACACCATCACCCATATCACCGTTGATCGATGGAGGGGAATTTGGTTTCAAATTGATTTGGATCTTTTATTTTTGCAACAATCCAGTTTAGTTGGAAAACACCACCCAAGCTCAAGCGGGAGATGAAGAGAAAGGAAAACAGTTTTATACTGAATTTGTTACCCAAAACGGCGAAGTTTGCGAATAAATAAATCAGAGGCGTCGAATGTGGGAAAGCTACGAAGAAATGCATAAGTAAATCACATAAATATTCATTTTGCCGTCGAACGTTGTGAAAGAATGCTGCACACAAGTGGTTTTTAGGGTTTATCTGCACTCACTCACTGACTGTGGTGGCGTTCCAAGTCTAGACCCCGTCAAACTCCTCAATCGCCAGTTGACCGTTGGAGTGTGGAAATTCATTAAGTTTTGGTTTGGTGGCATATGCTAGTGGCAGCACTATGGCGTGGTGATTTCCTCAATACTTTCGCTGCCGAGTCGGGTGTAACTTTACGCTGGTGATGCAAGAGAAAATTAGTTTTTATCGATTTTTAACTGAATTGCACAACAACCTGTACGGTATACGGAACGGGTGATGTCTCATTAGTTTTATTGTTATAACAGGGCGAAAACAAAAGACGCTGCCAGTGAATACGGTTGGTTTCGGTTTAGGAAGGCATACAATCTTAATTGGTTATATTGATCATGGAGACGACTGTACTTTCCTGTTCTTCTATTTTAAGTCCGTACTGGAAGTACACCGGAACTATCAACCTGAGCTTAAGCAGAAGACTTCACTGCGCTCATCAAACCCTTCTACAGTGCATTACTGTTTCTGGAAACAGATTGGATATCTATGAGTTGTCTCAAACCGGGAAAAAGCCGGGAATTTCGATGACAAATAAGGACAAAAATATACTTTGAGATCTCTTCGAAAAAAATAAAGCATTGGACCTTGAAAAAAAATAAAAACAATTGGACTGGGCTAGATTTTTAGCATACAGCCTGTTCGAAGAATTACTAAGATAATTTTAATTAATGAATTCTAGAGCTACAGCAAGGAATTTCAGAGAAAATGTACTAGGGAGTTGTGAGATGAGCTCTACGAGAGTTTAGACTAGAATTCAAAGTCAATTGAGTGAGTTCAGCTCTGTGGAAAATTCTATGGCGATTGTGAAGAGGATTCATGGATTCGTGAAAAATACCAAGGGAATCGTATTCTAACTTTATTATTTTTATTTTTAAGCATACAATTCCAAATAAATTCTGCTCAGAATTTTAAGGAAATTCCGGGGATAGTTTCAATGGCATCTCGAAAAGAATTTTTAGATAATTTTAAGGAAAATTCCAAGTGAATTTTCTGAGGAATCTAGAAGAGAGCTCCAAGATTATTCTGAGCAAAATTTTAAGACAATTCTGAGGTGAATTGCATGGGAATTCTAAGCAGAATTCAAGCAAATTAAAAAAAAAATGAAGGAAGCTTCCAGTGAGTTATTAGAAAAAGTTTTTCGTAGAGAATCTAAGGGCGAATTTCATGAATTGTTGAAGTGTTCTGCCATAAGATATTTTCAAAGGGACTTCCAGAGATAATCTAAAATTTGCTTTAGAAGAGTTCCAAAAAGAACTCTGTGATAGGAAATGATTTTAAAAGAAAGGCTTGCGAGCAATCAAATATAATCCTGCTAAGTTTTGAGCGAATTTTCATAGACAAAATTTTGAAGTCTTCGACGCAGAACCAGGCATCAAAATATCTCTATTCATTATCCATTAATCCATCAAATTATCCATTAAATATTATAAAAATCTCTATCCGAAAATATTCATATTGTAGGGTATTTGATACTTTCTAAACCCGATAGGCACCATCTTGGATTCTAGATTGTCATCGTTAAATTAATTTTTGTATGATATAAAATAACAATGTATTACTACATATAATGCGGATTCCATCCCTATCAGCAACTGTGAACTGATACTGTGCGGATACTATCCGAATAGAAAAATACTGGATTTTATCCCTATCGACGTTTTTTTTTCTATCAATATAATTTCAAAACGGGTTTTGTCTGAATCGGTTCTCGGCATCTGCGCATCGTCCCCGTTCAGAAAATAGGCATATTGTAGGGTATTTAACACTTTTTATTAAACCGGAAGCCGCCATCTTAGATTGCAATATGGCGTCGGACAAGGGGCAAGACAGCTGTACCATAGAGGTAACTCTAAGACCAGAAGCTCCCGAAGAAACGTGCTCAAGTTTTTGGCTCAGCTCTGGTACTATCTTCGGTCCCAAGCTAATCGATGCACCCCTCGAAACGTAGGAAAATCCACGAACCCCTCATTTTATCTGTCAAACTTTCATAGCGAATCAAAACAAACAAAGTGTAGTACTGGAATTTCGACTAGAATGGGCTACGCTTATAGATGTACTTGGGACCAATAGGCTAGTCAAGTAGTGAGCCAATTTAAAATCGTTAGCTTCCACCGGTTGGCTGTACTCAGAGTAAATATTTGTACAGAGACTAAATTTGAGTAACTCATAGTTGCTCAAAGCTAAGCAAAGTAGTTTCAGCATTGAAAACAAATCAAAACATTGAAACAATCGTCACCTATACTGAAGTTTTCATTGGACTTTGTATCTAATTGATGCAGATTTTCACCTTCAGGGGTAGAGGTAGCTCATCGATTCTTCCGGTTCGCCTCCTAGCATCGTGCTATAAGGTAGCATGCGATAACCAGGGTAGTTTATCAATAGCTCGATGACGTCATTTCGTTGGCGTCTGCAATGGGAAATTCTCATAGCAGGCGTTGACGATGAGACGTTGTCGAGTTGTTGAATAGCAACTATCGTGGTAACTCACCGATTACCTGTCGATCTGCCAAATTTGGAAAGACGTCTGCATTGAATTGTCTCATATAATAATATTCCGCCCACTATATCACAAGAAATTGCGAGTAGCTGAGTGGAATGGAGATAAGTTAAGCATTGGGTAAAGGACCAAGTCTCCCCTGGGTGGTGCCAAAAGATGAGCGCAATAGAATCATCAAGTTGCCATAAGGCACGGAATGAGACTATTGCATGGCTGGGTAGTCAAAGTCTTCCATTCGTTAGTCATTTCAGGTGGATTAGAACAGGTTTAGGGTGGGCGTTGGCCAGATTTGGATTTTTCAGATGTAATCCTGGATCAGAGGTCATTGAACGTCGCGTGAAAGTGGAACTTAATGAATGCCTAAGTACTTTTCCGTAGTTTTTAGTTTTCGGATTTGAAAGATCGTCGGTTACAGTGGCCTGCTTACTGAGCAGAAAAACGCGGTCCCAGGTCCTTACATATCAAAGAGATTTATGGTAAAATCGCTTGTGTGTCGTGTATTTTGCGAAACTCGTTGTTGTCGTTGGTTCCGGGTTTGAATGGATACACAAATTTGAGCAACGGTATTATGTGATATGAGGGGCTCGGTGGCCTTAGAGCAATTGTTTTTGCTTACTGAGCAGAACATCATGAGTCTAATCTCACGCCCATCCACATTCAAGATTCGTCAATCGTTTTATTTGTTAATATGACTACATGGTAATAACAGCAACTCGGTGATTAAAAAGGTGCTCGTCTGCCTAGTGGCAAACGTTTTTGCTTACTGAAGACCGTGGGCTTAGTCCCAAGCTCCTTCGCGTTATATGATCGTTAGGACATCAATTCAGCTTAATGTTTACCAAAACGAACCCTGCTGCAAACCCAACCCTCTTATCCAACATCCCAGTGATTCCTCGTGGAAGTGCAGAGGTGTTCTCGGCTTCCATCAAAGCGAGTGTCATGTCAACACAATCCTTCCCATTCCTTTCTTGACCTGTGTTCGGGCGCGGCCGGCGCTGGTATTGCCTAATTTAAGATGACCAGTTTTTACACATAGAGGATGATTGCTAGTCCCAAGCATCGTCTATTGGTTCTTTGTGTAATTACAGCTGATCTGGCAGTAACAGAGTAGCAACCGTGGGTGGTCAATCAAGTTCAAGCTCAAGCTCAAGCTGAGGCAGATTTTCGCCTTCAAATATATTGCATTGCGTGCAATCATCGTAGAAAATCGTTGGAAAAATGGAAGACGTAACCGGCTTGATTGTTCTGGCTGCTTCTGCCGTCCAATTATTGGAATCAGAGTCAGAATCCGATAGTGATTCTAATTGTGAAGAATTTATTTTATTGTCCGTTCATAGGAATCCAAGAAACAAGCGAAAACGGGTTGAGAACGTCAGCGCAGCTGTAAAGAATTTAACGGAGGAAGAGTTATAGAGTTTTGTATGTACATACTGCGGATAAAATTGAGTCTATCCCAAGGGGTAGGTCACTCCGCACACCAATCTTGGGTCATCTTTTTTGTCAGTGTGCCACAGGTGTGCCGATTGTGCCGGGTATAGAGCAAGCTGCGATTGTTTGTAAAATACCCATCCCGGCAACCTGGTGTTTCTGAAACCTTGAATGTTTTTGTTTTCGCAAGGATGAATCGGATTGAGGATGACGTGAGAAGTGGCGGGTGTGTGAACTTTTGGTGTTTTGTGTTCATATGATAATAAAAGGCAGACCAGGCAGACCAGGAACCTAGCCTTTCCATATGTGAAAAGCAACGGTCTATCAGCGGCCGGAAAGAGTGGGAACCGGTGGGGAACATTGTGGGAGACCGACTTTAGAGGATGATGAATAGACTTCTGTAGATTGTTTTGTGTGAGTTGCAGCATTATTTGAATTAAGGGTACTAATGGGGTCTGATTAACTGCCTCTTTCTCTTGAGTCCACTATAGAACCTACATCTCGTATTTAGATCTATAAGAGAAACCGAGAAGAGAACTGCTGGTCTGAGTTCCTCTGATATATTTAATTAGAGATGTTCCTGAAATATAAAGGCCCTTATTACCGATGTCACTTCACGGTGAAGTGACAACTCATCACTCTCGGTGAAGCGATGTACACGGCAATCACTTCACCGTGAGTGATAACTGGTCACTTCACTTCGTTTTCACCGTGAAGTCCCGTAATAAGGGCCACAGTCAAACAGTACGTAATGTTGTAAACAACTTCAGTTGACAGTTGTCCAGCAGTGCTCCCATTTTATTTACAACAATTCAATGTCTACGAGATTATGCCGAATCTAATTTCGGCACAATGTGTTAAGTGACTTACCCCTTGGTCTATCCCAAACATATTTTTGCCTTTTGTGTTGGGAACATGAACAAATTGTTTATTTCTAGTTCCGACGTCACTTACGGCTGAAAAACCGCTGAAATGTTCATCGCGAGGTATGAAGGGTTTGAACTGTTTGTGACATTAACACCGGAATTGGACGCCGCAATATTCAAGCAAACGCACAAATCTATGCTTTTTTGTAGTACGGATTCCGCCTTTGCACCATAAATGGTCCAACAGGGTTGATGTGTCATTTTTTCAGTGAGCTGGGAACATAAAGGTCCGTATTTTTGTAAGACTGTCACTTAAGTCGCTGATTAACCCTTAGGTATTTGACAAAAAACACCTTTAAGAGTTCGACAGGGTATTCACAAAGTTCAAATGCTTGCTACAACGGCAAATTTTGACCGATTCCAAAATTTTTGGCACCATTGGATTCAGAAACTCATTCGCTTTCTGGACACTGCTAACTGAACCCAGTCTGGTCCCATTTGGTTGCCGGATTTCCGGTACTATGTTCCGATACAAAGGCACTGTTTGCTTCTTTCGATGGAATCTTGGAGATATGAATATCAGAAGAGTCGAAATTACTCCAACAAACAATTTTAATTTGCTTGACGGTCATTTAACGTTTTGTACCCAGAACTGCCATTTTGGAACAGGTTTTCATGGGGCCTCCAGCGGCCATAGAAGTGTTTGAAAATAAACCCCTACAATATGGGTATCAAAATTAGGGGAAGGCTATTTGGAATAAAGTCGTTTGGCATAAGGTCGTTTGGCATAAGGCCGATTGGATAAGGTCCTTTGGCATTTATTTTTTATTTTAAATGGTTATTTGGCATAATGGACGTTTGACATAAAAACCATTTGGCATAATCTTTGATAAGCGTTCAAATAAAATAGCTGGTCTAACCAGCGCTCCCACCCACCCGGTGAACTTTTAACAAAGATTCATCGTCTCGTTGTTCTTTCGAGTTTTATTGGTACTAGCGCTTCAGCTCGACTGCAAACTTTTAACAGAAATTTATCTTTTTTTTACAGGAGCTGTTCTTTCCGGTTTTATTATTGAGTAATTATTGCATCATGCAATTTCTCCTTTATGCCAAATGACCTTTATATTTTTCTGTGCATTTTATGCCAAACGACCATTCTGCCAAATGGCCATTATGCCAAATGAACCCTTCCTGAAACAACAAAAAAAAATCATGAATTTTCACCAAGTGTTGAGTCAATGAGAGTCAAAGAGATGAATTCTCCGAACTGTCCGGTTTACGATAACGCTTTTACTACCTCCACCTAAGAAGTCAATTGTACAATAAAACCGATGAAAGCACGATAAAGCATCAGCCGCAGTATTCCATTAAACTTTCACACCATCGTCAATAATCACTACCTTCGCTGGGAAATGATAGAATTTGAATTCCAAATTCGGCCCAGTTTCATTATCGCGAAAATCGCCATCCAATCGAAAGTGGATAGAAATCAGATCACCACTCTCCGGCTGTGCGCCATGTGCAGTGCAGATCAGTTCAGTGTTTGTATGCCTACCTCTGTGTAGGTCTATTTTCGCGGGTTCCAACGGACGCAGCTCGATAATTGCACGGGGAAGTGAAAAACTCCAACCTGTTGAGCGTCCTCTCCCCGTCTTCCACCGAAATAAAACCTGCCAAATTCCCACTATCATCGAATCGAACCCGATTCGCAATTTCACTTCGCAGTCTAGTGGTATTTAGCTGTCTGTCTGTATATCTGTGGATGCTCACCGATCACCATGATGATGATGATGATGATGATGATGTTAATGCTGATGAGCAGATAAGTGGATGTGCCGCGCAGAGCAGGCCACTACTGTGCGTGGAAAAATCTTTAAAAAAATTGGGTCTCCTCCGGCCGGGGTTCGGGTTGGCTCAATAAACCAATCGTCGAACAAAACTGAGCGGTTCAAGACGGGAGGGGGGTTTGAGAAATTTCTTTACCACGAGTGGTTGAATGTAGGATTTTGTCGATGGAAATACAGCTACTGTTCATGTGATGAGGGTCTTTCGATTCTACCAATCACTCAATTTTGCACTCGGGGTCGACGGAAATTAGTGGCTTTTAAGGTTGCCAGCATGGTTAATTATTGGAAGCGTGGAAGTGGAGGTTATACGTGCATTTTTTTTTTCGATTTTGCATATTTATGCATTCTTCAGATCTGTCTTCTCCTGCTTCGCATTTCAAGCTTATTGCTTATCGCATATTAGCGTATTGTGTGCTCTCAACTTGGTGTTCTAGATGCACTTCCACACTCATTAGAGAGAGCTTTCGATGCCTGTACCATTTTTGCATTAGTACAATTGTTTGGCAAGTCAAGGGGTGGTCACTGTACATACTTATTTTGCGCCCACTTTATTCTTGCCTCCCGTGTGCCGCAGTTTTTCCGGCAGTGCCGAGAGTGTCATCAGACTGAATTTTTCGTTTGTATAATGGTATGTTTGGCAACCCGGTTAATTTGACAGTTCACATGTAACTGTCGTGACTCTCGGTTCGTTGCTCCCAAATTCTCTCGGAAAAGAACTACACTGAACCTATTAAGCAACGGCCTCGAAGCTCCGAGTGCGAACGTTCTCCGGGGGATGGCACTTCCAATTTCCGACAGAACAATAACTTCTACTGGATTGGAGTATGATGGGGACTCGGATGAACCACAATTGACTGTGGTAAGTAGACGAAGCGAGCATGCATCATCAGAGGAAACTGATCCAGATGCTCTTCAGATTCTGATGTACGTTCCCGGGAGGAGTTTCTCCCGAAAGCCATCGACTCAGTCAAAGATGCGTCGCCAGCGTTCTTGTTGTGGTCAGACAGTCCAACGATCGGACAAATGGAGATAAGTATGATGTCTTTGGCGAAAAGCAGAGCCGGCCAGAGAACACCTGTATACGCTGGGGCGCTGTTGATGGTTGGAAAGCAAATACCGGTGAAGATTCTACCTCCGGACATGGTCCGAGTGATCATCGATGTCAGTTACGATGAGGAACGAATCATGGAACTGAATGTCGGATAGCTGAAGTGGTGAAGCGTTACATGGTAAACGACCACTGACCACTTGGTGGCCTTTGTTTGGGCACCGATCCCCTTACGACGCTTCTGTGCGGCTCGGATTCCATAATCAATTCGTACCTCATAGAGTTCGAAAAGCTGCGTTCGGATCAATTCTACGAGGATTATTGCAAACATCGCGATGTTGGAATGCTTACCGAACTGCTCCAATCGCTGAGCACATGGAAAACACCGGTCACTTCATACTTCGCCGGGACTTCTTCTCGGCCAGGCCTACAAATTTTCTTTTTCAAGCGCTGGGTTACCACGGTCGTGTCCGACAGCTAAACATTTCTTTCAACCAACTCACCGATGTCGACTTTCAGAAGCTCACCTTCAAACCCAACAGCTGACCAATCAACATTTTACAATTCCACTGTGATTTCAGCTCCGTCACGAATCTCCCCGCCCCAAATCGATCTACCAACGTCTTCAACGTTCGCTTCACTTCCTCCTTCAGGGTCTCGCTATCCCCACTAACCAACTCACTAATCACATTTCGAATCGGCATTATGACCAGTAACAGTCCCTTCATGGTCAATCAGCTTCCGGAACGATACCATCCCCTTCCCAACTTCGATCAAACTGTTCTCAAACACCAAAGCCTTCCGCACCAGATCCTTGAACAGTTCGAGTGGAGGTTCTCTGATCTCGAAGTCTTCCGGTAGCGACTCCAGCACCATCCGGAAGAATTCCAGTATCACCCCTCGATTACAGTTGTACTTGGCAACGGTCATCGTCTTGATGACCTCGCTCATTCCGCAAGCATACCGCGTTGACTTTTGACCGGTTTTTAGCTAATGTTTCGAAAATATGTGCGCTGTGAGGAATCCATGGCAGAACTTCGCCGGAAAATCACCGTTGAAGTTATGAAACTGAAAATTGGATTGTGCCAACAACAATGATTAACATTTTGACACATGCACAGATCAGGCGCAAATATACAGTGTTGCCAGTGTTGTTAAATATCATGAAAATTTCTAACCATGGGTGCCAATGAAAGTGCCCAGATGTGCCCATATGTATTTTTGGCACACTATGCGGAGTGACCAACCCCTTGGTGGCAAGTACAATCATACTATATGCCCAGGGAAGTCGACAAATGTTCATACCCAGCCACCTCCAGCATGGTTTTGCTTTGTAGCTGAGCCTTTACCGACTGAGGTTAGGGAGGCGTCTTCTTCAGGCAGATGTAAAATTTATTCTTTGCTTTGGTTTAGAATCTGTGTGTTCATTTAGGCTCTGAAGCGTTTGGCGGATTTTTTAAACTATTGGTTAACATTTGACGGATGAAAAGTTATCAATTAACCCTGCTATCCGAGCGTGGTTATTTCTGGCAGACAATAAGTTATATTTTGACAACCGTGGTTGAGCTCTGTTCGAAAACCGGTAACCCAGGGATTTTCCAGCATGGAGAATAGCTTTCGAAATGTAACTTTTAACCACGAGTTAAATTTGATTCAAACCCCTTAGGCTGTGTTCCATTTGGTGAATTTTCACTAAAATTTGACGCTTCGAAAATAAATTATATTGTTCGAAAATCCTTCTGTTGTTGATCGTTCGATTTTCGAGGAGGTGTTTGTCAAAATTGATTCCTGATCTGTCAGAAATAAGTCTGCTGGAATAGCAGGTTTATTTGAAAATTTTCCATCTGTCAAATTTAAGTGAAAATTCACCAATGGAACACAGCCTGACCGGTAGAAACTAACGAATTTAAATTGGCTCACTACTTGACTAGCCTATTGGTCCCAAGCAAATCGGTTAACTTACCCCATTCAAGTCGAGAGGGACGACTCTATCTACGCTGCAGAAAGATTGTGTTGTGCTGTGGCTAGCTGGTCGCACGCTGAATAGATAGAAAGAAGATTAATGACGATTCTGAAGATATCCTGCAAAAAGGTGATGCGCGATGCAAGTAGATGCGAGAAATGCAAGAAGATTTTTCGAAGATTGTTTCGTTAGTGTGAGATTTTTTGAGCATCCAAAATTGGGATTTAGATGTGTCGCCCCCCTCGATTCAAGTCAAAATTCTAGTACTACACAATGTTTGTTTTGATTCGCTATGAAAGTTTGACAGATAAAATGAGGGGTTCGTGGATGTTCCTATGTTTCGAGGGGTGCATCGATTAGCTTGGGACCGAAGATAGTACCAGAGCTGAGCCAAAAAGTTAAGCACGTTTCTGCGGGACCTACTAGTCTTAGAGTTACCTCTATGCTTATACCCCGTACAGACTATGACTTATATCATGTTATATAGGCTGTCTTGCAATGATCACTCATACATCTAGTTTTCACTGGAAATCCTTACCAATAAGGTGATCCAAAAGACGTTTCTCAGTGGAACTGACAGCTAGAAATCTAGAGTGTGTTGTGTGAGTAATCTGGTGTTAATGGTGCTGAATGTAAACATAAACAAAGCAGAAATTCATATGAGAATAAACTCTCAGTTCTACTGTGATCTGTCAAAAGTTCTTGGTAAACAAAAAAAAGAGCTGATCGCAACTGTCTCGTGAACAGCCTTATTAAGAAACTAAAATAAGGTTGGTCGAAGTGTGCTCTGATGCTTCTGTATAGATGCAAAAAATTCCGAGTGCCAAATTTTCGGTTTTATTTTTTCTGGAATTGATTTGTTCATCGCGTATTAGCTCGAAACAATGTGCCACTAGATAACATAGTTATAGAGAAGAACTTTAGTGCAAAGTAAGTGCAAGTGATCGGGTGAAATGCATTCCAGAGTGTTTTTTTTTATTAGCATCCATTTCGTCAGAACTGTTATTAGCCGATTGGTAGGCTGGCCGATGATTCTGGTTGGAGGCGGATTGTGCAAGAGTTTCTTTGAAGATCCAATAGAATGTTGTGAAATGTTGAGCTAGAATTAGGAGATGCAACAGTTTTTAACGTTTTTGCAACACGGGCAAATAATCGCTGATTTGTTTCGGTACGTTTTATCAGTTTTCTTCTAGGGGCAAGACACCTGTACTCAGGGTAAATATATCTTCAGAATATTTCAATATTTTCATTAAATTCAAATTTAAATTCATTCTTCCTGGAAAACACGAGTTTTAAAAGGTAAACAGAAATGGCATCGTCGGTAGGTGTTGTTGTAATGAACCACAACAAGATCCATATTTCGCACAAATTGTTGATTGTGTTATATTATGTAGCTGTACATCACAGGTCAGATTAGGTCAGATCTAGCTTGGTTAGTTGATGTTATTCTCTGTCGTGAGAGTTGGTAATATGCTGGTTCAGAATAAATTTAGTATAAGTTAATATCTAGGTTCATATTGTATTCGCTTTAGTTTAGTTCAAATGTAAATACTCTAGTGGTCTAGTGTTAGGATTTAGCTTCAGCTTAGAGTTAAGATTAGCATTTGGTACAAACAATATTTAAAAAAATACAAGTTTTGACAATGATCAGCGAATACTGATCATTCCGGTCACATTGTTTCAACATCCAGATTTCTTTAGTATCGTTGATGGTGTACTTTCCACTCTCTCCTAACGATCGGGCATCTTTCGGTAGTACGATCACAAAGTCATCATGACTGAACCGTTCAACGTTGTCAAGTTGATTGACAGACATTGATCCAGGTGTTGGTGATTCGTTGAAGACGACTGAATGGAGGATGGCACGAGGTTTCACGAGGTGTAGATATGTAAACAACAAAAGAACAGATTTGGATAAGAAGAATGGGACGCTGATAGTTTTAGAAACTGCTTCTACTACGATTGGTGGTGTTTGGTTGGGATTGGCAGGATTTCGATCTTTGCAACTGGTCTCACGACGAACTTATCTTTCCCAGGGTGTAGCTGGGTGATTCTTCCGAGCGGCCACTGTGCAATCGGAAGGTTTTCATTCTAGATGATCACGATCCATCCCACTGCCAAAAAAATGGCGGTTTGCAACCTTTCGTTGCTCGAGAATGGAGTTGAGCAAGATACTCCGGGTACCACCGGGCCCAAATACGTTGGAATAATTTCTGGGTGAGTTGCCAGTGGTCCAGACGGTTGTCCGGCGTGTTGTCATTCGACACGAAGTAGGCTTTGCTTGTGAAAGGACGCCAAGTTTAGTTTTCTCCTTGGATTTTTTTTTCTATTATTCGGTTTTAGATCCGGTTAAAATGTTTCTATTCGGCCCAGCATACGATTGCCAGTTTCAAATAGTGTGGAATTCATTCATTAGTGGAATATGGTGAAATTATAACAGTGACTCAACTAATTTCCAAGGATATACTAAGTCTACGTCTCTGGAGTTTGCCAATTACACACAGTTTTGGAACCGGAGGTACAAGTTTATGTTCAAGGTACAAGTTTATGTTCATATCCGGCCGGCGAACCGTGAGTGGTCAAACTAGATTATAAATTTAAGTTTAATTGGAAAAAAGAGGGTAGACCTAGCGTAGACGTGGAAGGATACACTGTACACAATACACAATTTATAAGGAAAGTGACAGTGCAATTTCGGATGGGGTAAGTCATCATCAAAAAGAAAGTTCGTTGGTACAGATAAATTCATTGAAATAATTCGTTTTTGAGTACATAAATAACCCTTTTTGTCAACCCCTCCTTGATAATATTTTCCAAAATAAAACAGAAAACAAGACTTTAAAGCACCCCAATAAAACAATTAAAATTTATCTTATCAAAGAAAGAGAGTTAAAATAACAATTCCTATTATTTAAAATAATTGCAGAGGGGTTGACAAAATTGGAACATGGCTGTAAATCATACATTTTAAAACATTATATTATATATTGGGTTGGGGAGGGGCAGTTTAAGGGAATCAAAGGATTTGTTGACTGGACGAGGGTTCGTTGATTTGACAGTCTTTTGTCAAATGGTCGTTTTGTCTTGCAAAGGTCTTCAATGGATCTGATTCACCCTGCTGCAACAAACCATCAGGCAGATCTTTACAACCGGTAAAGTATCTGCAGACATTGGTAATCCTTGCACTGATGGTGGGTTCCATTCACATCACATCACATCACATCACTTGGTGGCCGCCAGAATAGGTCTCCCGTTGAATGATGTTCTGCTTCGGTGAAGCTAGTTACTTTAAAAATCATAAAAAATCATGTTGCCAGTTACTTTAAAAATCATTAAAGCATGGGTGCCAAACAGTACAAATGAATGAGCCCAGCTGTGCCCAAATCTGCTTTTGACACACTGTGCGGAGTGATCAACCCCTTTCGTATAACTACACTGCTGATATAAAGTTGAATAGGAATATGTTCATGTTTAAGATATAGGGAAATATTTGTATCATAAATCATATTTCAAATCTCCTGTTCCCTTTCCCGATCCATACAATTGTGATCTGCTAACCGCTAAAAGACCGCGAGTATTCGGTTCAATTCCTTTAATTTTAGATTTAGGACTTTGATAATGTATAACGCAAATGATATCTTGACTATTTCGAAGAGACACTTTCTTGCTGTACTTTGTTGAGAAATGTTGAGTGCACTTTTTTTTAAAGTTTGGAAATGAGTGCGAATAGCCAAGTACACAACTGTTTTGAAACACTTATTGGATCATGATGGATGTTGAAGAGTTTTTGCCCGGAAAAGTCTTGGAATATTCTTTGGTCCAACAGTACACGGCGAATGAGAACGACCCCGAAGTTTAGTTTACTCATAATCGCAGAAAGTGCAGGAGCTCAGCGATGAGTAAATATTCCTTATGTTTTTCTGTAGAAAACCTCAAAATACTGCCGGAAAATGAGGAAAATCGAGGAAAATTTTATGTTATTCGGGATTTTCTCATGGACAAACCTGGAAAAAACCTGTAAAAGTATGAGGCGAATTTACTCATCGCTGAGTTCCTGCATTTTATGTGATTTATGAGTAAGCTAAACTCAAATTTGGGTCGATCTCATTCGCCGTGTAGAAAGATAATGATATATTACTTGCCTGCTTTGTTGCAATATACATGGTTGAGGACATAATTTGATCAGAATCGGGAAAAGACTTAAGGTGGATTCCGTCAAGAGTGATATTTCACGCGCGGGGCAAAATTTTGTGGAGGTACGAGAGGGAGACAAGTACTAGTTGTCTCTCTAATTTCAACGCAAATTTTGCTCCGCTCCGCTAATGCATGCTCAGATCTGAATACACAATTAACAAACAAAAATTCCAATAACACACGTGTATCATATCGGTTTTTACTCCGTGAATCAGCTTGCCAACAATTTGGTCGCTTCCTTCTACCGGCCCGTGCGAGCTATATTGCAAAACAGTTTGTCGTGACGAACAAGAAGATTATGTCATTATTGCTTTCCATTTCTGACAAAGCGTTATCGTTCGGCTCGTTGATCGCTTGTCATTTTGTCATTCCTTGCCGAAGACTTCAAACGTCTAAATATTAAAGCAAAATCTCTGGGACTACTTTCATACTTAATTCCCAGCGTGGACCACTGTGCCAGGGAAGTTACTCGAAATTTGATAAAGTAAGAAGAGTCAGATCTTACCATCGTTGGATATATTCTAGTTTTTACTCTGCTTTGAGTTTAGAATGTCGAAGCAAGGATTTACAGGAAATAGACTTAAAGATTTGCGTACCCTGTGGAACAAAAAAAAATCAAAAACTTCGTGTTCTTAAAATCGAGATCTAACTGATCGTCTAATCGCGGCCAAGTTACACTTTGATCTCAATTCCACGAAATTCAGTCATGATGCATGACCTATAATTTTAGAATAAATACTCCCGATAACGAACCGCTTTGATTGAACAAGATTCCGCTAAATAAAAGGCACGTATCTTTAAATATCCCCGCATTTCAATTATCGCCGCTATTAATCATTTTAATTGCGCACACCATTCAGTTGCTTACATACAACTACTTTTTTGTTGCACACTATTATCTCCCGATATTTGACCCGAATTGTTCCATCGGCACATGCGCCACAAGCGCCACAATGTCGAGCGACGACGAGGAAAGAAATGATAAAAGCGAGAGGGAGCGGACAAGAAGAAGCCTACATTACATCCGATCCGACGGACCTCGCGCAGCATCCGACGATTCGTTACGTTCCATTGTCCAAATCACTCCCCGATAACCCGAAATTCTGTGTTTGACCCAGTTCAGACGAGACCCCCTCGCTTGTAAATTATCGATCGGGTCCGGTTTGTATTGGTTCGTAAAATCCCCAACCCGATAATTGCCGCTAGCGAGAAAAGGAAAATTCTGATCCGAAGAGGAACCTCATTCCCCCGGCACAGGTGGACACGGGTTCAATTTAATTCACTTCCGAGTCGAGTGGATTTCCATCCGTCCGATAAGCAGCGATGATGTTTGGGTTCCCTCACCATGATCGATATCAATCCATTGGGGCCGGTCTTCCGTTGGATTCCGGATGAAGCGGTCTCATTGCGTTAAAAGCGCACAAATAGTCGGGGATGTTCTACAAGGAAAATATTTGCGACTTCTTAGATACAAAACAGACATCCCCATTGTATACCTGCAGAAACCCGTAGCGCACATCAAAGAGCAAATTAAAGCGTTCAGCTTTACCCACCTACTTATTTCGCATAACGCCCGCCAATTTTGGAGGATAATTTTACCTTCCGAAAAAATACATTCATTCGCTCTTACACCACCCTCACTATTTTTGTTCTTCTGGTGAGCACGGGAAAAAGAGATGGATATATCCAAGCAAGAAAAAGTGAAATTCCACCCGTTACGAATGCACAATGAGAGCGCGCGCGCGCGTTTGACCAACATCGAGGTCTGACAGCTATCGACGGATGCATCGAAATTTCCCTACTTCCCCATTCGTTACCCAGCAGGTGGACATACGGAATCCGCTTTTCCCGCAACCCCCAGCAGTGAGAGGCCGTGGCTTGCGAGCCGGTGCTAGACGGAACCGGGGAGAAATATAAATGGTGCTTTATTTCAAGTTCTTCTTGGTCGATAGGGTCTTGTTAATACGGGAGTCAACGAGGGCTGGTCAGATGCCTAGTTCTAGAAGATTTGGTTGTCCAATACAAACGGTACGTTTCGGAATGTTATCGGCGAAATTGTTGAGATTGCCTTTGGTGCAAACAGGTTGGATCATGGAATTAAAGAAAAGGTAGACTTTGAACGTCTGCTTATGCAGGTTTGCAGTACGTATTTCTGTAAGGACGGAACTCCTCTGAATGGCGATTAAATTGTGCCGGCTGCAGAAGGCTGGGTTCACTCCCAGTCGGTGCCGCCGGGATTTTCTGAGGCATAAAATCTCTGATCACGCCTTATTATTATTGGGACTAAATAAGGTGTTTCCTAGTAGAGTCCATTTTTCCATCACACATCACAATTTCAAAAGCACACAACTCAAGATCTACGAAGTGTATACATCTGCAAATTTCAACCATTGCTTGCTTCTCCGCAGCAAACAATAAGCAGTAGTTTCAGCTACGTGCATTCACAGAAAACTTAGTATTTTTATATGTGAAATTGCGAAATGTAACACGAAAAAGGACGCTACAGGGAATCACATTTAGTAACTTATCAAAAAATGAGTTTTTTTCGTTGACATTTAGAGGTGGCGCAAAAGGGTCTAAGTACAAAATTTCAAACAATGAGCTTTCTCAAATTAAACATATGCTTCTTTAAGTAAACACGTGATTTTTAGACCCTTAAGGGCGAGAATTTTGTCCATTTTTACGATCACTCGTTCTTGGGATATATGGCATAGCGATGATCCCGCATATGGACTTACGCTTACATATTGATATATTGAAATTAGTATCCTTGCGGTGCAGCATGAGTAAATATGAGAATGAGAGAGAGAGAAAAAGAAATCTAATAGGGTTTTCTTGAAATTAGACCCACGCACTACAAAATGCTGCTGATTTCGAGTTTCCGATGATAGAAAGGTTGCCGAATAAAAAGATGTTGCCCACAATAGTCGCTCTCGCTAGAGAAGATTGGAGCTTTGTAAAAGCGTTTCAAAACAGTTTTTGACAATTATTTGGACTAAAATTGTTAGAACAGCTGGCAGCAAAAGATTGTAAACAAACCAATACTGCATTTGATTTTGACCACCGCCATAATGAAAAATCTGCTCGACTTTAATTTCGACACACTTTGTCACACTGTTTGCTGGTTAGACTGATGCAAAATTTGAAATTTTCGCTCCACAGTGCTCAAACAGTTTCAAATCAGGTCCTAATTAGCCTCCCAAAATTTAAACTCATTTGGTAAGAAACTGACTTGGCACAATCTATTCGAAGTTTATATGGAAATTACTATGGGAAAACCACACTTTATGTTCATTGTCTTCTACCCATTTTCCATATTGCTTTTTCGAAAATTTCAATAACTATTCTTACGGGAAATTTTTTAAGCTACAACTTAGCGCAATGTCGTTTTCAGCCAAATGTCAAATTAAATAGTTATTAATTGTTTAAGAGATTGATAATCTTATGGCATGATCAAGCAGCTGTTCTGTGGGCAACACTGTATTCTGCAGTGTGACATAGTAGCCATTATATTTGTGCTCTATTCTTCGCAACAGACACACCATTGTTGCCTGCTGAACAGTTGAATGAGCATAATCATAAGACATCAGTTACTTGAATCGTTAATAACGTTTGTTCTTTACATTTGATTGAAAAGTGGTTTTCAACAAAGTTATAGCTGAGAAAATTTTCTACAATCACTGCTACTATCATTTTTAAAAGCATAGTGATGTGGTGAATTGTTAGATAGTGATGAACAAAATCATAAGTTTTCCCATAGTAATTCCCATATAAACTTGAAATGGTTTGTGTCAAGTCAGTTTCTTACTAAAGTAGTTCAAATTTTGGGAGACTAAGCAGGACATCAGTCTATTGCTTGTCGAAAGAACTGTCAATTTAGATTTCAAATCAAAACTGGGTCAGGAATCAAAAGTAAATACTTCCATAATGAATTCTCGGAAAATTGCTCTAGCTTCGGCAGGCGTATTTGCTTTTATTATTTAAAAAAGCATGAAAGAAGAAGGTGGTAATTACTAACCCACGGTTGGGTGGTAATCAGTTAAAAACTAAAACAAATTTGTTTATTTAGGATAAGTTTTGCAACTAATTTTAGGTTTTTTACTCACAATTCAGTCTCCGTACTATTTATCTCATATATTTTACAACAGAATCCTTTGTTAGTTTTAATTCCTAGCCTGTAAGTTCAATTAGTAAGTAATATATTTTAGTAATAGCAAAATACTGTTATAGTGCTGATTGTTGAATAGTGATAAGCTATTGTTATTTTTCATCCCAGTTTCTCCCGTCATTCCGTTTGACGGTTCGCGCTTCCCGGATCAACCGCTGGGTGTAGTGAGTCGAGCGTTAAGTACCGTTTGCGGTATTCAGTACGAGGGGCTGTTGCGGCGAACATTCTCTCCCCCGTGTCACCATAACTTCCGGTTGGGCGTCACCAGAACTTGCCACGTCCAGCACAGCCAATTTCGTAGCAGGTCTCTTTAATGTCCCTCCTGATGTCTGCACTTCCGCTCGACGAGTCACTCCATCCTTTCCCGGAATCGTTCGAATTACTCGTCCTCGTAACCACCGATTCCTAACGTTCTCGTCAGCCACGAGCACAAGATCTCCTTCCTTGACCGGTTGTATGTCCCGAAACCACTTTGTCCGTCGAATGATGGTTGGTAGGTATTCTATCACCCACCGACGCCAAAAGTTGTCCAAAGTGTGCTTCACCATGTTCCAACTATTCCTCAACGCCATTCCTGCATCCGTCGGGAACTTCTCCGGTTCTCGTACACCATTTGAGCTCAGGAGCAAAAAATGATTGGGAGTCAATGATTCATGGTCGGCAGTTTCTAGAGGAACGAATGTAAGTGGTCTGGAATTGACCATACTTTCGGCTTCTGCCAATACCATAGCGAAAGACTCGTCATCCAGCTTGCGCACTACCGGAACCGATCCTAATGCTGATTTAACGGCGTGAACCATTCTTTCCCAACAGCCCCCCATGTGAGGAGCAGCTGGAGGGTAGAATCTCCACTGTGTGTGGGCGTTCGTAAAAGTGCTGCCCAGTTCGGTATTAATCTTGTTGATTTCATCCATGAGCTCCCTGCTTGCTCCCACAAAATTCGAACCATTGTCGGAGTAAATTATCAGAGGGGAGTCCCGTCGTGCTATGAATCTCCTTATTGCCTTCTTGCACGCATCGGTAGACAGACTGGCAACTACCTCCAGGTGAATGGCCCTAATGGTTAGGCAGGTAAACAGGCAGACCCATCGTTTCACCGCGCTTCTTCCAACTTTTACCAAATATGGGCCGAAGAGATCTACGCCCACATAGGTGAAGGGACGTACAAAGGGTTCCAATCGTACCGCTGGTAGTGGCCCCATTTTCGGTGTAACGGGTATCGCTTTGTGTATGTGGCACCAAATACAGCGTTTCCTGGCTAATCGTATCTCCACTAGCAGCCGAGGCACATAAAACTTTTGACGCAGCTCGTTGACTATGGTTTCGTCATTTGCGTGACCATATTTCCGGTGATAGTAATCCAATAACAACGCCGTAATGTGATGGTTTCTAGGTAGGATGATGGGAAACTTCGTATCGTAAGATAGAACCTGCGCTTCTGCAGCCCGACTGCCTACTCGCAACACTCCGTAGTCTTCAGCGAATGGACACAGCTTCACAAGATGGCTTGATGTTCCTAATTGCATTCCAAGTGTATTACTTCCTTCTCGATTCTTCTTAGAGATCGTTACTTCGTCCGGAAATGCCTCAGATTGCGCACTTGACCACAACGTTCTTTCTGCATTCTGCAAATCCACACTACTAATCCCAACAGTATCTGTTGATCTACTTTTGGATAGATGCAGACTATCAACGAAATGGTGAACATATGCTGTAGAGCGCAACAGTCGTCCGAACTTCGAAAATCTATTAGCATCTATCACTGGTTGTCTGACTAGATGACTGCACACGAACGCCTCCCGCAATTCCTTGTCACTTTTATCTGTGCCTTCTTCTGGAACCTTCGTCCATTCTGTTTCAACGTTGTATAGGATGTCAGGTCCCTGAAACCAGCGACTGTCAACATTGCAAGCGGGACCTTTTCCCCACTTGGTGGCCTCGTCAGCCACATTCATCTTAGTTGAAATCCACTGCCATTCGTCAACGCTCGACAGGTCCAGTATTTCGTTGACCCGGAAGGCAACGAACTGGCGATATCGTCGAACATCCGATTTGATCCACGAACAGACGGTTGACGAGTCACTCCAAAAGCAAGTTTTCCGTATATTCAACGAATGATTTTGCTCAATAGTCCTCCGCAAGCGAGCTCCCAGTAAAGCTGCCATCAATTCCAGACGTGGTATCGAAAGTCCTCGAAGTGGTGCCACTTTCGTCTTCGACGACACTAAAGTGACTCTGATCTGACCGTTGTCTATTATACGGAAGTATCCAACCGCTGCAAAGGCCTGTTCGCTAGCGTCCACAAACACGTGAAGTTCAAGAGATTTGAAGCTGTCTGGATTGTAGTTCGGAAAATAGCAACGAGGAATACGCAGTCCTTCAATCTTTTTGAGTACCGCTATCCAATCTATCCAGCGCGTTGCGATCTCCATTGGAATCCTGTCGTCCCAATTTGTGTCCGTCCGCCATACCTCTTGAATTAGGATTTTTCCGTGGATTACAAATGATGCCACCAATCCTAGAGGGTCAAAAATACTCAAAACGAGTCGCAACATCTCCCGTTTTGTGGGAATCGTAGTACCGTCCACCAGGTCTCTCACTTTCTCACAAAACTGCAACAAGAATACGAAGACGTCCTTTTCTTGCAACCACGCCATTCCCAGCACGCGCTCGAATCTAGCTTCCTTATCCGGCAACATGACTTTCGATTGCTTCAGGTTTTCTTCTCCTAAATTGTCAAGTAGACATCCAGTTGCGGATATGGAATCCCGCGCGCCTGTGTACTTCGATAACTTCCTTAGCTACTTCGAACGCTTCTTCCGCTGTATCGAAACTGTCCACGTAGTCATCCACATAGTGTCTCTTCTTCACTGCTGCTGCTCCTCTAGGTAGCTCCAATTCATGCTCTGATGCGTTCATGTTCTTAATGTACTGCGAGTGCGTTGGAGAACAGGCCGCTCCGAATATTGCCACATTGGAGACCATGATGGTCACCGGTAACTCAGGAGAGTCCCTGTAAGGGAACAGCAAAGCGCTGCGGTCCTGTTTTCTGATCAACATTTGTAGAAACATCTCCTTGACGTCTGCTGCCACGGCAACTTGGCGTTCCCGGTACGGAAACATTACTGACAGTAACGGCGTCAAAAGATCCGGTTCTTTGAGCAGCATTGAGTTCAACGATACACCTTCCACTCTCGCTGCTGCATCCCAGATTACTCTTACTTTGCCCGGTTTCTTCTCATTGACGACCACTCCAATCGGCAAAAACCATGTTCGTCGTAGGTCGAATTCTTCGAGTTCCTCCTCCGTTGCTTCGCTTATGTAGCCCTTGGATTTAAAGTCGAATATTTGTCGACGGACGCTGTCGTACAGGTCTGGATTCCGCGCCAGACGTTTTTCAAGACATTTGAAGCGTCGTTCGGCCATAGGCCTGCTGTCTGGAAACTTACATAGTCATGCTTCCAGAGCAGGCCTGTTTCGTACTTCCCGCAGTCTAACCGTCGCGTAGTTTCTTCTAGAATCTTGTAAGCGCGCTGTTCTTCTACTCCTTTCACAGTTGGTACAACCGCTACACCCAGACTCTCGATGTCGAAGAAATGCTGAACGTACTCGTGAAGATCAACATTTGTCGATTCAGCATTCATATAAAGTTGTCTATGCAGAGTATTAGCTTGTGGCTTCCGCAGACTGCCGCATACTGCCCAGCTAATCCTGGTCTTCGTTGCAATTGGCTCGTTTGACTTGCCCTGCCGCAGTTTCAGTGTAGCTATCAGATGAGCATTACTCAGCCCAATAAGTATTCCTGGCGCAAGGGATTCAAAACTCTTCACTGGAAGGTTGCTAAGATGAGTGAACCGTGTTGCGAGTTCTGCAAATTTCACGGTTTGTCGTGGTAGTCCAAGATCCTCGACAGTGTACGCCTCCGTTAGCTTGAACCGTTTGCTTGAGCGTCTGCGATTGACTGCTCTACTAGTGTCACTGACGATCCGTCGTCGAGGAATGCGTAGGTGTCAAGGTGACCTTTTTGTTCGAACAATGTAACTGGGAGGATTCGAAAGAGTGTTGATGAAGACAGTTGACGATGCACGTTTACTACCGCACTGGTTGATTTCGGCGCCGCTGGTGGTTCAAAATGTAGCAAACGGTGATGTCGCTTTGAGCAATCGTTGATCCCACAAACCTCTCCTTTGCAAGGCCAACGTGCATGTGACGTGAGGCATCGGGCACAGGGCTTATTTGTTTTTACTGTCTTCCATCTGCCATCCAAGTTTAGACCTTTGAATGCCGTGCAATTTTCAATCTCGTGACTGTCAACGTTGCAAACTGAACATGATTTGCTGTAACGCGTATCAGCATCTCTTGTTTTCTGCATTGTTTCACTAGATCCAGTATTCTTTGCATCTTCACGACGCTTTCCCTTCCGCTGATCCGTTGACATGTGCGTGTTCACGAACGATCTCTCTTTCGGCTTACTCCTTTCTTCTTTCGCCACTTTCTGAGAGAAGCTTACAAGCTGTGTTACACCGCTCACTGCTGAAGATATCTTTGCCATGTAGTCGCTGAACACACTCAAGTCTACCACTGGAGCCTGCTCTTGGTAAAGTGCCCAACAAAACTTCGCCATTGCTGGTAACTTGTCAACAAGTTCTTGCAGAAGAATTGGATTCGACAGATGTCTTTCCAACCCAACGGCTTTTAGATGCCCGCAGAGATTTTGCACCACAAGTCCAAAACTCACAAGTGTTTCCAACCGATCCGCCTTTGGTGGTGGAGTTCCTTGAACCTTCGCAATCATATTATTGTAAACAAACCAATACTTTCACACATATGCGTTCCTTAGGGAAAAAGGCTATAGAAAGAAGGTCGCTGCTTAGGTTGCCGAGAATACGTACATTCCCCTATGTTCACTAAATTTCTAATAATCTATGAACTTCTCGAAAATTCTGTAATTTTATCTGTTGATTTTCATGGTTTAATGAATATCGGCAAATATCTCTGAACATCTACACAACTCCCTAAAGAATTAAAAAAATATCTAGAAATTTGTGAGCTTCACGGAAGTTTAAGGAAGTTCTCTGAAGATCTACTAATTTTTCTGAAGTTGTACAAATATTGTTAAAGATCGTCTAACTTCCCTGGAGTTCTGTAAATTTCTCTTAAAATCCGAGCACCTCAATCAAATTCTGAAAATTTACTAAAAAATCTGCAGATTTTTCAGTAGATTTACGATCTACCCTCTGAATTTTTCTGAAGTTTTTAAAATTTAATTAAAATTCTGTTCAGTTTTCTGAAGTACTGTATTTCTGCTCGGAAGATCTACGAACTGCCCTGAAGTTCAATAAATTTCTCGGTAGATCATCGAACTTCTCTAAAGTTCTGTAAATTTATTTGTGGATTCTTAGACTTCCATAAAGCTCTGCAGATTTATCTGAAATTATTTGAAATTCCCCAAAGCTCAAATTATCACTGAAGTTTTGAAAATTTCTCTGAAGGTTTACGAATTTCTCTGAAGTTTGTGTAAATACTTCTAAAGATCAGCGAACTGTCCCGAAGTTCTGTGAATTTTGCTGAAGTTATGCATTTTTTTCTAAAACTGTACGAACTTCCTGAAGTTCTATAAACTTCTCTTAACGTCTACGGACTTCTCTGAAGTTCTTCAGATCTATTTATTTCCAACTTCCATGGAGTTCTGCAAAATCGTGGACTGTAAATGGCTTAGATTTGTTTTTGGAATTGAAGTATTTTTCTGAAAGTTTATGATTTTTTTTGAAGATCTCAAATTTTTCTGAAACTGTGACGCTTTCTGAACCACAAAATTACTTGCAGGTCTGCAGATTTAATTTAATATCTACTCTTCTGAAGTTCTGCAAATACCTTTAAAGTTCTGCAAAGTTGTCTGAAACTCCGTAGTTCTATTATCAAGTTCTACGAATTACCTTGGGGCTCAATAAATTTCTCAGTAGATCTGAAAACTCTCGGGCTATCCTGAAGATCTTCGAAATTACCTAAAGTTCTCAAAATTTTTCGAAAAACATATGAGGTTACTTGAAGTTTTAAATATTTCTCTCAAGATTTACAAGTTACCCTGAAATCGTATAAATATTTCTAAAAAAATCTCCAAACTTCCCTGAAGTTCTGCACATTTGACTAAAATTTCTGTTATTTTAAAAATGTATCAGAAAATCTGCACACTTTCTTGAAGGCCTTTAAGTTTACGTGAAGATCTATGACCATTCTTGTATTTTTTTCAGAAGTTCTGTAATTTTTTCAAAGTGCTGTAGCTTTGTTTTGAATATCTACGAACTTTTCTGATGTTCAATAATTGTTCTGTTCAATAATTGTAGTTCTGTGCTCAAGATCTACGAACTACTCTGAAGCTCAACAAATGTCTCAGTACATCTCCGAACCTCTCTGAAGCTCTAAAAAAAAAATCTTAGTAGGCTCTCAGATCCACTGTCTGGCATGCTTATTCTTATTTAAAACATGCTGTTTTGTTGCCCTTGCCATGATCAAAGCCATTACGGCATCTCCCGGCCAAAATAAAAATCAGTCAAATCATACACAGGACAATATTGAATAGTGAAATCGGTTTACCTTGCTGCTGGATGCCATCAAATCAAGCGTTCTTTAGCAGTTCAAATCCGTGAATTTTTTGAAAAAAAAATCTATATTTTCACCACACTTGCGGTTATTTTGCTGAATGAGTCGAATGAAAATTAAACGCATACCTTTTTCGTTCGACAAATCAAACGTCAAATCTACCCAAGCAACATTGCTAGTTTTATCAAGGTTTTAAAGCATTCTACAAGTCTAAATCATTGTCTAAAGAACCCTCATAAAACCAGAAATGTTCCTTGGGTAATCATCATGTCGAAAAAGTGTGAACGCATCCGAACATTGCATCCGACAAAATTATCGTGCAGTCCGCTCGAATCAGACCAAGAAATCAGATGGTCTAAATGGACCTTTAGGTTGCCGAGAATACGTAAATTCCCCTATATGTCAATAATTAAAAACCCTAGTTTTTTTTTAAAGAAGTTTTATAGTACATATGTACTAAATTAGCGCTAGTAAAAAAAGGTCCAACCATGATTCATTGTTGAATAGGTCCAACCAAAATGCATGTACCATACATAGTAAAGGGACCACTGATATTTGAAGTTCTGCCTCAAATGTTTCTTAAAGGGCGAACACGAAATTATTGCGACACATTCAACAGGGCATAACTTTTTTACCATTGGGTAAAAATCAAACAAATTTTGCACACTTTCTCATTGATGTGTATTGTGTACATGCTGTCAAACTCGAAATCGTGTTTTTCGATTCAACGAAAATGGAGGTGAACCAACGCGAGTTGAGAGAACAAATTCTTTCCAAACACCTGGAATTTTCTGACCTGTCGCACCGGCAGTTGGGAAAAATGTTGAACATTCACCATTCAACCGTCTCCAGAGTGTTCAAGCGATTCCAGGAGCGGTTGACGTTGGACCACGGCAAAGGAGCTGGAAGAAAACCGGGACCGGAGAACAAAAAGACGGAGGGAAAGGTGAAGCGGATGATTAAAGCAAATCCCAATGTCTCAAGCCGTGATTTGGCTAAAAAGATCGGCATGTCGCAGAGCTACGTCCAGAATGCAAAGAAGAGAGCTGGACTACATACATACAAGGTACAGAACTTCCCAAACCGCGATGAGCGGCAGCAATCGACGGCTAAAACTCGGGCACAGAAGCTCTACGAGAAGATGCTGACAAAATATGGCTGCCCTTGTGATGGACGACGAAACGTATATAAAAGCCGATTTTAAGCAAATTCCGGGGTTGGAGTTTTTCACCGGCAAGAGCAAGTTAGATGTGGACGACAAATTTAAGAAGAAGAAAATGTCGAAGTTCGCCTCCAAATATCTCATTTGGCAGGCCATCTGCTCTTGCGGACTGAGGAGTGAGCCTTTCGTGACAAAGGGCACAGTAAATGGCGAGATCTACAAATCTGAGTGCCTCGAGAAGCGCCTTTTGCCGTTCTTGCAGCAGCACGACGAAGCTCCGCTATTTTGGCCAGATTTGGCATCATGCCACTATTCTAAAAGTGTCCTGGAGTGGTATGAGGCCAATTCTGTCCATTTTGTTCCAAAGGACATGAATCCGCCAAACTGTCCGGAGCTGCGCCCGGTGGAGCAGTACTGGGCAATAATGAAGCGGGAACTTCGGAAGAGCAAGAAGACAGTCAAAGACGAGAAGGACATGTTAAGAAAATGAAAAAAAAACTGAGAAACTGGTACCGGATGACACTGTAAAGACTTTGATGGAGGGCATCAAGCGAAAATGCGTTCAATTTTACACTCAAGGCTCCATCGATTAACTTTTCTTTTGATTTTTGAAGTAAATATATGTATAAAACTACCCTAAAATTTTGGTTTGATTCTAAACATTATAAGAAAATTGGCATGACATTTTCGGTGTCGCAATAATTTCGTGTTCGCCCTTTATATACGCCAGCTAACCGACCTTTAGAAAATTCATTAGTAATATTAAAACAACGCAATGGTTATACAAAAAAGTTGATTTATTAAAGATTTTCAACTTTTCCCCAGTGATATTCATATGGATAATAATAACATGCCTACTACGAATATCAGTGTCGGAGGTGAAATTCAGTGCTAGACCAATATCTTACGTCAATTGACAATGTTGACAGCACGCAGCACTGCTCAGCATTGCGAGGGCTGCGTTTCTGTTCTAGTATTAAATTGAAATAGTCCATATTAAATATAACAGCAACGGCCTTAGGCAGCATTATAGATATACTTTAATCGCAACCGGTTGTTTCCTCTAAATCCTTGGATTGTGAACCTCACTTCAAATATTAGAGTATATTTTTAAACACTATGCTCCAGGTTTAACTGTGGATGACTTCAATTTAGTTCATAGATCCAGGAACTAGTCGAACTCTGTGCGGGTCTGTCTAATTAGCTGATTTAATAACTGCGATATTTCTTCTAATGGCGTTTCAATGCCTGATTCAGATAATTATTTTGCATTGGCCGAAGATGGGCGTAACCATAAACTCAGCCGGTCATCTGGTGCGGAGCCAACCGTTTCAAATAGTATCAATTTACCATACGCACATGTGGCTATCAACTGATTGCTGTTCGGTTCAGTTAGTCTGACCGTGTAGAGCAATTTTCGTAGAATTATGATAGCCGCAAAGAACGCCTATCAGCAAACTTCACACCTCGAACCGGGGGCCTTCTTCGGAACAATCAAATCGTAATGGCCTAACAAATTTAGTTAACATATGTAGTAGGATGTTTGAACAAGCAGCCCCCTTCGGCACGTGTTTTTGTTTTATTTTGGCGAATATGCCAATGCCGATAACGTTCGATCGTTTGAGGCGTATTATTTGCTTAACGCCTCCTCGCTGGGTGGTTGGCGTCGTCACGGTTCTACTGGTGCTAATCGCTTCCTCTTCACAATCAAACATACTGAGCTGGAATGGAAGCAAGCGCGTATTATCTTTTAGACAATAGAACCAACGGCGTGAACAAGCAAGGAATTTCCGCACTTTATAAGTGTAGGATGCGATTCGTTCTTGGTTTTCGGCTCTTCGGTCCGTTGCCGATCTGGTATCAATTATAGTACGCGTTATTAGCGGGTGTTTCGATTCGATTAGAACCAAATGCTAAATAGCAGCTGCATCTCTGTAAAGCGATGGAATTTGTTAGTTCCGTTTTTGTGTAGCCATTTAAAGTCCACGAGCGTGGCTTTTAAAATTGCGTAAGGAAAATTTCAATGGATTTTTCCTCGATGCGAGCTACATCCTGCTTTCTCAAACAAAAGCGCCGCTGCAGAAATTTGTACCGCCAGCCATCACGCAAAATATTACTTTCTTGCCGCTATCTTCATGCTCTATTTGTGATGGCTATCTGCTGCTGGTTCATGTATTTACGATAAGAAAAAGTATCTGAAACATCTTCGATGCAGCATTCCTCTCGCTCTCCGCTTTCCTCCATAAATCATCGTTTGATAACTCCACATACTTCGAATTGGTCATACTATTTCATATCGTGCACGGGTTTTGACACCTTTACAATACCATCCGAAACACCGGCCACTCTCTCGGGCGCGCGCCGGAGATCGAATCCATTGCACCGTGAACGACGACGACAGCGACCGACGGCCACCGCCGGTCGGATGGGTGCAGGTGAAAATGGTGAAAACTTGAGCGTTTTTCATTACAGAAGTAGAAACTGTATCGAACATGCCCGGCACATGACGCTGGGTGTCGGACGGTGCTGTGTATAGATCACTGGGTGGCACATAGACAACATTGGGATTTTGGTACTTATGGGGGAAATTGAAAACTTTTCCGCCCTCCTCATTTTTATCTCTGCTAGGTTGTTGATATCCCGTGATGAACACGTGCGAGGTTGTGGAGTTTTCGAGAAAAAAAAAGCAGAAGGAAATCGTTTCGCATTGATTGCATGTTACTTATTACATTGCTCCATCGGAAGGCGTCCTACGACGATGGACTTTCCGGCTTCGAAATCAGTGGGGTGATGGTGGTGGTCAAACAATGATGTCCACTCAAGGGAAATCTGCTTGTTTGTCAAACCAAAGACGAAAGCGTTTCTGATGAAATAAGCATCGGTTGCAACTGTGTTAGATTTGGACTTGGACATGTTACGACTTTACTGGAATTTTGGTACAGCCCGCAACTAGGTCGAATGGGTAATTAGGTTTAAATTTTGAATACAGTTCCATTTGGTGAATTTTCACTTATCCGAATATCCGTAAAAGTGGCCAATTCATGAAACTGATCCTACAGCTCAGCGGATTTTTCGAAACCACTCATAAACTTCTCATCAGAAAGAATTCGGAGTTGTGACCGGAATATGGGCCCTGGGGACCACGGGATAGTTTACCGGAAGATCCGGAACATCCGAAAATATGGTCAATTCATGAAACTGATCCTAGAGCTCCGCGGCATTTTCGAAGCCACTCATAAACGTCTTATCAGAATGAATTCGGAGTTGTGACCGAAATATGGACCCTGGGGACTACGGGATGATCCACTAGAAGATCCGGAACATCCGTAAAAGTGGTCAATTCATGAAACTGATCTCCGCGGCATTTTCGAAACCACTCATAAACGTCTTATCAGAATGAATTCGGAGTTGTGACTGGAATATGGACCCTGCGGACCACGAGATAGTTTACTGAAAGATCCGGAACATCAGAAAAAGTGGTCAATTCATGAAACTGATCCTAGAGCTCCGTGGATTTTTCAAACCACTTATAGACGTCTTATCAGAACATATTCGGAGTTATGACCTTATTTTGGACTCTGGGGACTACAGGATGGTTCATCGGATGATCCGGAACATCCGTAAAAGTGGTCAATGCATAAAACTGATCCTAGAGCTCTACGGACTTTTCGGAACCACTCATAAACTTTTTATTAGAATGAATTCGGAGTTGTGACCGAAAAATTGACCCTGGGGACTACGGAATGGTCCACTATAATATCCGGAACATCCGTAAAAGTGGCCAATTCATGAAACTGATCCTAGAGCTCCGCGGGTTTTTAGAAACCACTCATACCCAAGCAACATTGTAAGTTTTATCGAGGTTTTAAAGCATTCTACAAGTCTAAATCATGGTCTACAGAACCCTTATAAAACAAAAATTGTTTAGAAACTACTCATAGACATCTTATCAAAACTTTCGGAGACGAACCAACCCAGGGCTGAAAGTCTCCTAACTAAAGAAAAATCTTATCAGAATGAATTCGGAGTTGAGTTTAGAATATGGACTTTGGAGACTACGGGTTGGCCCATCGGAAGATCCGGAACATCCGCAAAGTTGTCAATTCATGAGACTGATCTTAGAAATCCATGAATTTTGCGAAATAACATAAACGTTTTATCAGAATGAATTTGGAGTTGTGACCGCTTAGACCAAAAATGGACCTTTGGGACCACGAGATGGTTCACTATAGGAAGATCCTGAACATCCATAAAAAAAAATCAGTTCTTGAAACTGAGCTTAGAGGTCCGCTTTTTTCGAAACCACTCATTGGCGTCTTATCAGAATTAATTTGGAGTTATGACCAGAAAATTAACCCTGCTAATTGAGGAACTTACATTTGCAGTTCTCAAAAAGGTGTATCTCGAAATCGAGTTGTCTCATCGGTTTGATGTCTGTGGCGATGTTCGGCAATAGAGAGAAAATATGCACAGTATAAACACATCCAGTTTAAATGGATTAAACTGTTAGGCGATATGCAAGAGTTGAATGCACATTTTCAGCACAACGCACCAAAAATCACTTGAAGAAATCATTGTTCCTGATAGTGGGATTTTGTAACTTGTTTTTCAAAATACTTTTAAGGCAGAGAATTTCACTCGAATCTTTAAGCTGTCAGTGTCATTTTAACTCAAAATTTTCCAATCTTTCTGAAAAAAATACTTTTGAAACTAAAAAAACACGGAGTACATCCGAAAAGGGCCAAAACTTATTAAGTTATCAAAAAAAAACAATATTAAATCAGTAATATCTTCTAAACGGTGCATCTTAGAAAAATGTTACCGAAGTACTTTTTGTTTGCAAATTTGATGTACTTTCATAAAATTAGGGTGACAAACTTTTTTGACTTTTTTTTAATAGCTTTTTTGAAAATTGTATTTTTTTAAAAAACAATTTTTTTCATCGTAACCTATTTTTCTCCAGAACAACCTACTGTGCACTAGATAGCATTTTCAGTCAGCTATAACATAAGGATAATAAAAAAATTATTGACATGTCACTTTAAAGGGAAAATTTATATTTTAGTTCAAAACACAAATACCAAACTTTTTTTTTTACCGTGCATATTTTCTCCATATAACACCAACAATTGTCTAAAATTTCGCCCAAGACACCAAACCAATCGGACAAACCGTTTCCGAGATACAATTTTTTGAAGATATCATGTGCATTTTTCATAGGCCCTTCTCATAAGTAAGGCTAGATTCAAAATGGCGAACCAAGTATGCAAAACGGCGTTTTTCTTCCCCAAAAACTTGTATGCAACGTTTCATGCAAATCAAAAAAGATGAAAATTACTCGTTGCTTTAATGATATGGAACCGCTCTTTTACGCAAAACGTGACAGGGCTGCTTGCTACGGGTTTACATAGACTGATTTGGTGAGATTGTTCTTTTTTCATACTTTAATTGTTATTTAATCTTCTATTTCTTTACATTATATTTCAATCAGTATTCCTCAAAACTTTACCAAATTAGGTACCAATATTTGAATTGAGGACTTTGGCTAACTAAGTGGCTACCGCTTTTGCTTACTGAGTATAAGATCGGGGGTTTATACTCACAGGCTCCTCCAAAATAAAACAATTACTACGGTCACTTCGCCTGCTTAAACGAATCCTGACCCAGCTCCTACCCAACTGTCCAACTCCCTAGCATCTAAGAGGGCGTCGGTGAGTCGCTAGCCTTCCGTTAAGTAGATGCTACATCAACAATATCCTTCCTTTCCCCAGTAACGGAGAAGATGGGCATGGCCGGCAATGGTAATTGTCGTGCTTTTTCTGTTCTGAACTCTGAATGCTATTCACTTCCAAATAGTTTTCCTTAAGCAATTAGAATAAGGATTAGTAGGTACATGACAGTTGTCAGTATGCAATCCAGGAATTACTCCGTTACAAACGCAACTAAGTGTTCCACAGTTGTTAATTAAGAATTGAGACCTTTCTAACCTTGTACCATTTTTGCATTAGTATTATTGCGCATTTCTCACCAAACTGGACAAATAAGCACGTTTTCACTTAATAAAACGTGTGATAAACGTCTAAACGTGTGAGTTTCCATCTAATCGTTTTGGCGTCTTCGGTGCACTCATTTCCTTATGATGCAAGCAATAAGTGCTCTGAAGACACCAAAACGATTTGACGGAAACGTGCACATTTGTCATACTTTTTTGCAATTTTCGGGGCAATTCAGATGTAATCAGCATTATTGTGTGGCAAGTACAATCATACTTCTACGCCCAGGGAAGTCGAAAATGTTTCAACCGAAAAATGTATACACCAAAATGAAAATCTAAACGCGCTGCCTGCCATCAGCATGGTCTTGCTTTATAGCTGCGCCTTTACCGACTGCGCTAAGGAAAGCCTCTGCATATACCGTGCGGGACCGAAATCCGTACAGCACCGAAATCCGTACACCCTGTTGAATTTGTTTATTTATATGCATCATAACAATGTAAATATTATACATGAATACATATTCATGTTCATTCATGCATCAGCTTGATGTTTATTTCAACAATTAAGCAGTATAACATGCAATTAAAATAAGAAAAATAAAAACCTTATCACGTGTCGGGCATTTCTGTCAATCGGTTGCGCTCTTAACGATTTTCTAAGAAAATGTCTCGGATTTACTTCCAGTTGTTAAGCGTATTTAAGTGATTTTTGCAAGTAGTTTCCTGAAGGTCGATCGGAAAGGTAAGTGTTTATTGTTTTATATCTCAATTCTAAGCAATGGATCGTTCATAAGGTATTTATTTATCAAAATTAGTACTGTACGGATTTCGATCCATATATAACAGCTGATTCTAAATCCGTACACTTGTGCATCACTAATGACTACTTTATCCAATGTTTTTCAGCAGATCATGGAAACTAAATACACGCCGGAGGATTTGGAGAAGGCTGCACAGATAAAAATTCTGAATTTTAATTGTGATGTAAACATTCATTCACGTAAACTTAAATTTAATTTCACACAACCGAGCAACTTGTAAACAATGTTGTTTACAAAGATGGGCTTTTGTATACAATATTTGCTACATTGCATGAATTGTGCTAGAACTTTACATTATATATAATGTAAACTTATATGATATATGATGCTCCATTTGTGTGCATCATATTGAACAGAAATTTACACTACTTTTCGAACTGTGTGTGGCAATGATGCGTGCGGAAAAATCTTACCGAGAAGCATCCAGGGATTTTGCCGTTCAATTCACCACCATAAGAGATGCCGTATTGAATCGCTACTCTCTTATTTTATTCGTATTGTAAATGTTATATTATTAATATCTTTTAATGAAGAGCGTCAAGAACCAGCCGAAAAGTAAAACAACGCAGCTCCCCTACAGGATATCACCAACACGCATATACAAATTAGGGACCATGCATAAATGACGTAGCATTTGAGGGGGGAGGTGAGGGTTTCAGAATTTGTGACCGGCCATATATAGGATATAGCCAAATACGCTACGAGGGAGGGGGAGAAGTATAAAATTGATCAAAAATATGCTACGTCATTTTTGGATGCTCCCTTACAGAGAGCAGACAGAAATGGGCCAGAGAGCATTCCAAGCTACCAGCGAGGAATGACCGGAAATACACATGAAAGTAGTGCGGGCGAAAATTGATAAAGAGAACGCAAAGAAACAAAGGATTGAGGAACGACAAAAGAAAAAGGTTGAGCGAGAGAGGAAGAGGAGGAAGAAAAGGAAGAAGGGCAAAGAAAGTTCCCTAATAAACGAATACCATGAACGAACTTTATCCCGGATGGGTAAACTTTCCCACAAATGGTTTGGATGATACCCCGAACACGTCGTTAAGCTCTCTATTATGGTTATTTTTATTAGGGTTGGAAGCAAGAAAGCATTATAACTTGAAAAGGCAATGGTAACAATGGAGAAGAAGCAGAAGAAAGCTGTGGAAAAAAAGCAATGAAAGATCTATATTTTTATGATTATTACTCTCTTGACGTATCAAATTAAATTAAGTTATAGTCGTTATTTTACCAATTTTAATTTTCATGCACAAAACGAAAAACTAATCCTTGATGTCAGTTCATTGTCTTTTTTTGTTGGTTTCTAAGATGGTTGTATTTTTCTTTTACTTATCCGCCATTATAGGGCTACCATCTTAGGAACCGGTTAATTTATCGCTTGATGCCAGTGGGTTGATGGAGTTCCAAAGTATGGCGCATCTTGCACGTTATCACATGTCAAATTTCAAAAACCTCGAAGTTTTGATCGGAGGAAAACTCCAGTAAAAATATTTAACCCAAAGCACTGGTAAAGAATAAAATTTGGAAGAAATTAATCCTTAAACATGATATTAGTTAGCATAAAAATCCAGAACAGTTACCTTCCTAAATAAAAAGAATTCAGTTACCTCTCCTTTGAATCGATTGGAGCATCAATTAATCTAACGCTGATATCATTAGTTAAAAAATTAAAAGTAAAAAAAATGAACTTGAACCTTTGAAGAATGATTCTTATGTAAAATCGTGCACTGAATTCAACAATGTAGTCGAAAAAAATGTCAGTAGGATAGTTTTTGAGATACAGCTAAAAACGAAAATTCACTTTAAACAAGTTTGATTACTATAATACAAATATCTCCGGTTGTAATGAGATTATATCAATTATTTTAACGCTAAATTAGAGGTAAGAATTTTTTTTCGTTCGATCAATTGAACATCAATTGTCAGTGAGATTGATGGTATTGTTGTTAGTTAATAGTTTGTTTTTTAAGTTTTCCTAAGAAAAATTGAATTTCTGCTAAGTTTTTAAGCAATGTTAATTAAAATGTTTATGGTGGTTCTACCATTACTCTCACGGAAAAATAGTGTTATTACGATCGAAAAAAAAAATTTATCACGTTTAATTTGGCGTTAAAATAAATAATATCACTTCATTGCAGCCAGAGATATTTGTGTTTTAGTTTTTTTTTAACGTGAGATTTCATTTTTTAGCTAGGGGAAGGAGGGGCATAGTGAACAGGCGGGGCATAGTGAGCATCCCGTACTTTGGCTCTGGATCTCCAACTGCATGAAACAAATCAACTGGTAGTAGGATCAATATCATTAAGATATTGATCCTACAGCCTACAAATTTGTTCTGAACGGCCGAAAGTCCAAGCTGGAGCACACGCGATGCTCACTATGCCCCACCTGTTCACTATGCCTCTCTTACCTCTATATCTTCAAAACTATCCTACCGAGATTTTTTTTGACTATATTTTTGGATTCAGCGCACGATTTTACATGGGAAATGACCATCAGCGTACAAAGTTCAAATATGCTGTAAACTAGTGTATTTAAACGAATATAGCTGTTTTGGACTCTTAGCCAAGCAACTACAAAAAAAAAAATACTTTATTCAAGATAGCAACACGTTTTTTTTTCATTGATTTGGATCGATTTACATTCATGTACGGATTTTGATTCATGACTGTACGGATTTTGATTCATCCTCAACACAGTGTACGGATTTCGATTCAAAATTGTACGGATTTTGATTCAATCGTAAAACGCTGTACGGATTTTGATTCAAGATATGTGCAATTTAAATCCTTTTTTCTAATAATTGAAGGTAATTTTAAGACCTGGTGTTTGCAAATATTGGAAAAATAAAGATAAATGTAAAGGAAAAAGATGTGATACAGAGCATAATGTGATAGCATTATTTAGTATTGACCGTAAATGATTCTCTCGTGCTTAGATGTACGGATTTCGGTCCCGCACGGTATATAAACTATACAGTATACATTGACCAGATGCAGCGAAATATGTATTTACACAAAGAACCATTAATTGGGATCAGCCATTCATTCTCAGTGTGCAAACTCCGGCGACAAGGCCAAAAACGGCACCGTCGCGTCCTTGCGATCATCGGGGGAGGGAAATAATTGTTAGTTCTACAGCTCTTTTTCTTCCGGCACCGTATATACCCGAGTAGAATAAAATATCTAATCAATAGCAAATTTTGAAATTGAAAATAGGAAATCTAAAGAACTCTTTTTGTGATTGGTTTGAGGTAAAGAGGTAAGAGGTAAAATATTAAACCAATCTATCCCGAGCAGGAACGAATATCTCGATACCTTAAATTTGTATGGATGAGCCTGACATAAGAGGTAAAATACCAAAAAATAATACCAAAAAAATGTTCGCACAATACCATTCCAACACCAAATAATGATAATGCAATACCAAAACAATACCACCCAGGTATTCTTTTAGTATCCAAATATAAATTTTTGGTATTTACAAGGTATTCTGCATGTAACTTTTTGGTATTATTCTTTCGTATTTTACCTCTTATGTCATGCTGGTCAATACCAAATTTTGGTATCAGATCAGAATTAGGTATTCATTAGTTATTTTCTCCTGCTCGGGATGGGCTAATAAGTGAGTAACAGAAAAGTAAGCTATTGGCATATCTCATGAATAACAGCGTTTTTGAGCTTCACAATAACTAACCAATATCATGTTGAGCCATTACTGAAATATAAACAACTAAAAAAAGCTACAGCAAGGATTCAACGAGTCTTGAATCCAGGTCGCTTGCGTGGCTGTCTCGTATGCTGACCACTCAGCTATATCTTCTTGTTGAAGGCAGGAGGAAAAAGTAAAGTCCTGTAAGTAAACGACGTCTGTCAAAAATGATCCTTTGGAGAAGTTAATGCTTATATCGGCATGATATAACCGATTACAAATATTTTACTTTTCGGTTCGTTAATCGATTAATCGATTATTCGAATGAAAGTCGGCCGTCACTAGATGAATGTGAAACGTCATTTCAAATATAAGGACCGTACATAAATAATGATACAAACTACGTCTCACGGTAACTGAAATAAACACGAGTGCAGACCGGTTGGTTATACTTTTCAAAGACGAAAATAACGCAGATCGTGTGTCGTGTGAACTTTACACAAAGGATGATATCAAAATGTTCAAAAATATGACACTTTACTATGGATCAGATATTGACGTCAGCGTACGAGATATTATTATTTAGACTTTGGCGCGACATTGACAAAATGTTTTTCACATAAACACTGACAGACTTGATCCTCGACAAAAACCTTCGTCAAAATCTAATATTTCTTTTTCGTCAATGACAAATATTACTCTGGTAACAAAAAGTGTAATTTCGTGCATCTGTGCCACATTATTGTTATCCAAGCAGTTCAGGTCGTAAATGCTTGTCATCGTTACTGGCTCCATGTAATTATGTTGCTCAACTCATTTAATTTCGTTACAAATTTAATTAATAAAAAAATCTACACTGTCATTGACAATTGACATGGTTTGCCTTGACGATGACTGTTTTTTCCCTCTGTTCGGGACCTAACACCACTGCGACCAGTAATTTGATCTATTGTAGTATATCCCGTGTCCTTAGTTTAGTGCATGTCGTATTACTCCATCACTATTGAAAAATGATGAAGTATTCGATTTTTTTACAGTTGACATTCTTGCATTTATCGCAAGGATCCGACTCTAATTGAAAGGTTCCGCTATTTATACTCTTCGGAGTATTGAAACACCCTCCAAAGGCGTGCCCCTCTGTCAGTCAAAATTGGATTCCTTAGCAACAAAAAAAAAGGAATGACACCGATAATGACCATGCATCAGAACCCTAGTCTTAACCACTTCAAACTAGAGATCAACGAATAGAAGATTAGGAATCACATAGATGAAGACTAACTAACTCATTTTTTCCTTGTTTCGAGATGATCCTCGGTGGGCAAAGCCAACTCTTGTCACTATCAACAAGGCATAAAAAGTAACAAGGACTAAGATGTGTTCCTTGGATAACTGAAAAATCCTGTTTCCCTAGTTTGAAGAAGTCAGGACTAGGAATCGGTGGTAGATCTCGTAACGTACCACGAAAAGGTGATCTACCTACCTTACACGATGACTGTTAGTTCAAATGAGTAACCAAAGCAGAATTGTCAATATCACCATGTATTGTCGAGATTTTGCGGCCCTGGTTAGGACGATAATATCAAAGCTTGCTATCATATCTAATTGAGCTACTGGTTTGTTGTTCAATAAGTTAAACCAAATCATAGTATTAACCGAGGAGGGCGACACATCTTAACCTTAAGTCTAGATGCTCAACAAATCTCACACTAGCGAATCAATCTCCGAAAAATCTTCTTTCATTTCTCGCATCTACTTGCATCGCGTATCATCTTTTTGCAGGAAATCTTCAGAATCGTCATCAATCTTCTTTCTAATCAGCGTGCGCGCAGCTAGCCATAGAAAAACACAATCTTTTCTGCATCGTAGATAGAGTCGTCCCCCTCGGTATTAACTCATTCTGTTATAAAACACAATTTGTTATTTTTATGTAATTTTTAAATATTTATTTTAGATTTAAACATATCATAAAAATATCAAATTATCAACTCTTCACATTGTGCCGAAACACACAATTATGATACAAACTCTATATATATATAAATGAATTTCTGTCTGTCTGTCTGTCTGACCCTTATAGACTCGGAAACTACTGAACCGATCGGCGTGAAAATTGGTATGCAGGGGTTTTTGGGGCAGGGAAAGCTTCTTATGATGGTCCGAGATCCCTCCCTCTCTGTAAAGGGGGCTCCCATACAAATGAAACAGAAATTTCTGCATAACTCGAGAACTAATCAAGCTAATGGAACCAAATTTGGCATTTGGATGTCATAAGGGGCAGCCCCTTAGATAAGAGGAGGGCTACGTACAATATAGCATGCTATTTTTAAATGGCGCATAAACTCAAGCTAATATTGAATCCCGAGCAAGGCCGGGTACACTCAGCTAGTATAATATAACGGCATCACTGTTTTGTGTTGACATTTTGCCAATCGTTGCTAAGGTTTACTTCTTCGTTTACTTCAAAGTAAGGGGGAAAGGGATTTTTTTGTCAGTGTCATTTTGCAGCGAAATTTTCCTGAATCATAATAACAGATTGTATAATTGACGAGACTCTATTTGTCTTCTGGCGGATGAACCTCTACAGAAAGTCTACACGGATATTCAGAGATGTCCATAGTTTCAGGGAGTTCCAAGCGAATTAGTCAGAGTCACCACACCCCGCAAAATACGGCAGAATTAACTAGAATTAAGTTTTCACTCGATGGCCGTAGGATCCGCACCGAGAGTCAATTGTATGGGTAAGCCCGGTGCCGAACGATCCTACCGTTCTTCAGATGTATCTGCAATCGCAGCTATACCTACAGCTCATTCTATGAACTGAACTCGGATTCAATTGACTGTGGAGTCTGGTGGAGTCAGTGGATCCCGTATTACAGAGCGGTATTAATGAACGCAATCGGAACCGGCAGCAGTTTCAGGGAGATTAATATGCGATTCCGACATGACCAAGGATAAAAAATATGAAGGAAGAACAGGCGTATACAAGATACAAGGAGCAGGTAGTAATCAAACGACTGCAACCAGTATCGAGATCCTGAACCGACATTTGAGTAATCCGTGGACGAAGTAGTTTGATAAAAAAGGGGCGGCCAGTTGACGAATTTAGTACCTAACCACGACTGCTGACACTGCTACTGGAGGTCTATTGCTGCCACTGGATCGAGTCCTTCCTGTTTTTCAGGTTGTAGCATTGCCCGAGTAGCATGATGATAATGCAAACAAGATTCATCTTCCATTTGCTGGTTAGGTACTTGATTTCGGAAAACGTCTGCCAGAATGACGCACGATACAGAATTGTCTTCTCCTGGATGGACAGTTTCTGTCATCAGTCACCCTTCTCCTTCTCGCGGAGGGGCTAAGTTTCGAGTGCCACTTCCTTGAAGCGGATGCCCAGCAACCAGCTCGTTGAATATTATCTTGGAATTAAGCTTCACAACTTTTTTTTCCGTTCTTGACTTGAAAATGTAAACACACACAATCTCAAAACTCAAATGTGAGTTACTGAGACTGATACCTTAATTGCCACACTTCAACACGTTCGGCACAACGCTTTACTTAGCTTTCGGAACAGATAAAGTACTCGGCACATATTGGGATGTGCAGAGTTGAACAGCCCTTGCAAATTTTGCTCTGATAGTAGAATTAGCTATTGGCCTTCTTAATGCACCACCAACGTAGGGTGAACCACGCGAGTTCAAGAGGAAATGTCAACCAAACCGTTTGTTTACACCAGAATAAGGATTTTTCGCAACGCAAATTAAAGCATTTTTCATTGAACATCTTGCCAATTTCCATCAGTAATATATAGTCTTAATTTACGATTTTCCATAGATCTGAACTGATTTGTACCTCAACTATTCACGCACAAGAAATCCGGAAGACCATAACCACTAAGGCATTATTCTAATTTTACATTTTTCTCAAAAAAAATATTCCTGGACACCAGCAGGATCCTTGCAAAAACGTTACAGAATTAAATTTTTCAACTGACGATCAAGTTTTGGAGCATCTCAGATGAATCAATTTATCAGGAATAGTGAAAAAGTGGTCCGATTCCTTTGTATCACGGCAGAAATTTCTGCTCACAATACTCTTTTTGAAGTTCTCTTATTCACCACCAGAGGTTGAATCGATCACTTAGTTTCTATTAAAAAGGCGTATTAACATGTTATAGCATACATCTTACCAATAACATAATAAGATATTGATACTTTGACTATATGTTTTGTATTACTTCTGCGTGAAGTCAACGATTTACATAGTTGAAGATGCTAATTTCAAATAATAGACTAAAGTGGTAATTTTTATACAATAGATGAGGAGATGAAAGTATAGAGTTGCTAGTTCCATTAGAGTACGGCAGTGTAAAAATTGTATATAGAGAGTAGAAAGTGATCAAGGACAACTTTTTAGAAAGGTATAAATCAGTTTGATCATTTCTCTTTACCAAACTCCCCCGTTGGAGAATGATGGCGAGTGGTGGTGGTGTATAAAAATTACCAATTTAGGCTGTCATTTGAAATTAGCATCATCAACTATGTAAAAGATATTGATAGTAAAATTAGATATTATGTTGCTCTGGTTTTGCTAATCCCCTCTACCCGGAAACTCTGCACGGTTGTCACGATAAATAAGTTTTTGTTAATGAGAAGAATGAATATGATTTGGAATTCACGTTGAAAAATGATGCGATCTTTAAAACATGGTAAGCAAATGATGCGATCATATTACCTCAGTAATGTGTGATAAAGCCCGCACAACCTGATCAGTAAGCAAAAACGGTCACCACTAAGCCACTGTTCCCTCTTCATCACAACAATCAACTACGATTGACGATCGTTCAAGCCCGGGTACAAGACGCTATTCAAATGAAATGACGTAGCATATGCGACCGCGGAAATCGTGAGCAGCTTTTCCAAACACAACGAAATCAAATTAGCCAAGTCTGCCTGTTCGATCGTGATAGCGGTATCTAATTTTTCAAAGAGCAACAACATTCAACATGAACAAAAGCTTAACTCATCACACATATCCAACCACACCAACCGAACAATAGATCAGGCTTGGTTAGGCAGATATCAGTAAAGGCACTATATAACCAAGCCGAAGGTGGTGGGTTAACCGTTGTTAACAGCAGATAAATTAGTACCTGGTCGGGAACGTGGAGTGTTTCCTACCTGTCACTTAGAACGATATTGTAGGATCGCTTTGCGAGCCTACATTCCCTAAAATTGGATTTGTGGTTTTCACCACAATTTGAACATTTAAATTTCTTAGGATCTTCCTTCACAGGACAGACGTCCTTTGTGTGAGCACAATTCATGCATTTAGCTGGCATGTAGCAATTTTTTGCTCCGGTGACCCATCCCTGGCACTTACGGCACTGGGTGAGGTTTTTGAAATTCTTTCTTCACTCGGACATGGAGCATAAGGCTAGACTTGACGTGAACTAAATAAAAATCATTAGAAATCCCATTGCGCGAATCGCCAGGACGGGATTTCATTTTCATTTTGATTAATTGGACTGGCTCAACTCCAAGTAATTTAGTCAATTCTTCATTGATGTGGCCCAGGGATTCACCACTGGGCAGATCTTTCAAGACAACCTTGAACAGACGTCCAGTTTTGGTATCGTAAGTGAAAAAAATGGTGTTGCTTCTCAGTAAGATAGGTACTTGAGAAGACCATTGAAGATTTCAGCCAATACACGACATTCACCCCGACGGCCAATTTGAAGTGAAAACTTGATTTTACCAGGCGAAAATGGTCCAAGCAGGCTGTATTTTTCAAGTCATTCGACTAAGCTCAGTCCTGAATCTTACCGCAAGTGAATTAATTCGAGTTTTTTTTCTAATGAATTTCTGTCAACTGATAATTAAAAACGTCCACCCAACCGTCAGCTTAAGGCTTAATCGAAGCTTTTACTTATCGGCTTCTGCCACAGTGTAACTATCTGTCATCACCAATGAATATAAATCACTCAACTTTTCCTCATCTGCTCAATGGACGATAACACCGAGAGACCGTAGCAAGTCGAAAGGAACCCCCATCGATCACCACTCACCAGCAGCGCGCATGCATCCGTGGCCAATCCGGACCAAATGTCGAAAAAAAAAGAGCTTTTATTTTCTAAATCGCTCCTCCAATTCGCTCCGTTTTAGGGGCAGCAAACTTTCATCGCGATCAGCGGCCCCCAGCAGAAGGCACTGGGCATTAGGAAGCAAAGCAAGAAGATCAACAACAACAAGATGCCCCAAAGGAAAATAAATTCAATTTGTTAATATTTATATCTCAATTAAGGTTGTGAAAACATTTTACATTGCTCATCTCCTCGTGGTGGCTGCTCAGAAATGGCGGCTTGTTTTGGGGGTACGCTTTTCAGGTCTTTCCCAAGTCTCCGGGGGCTACCAAGATGATGATGTTGATGATTATGGCCATGGTAAGTGATGGTCAGGTGAGAGCAAATTGCGCCCGTGGTCCAGATTGGGGAAGCAAATTCGGTGCCCCTGCCGTGTCTCGGGAACAAGAAGAGGCGGCTCTCCACTGACAGGGAATGATTTATACATGTGCTGTGTGCATCAATCGGGCACTCGTTACCCTCTTTTCATGTTGTGTTTTTTTTCTTCCTCTGGGGTGTAAATATTTATAAAATGTGATTTGTGGCTAATTTGTGGCCGGCCGTAGATGTATTTTTCTCCATTTAAAGGTTTGGAGAAACTTGCACCCAATTGAGCATCGTTTTGTTAACTCAATTAGTCCTGTTGGTGATCCATCTTTCCGGTTACGATTTTGTGGAGCATTAGACTTATTTTTCAATACATATTGTATTAATTGTCACGCCTAAAAAGTGCGAGAGTAAAAGTGCCAGTCATCGATTTCCTATCCAATGAACTTTCGATTGGTACCAAACCCATGTTATCTAACGCCAATCTCTCACTTGTGGGATGGACAACCAATGCCATCAATTAAATGCAAATTCCTAGCGGAACTAACGAACCGTGTCACTTTTACTGCCAACTTCGACAGGCAAGAGAGTGAAATCTATAAAAATATTACAATAAGTTAATCGATTTCGAATGCAGCGGCAGCAGCAGTCGCCCTCCGAGGCGTGCGAGACGTCCAATGCACTTTTTACCAAATAGCGAGCAATTAATGGTTCGTTAATTAGTGATGGCGGCGTCTGCCGCGGCAACTGCAGAGTGCAATAAAAGTTTCACTCAAAAAATTGTAAATCACTAGCTTTCCGATGCAGCATCTTCTCCTCAGATATTGGTAAATCGCTTGTTATCAGTGGGCATGCTCGGCTCTTAACAAGAGAAATGGTTTCCATTTCCTTTTCCCCTCACAGCATCGACTAGTAGATATTATTGTCCCTAACAAGAGATATCGGCTGGTTAGACATGCGTACACGAAGAGTTTTGATCGCGGTGTGGTTTTAACTTCATCGCTTTGGGAATGAATTTTTCCGTATTTCAACGCATGGACAAGAAGCTTTTCTTTTCGGGCGTTGCCAGTTGAGATTTTCTATTTTGTCTTCTTCTCTCTAATAATGTGAAAGGAAAGTGAAGACCGTGCTGCTTCAAAGCCCTCTGCTGAGGTTACCGAATTGGATGTGAAGATTTGAGAGAGCTTCTATTTAATAAAAGATTTCAAATAAGCTTATGCCGGGACAGCGAACTTCATACAAATTTTGGCTTCTTTGACAGTGGGGCCCTTATGTTATGTTTTGGTACCAATTTTTATCCTAAAAAATTAAATAACTTACCACAGTGTTAATGCAACATTATTTAAAAAAAAACTAAAGGTCAAAAGGGCGAAACGTCGAATAAAATATAAAGGGACAAATGGTCAGATGAACCAAACATCAAATGGCTAAAATGTTGAAATGGACAATAGGACGAATGAGCAGAAGATCGAAAAGATTTTCGATCACTTTCAGTTGGAGTGTTCAAAAGCTCTTACCTGTATATGGACTGCTCATCGGTCTTGGATACGAATCAACAGTTGGTGAAAAATTTCCCTGATCTTACCACAAACGGCCACGGAAAACTGGCGGAAGCGGCTGAGAACAGCTGGTAAAGGTGTTAGTAGATCTGGTCCCTTCAGAAGTTTAGAGTTGAAAGAGACTCGATTCGCCACCGTTGCTGTGTCCCAAACTAGCCCTACCTTGTTCAATTTATTCTGGTTGACGACGATTCCTAACGGAAGAAACCACATACGTTTCCTATCTGCGTTCGCCAGTTCGGATTCAGTGGCTTTATGTGCATAACCCTTCTGTACGTACTCGGCGATTTGCTCGCGAAACCACTCTCTCAAGGATGGATTTTTCTCGAGTTTCCTCTCCAATGACTGGAGACGACGAACTCCCATAGGATAGCTATCCGGGAAATCCGGATTCTCGTCCCGCCGGTCTTTGTTTCCTACAGAATCTTTCTCGCTCGCATTTCTTCTTCTGACTCCAGGGGTTCGTAGTGCCCAGTAACACCAACAGCTTCCAGGGCGAAGTAGTCCCGTAGTTGTTCGTTGAGCTGATCATCTGGGTCGGTGAGTGCAGCAACATGGAAGTTGACCACTGCTCTCTGCATAGATGAAACAGCCACACACCCATAAACGCTCCAGCCTAGGCGACATTTGGCAGCGATCGGATCCGTTAGCCTACCTTCACGTAGCTTCAGCGGACTAGCTTCGCCCAGACAACGATTGTCCAATCCAATCAGTAGTTTTGGCTGGACTAGATCATACTCTTCCAACGGAAGCCCTCGCAAATGAGGATACTGGTTTGCGAAGGGAGCACCAGACAGCTAACTGTGCGAACATGACAAAGTTTGTGAAGGTTATCATTACTTTTACCCGATATATCCAGCTGTACTCGTTGTGACCCTGGTTCCTCACGGGTTACCCTGCCCGTCCATTGCAATGTTAATGGTTCCAATGACCCGGACATGCCCAAACGATCAGCAATTGTCTCCTCTAAAAGAGTGATTCAGGATCCCTCGTCAATGAACGCAAAAACAACTTCGGTACACTTCCCCCACTATAAGATCACAGGAAGAATACGGAACATAGGAAAGAGACCGTGCCCCTGCGTGAGGAGGTTGGCATATATATTCGGTGATGGTTGAGACGGGAGGACTCCCCGGAGAAGTGTGTTATGTTTCTGGTGGCAGCCCTCAATCCCCCTCAAGTTCGACACAGTTCCTTTTGATGGACAAGCTTCCACCGTTCATCAACGTTAAACGATTCGAATCGATGGCAATCTGCCACTCGATGTCCCTCTCGTTCGCATGACGCGCATGGCTTACCTGGTTTCTTGTACGCTGACTGCATTACAGCGACAGAGGAAGAAGCCGGAAGCGACGAATGCGTCTGTACCACACCTTTCTCCTTGGCCCTCTTTTGATCGCCCTTGAAGTTCCGGCTGAAGCCCGGAACCTGCTGCCGTCACTAATTCTCCCATGAAGTCACCGCCCATTCCTTTTTCAATGATCCGGGTAGCTTCTCGGGTTAGCCAAATGCAGGATTTGCTTCGCCGCCTTCAAGTGATCAACGAGATTTTGTACGGTCAATCCGAATTCCACCACCATTTCAAGTCGATCATGTCTAGGTGCTGGAGCTGGACCTTCTCGTTGAGAGATCGTATGAGAAGCTCGGGTCTGCCATACAAAGTTCGCAGAGTGTTGATGACTTGTGGGACGCTAGAAGGAAGCAGCAGTCTACTCCGTAGCGACTCTAATGCGTGCCCCTTCAAACATCGTTGTAAGCGGATGAGATTTTCCGCATCAGTGTATGAACAGGCAGCTGTGGTTTGTTCGAAGCTACATATAAATATTGGCCAATCTTGTGGATTGCCAGAGAAATGTGGCAATTCTATTCCCATCACTTGTCTAGCTGCCATTTTGCTTGCTTCTAGAATTAAGGGAGGGAAACTCCGGAACTCTCCTGGGAACTGAAGGATCGATTCCCGATCGATGCGGTGGACGACTTGGAATGTCTATCACCTCTAGGCCAGTGACGAGGTACATTAGGCACTTGCGGTTTCGGAAAGTTAGGCAAAACAGACGGTTGATATAATGGCACCGAAGGTTGATTAGGCTTATGATGTGATGGAGTAACAGATTGCCGAGGTTCTTACATTTCTGGTTGATCAGCAATAGATAGTGATGGGAGCGGTCTATGCAAAGCAACTGCTTTTGAAGAAACCGAGTCCACATCGCGTGCTTCGGAAGAGCATTTATCCAGCGAATCGTGAAACGATCCCCCTCTGCTGCCACAGTCACTCAATTGTCGAAAAATACCTTGATTTTTCTCCAACGACTCCTGCCTGCCTGATCATCTGCTGCTTCTCTCGAAAGGCTTTTTCATCATCCAGCTGTCGTTGCCGGATTTTAGCTTCCTCCTCCATAAGAGCCTTCTTCTCCTCAAGACGACGTAGAGCTTCTTCCGTCGATTTCTTCTCGATTTCTTTCTGAGTCTGCAGTTCCTGCTCCTTCATTAACTGTTCCTCTTTATTCAGCTTCATTTCAGTCCGCAGACGAGTTGCACGGGCACTGGAAGTCATGCTGAGTACAACCAATGCACACTGGGGACAAAATCGAAACAATGTGTTAAAATTCAATAACTTCGGTGCTCGCTGGAACAAGAGACTAAAAAATAGTCATTCTTATAGAAAAAAGTCTCAGGAATCGATTGGAGTAGGTTTCATCTTGGGTACGATAGGGTAAGTTGGGGTTTTTCACAGTTTTGCCCTAAAATCTCCTATTTTGTATGATTTGAATGCTGTATCTCAAGATACCGATGATATAGACGGTTAATTTCTTCGGCAAAGTTGATCAGGAGGTCAAGGACTGTTGGATGATGGATAGAACAATTCGGAATTCCTCCGCCAGGTGGCACTAGTGAGCATTCGAAGTGTATATGTTTGCGCTGCTGTATCTCAAGATCCTGACTTTTTAGACGGATGATTTCTTCGGCAAAGTTGATCAGGAGGTCAAGGATTGTTAGATGATGGACAGAAAAATTCGGAATTCCTCCACTAGGTGGCGCTAGTGATTATTGAAAGTGAATATATTTGTGCTGCTGTATCTCAAGATCCTGACTATTTAGACGGATGATTTCTTCGGCAAAGTTGATCAGGAGGTCAAGGACTGTTGGATGGTGGACAGAACAATTCGGAATTCCTCCGCTAGGTTGCGCTAGTGAGCATTCGAAGTGAATATGTTTGCGCTGCTGTATATCAAGATCCTGACTATTTAGCCGGATGATTTTTTTCGGCAAAGTTGATCAGGAGGTCAAGGATTGTTGGATGATGGACAGAACAATTCAGAATTCATCCACTAGGTGGCGCTAGTGATTATTGAAAGTGAATATGTTTGTGCTGCTGTATCTCAAGATCCTGACTTTATAGACGGATGATTTCTAAATAGGGTCCGACCATAGGTGAATAAATTGGAATTTTTCCTATACATATAAGCAAGTTTGGTCTCTTAATATCCATTAAAATATAAACTACAGTAATGACCTGATTTTATCAGTCCCTTCACGCATTATTCTTTTAATGTTCAGTAATTTCCTATATCCATAATTCGAAATCTTTTCCATTAATCTTCTTGATCGATGTTTAGGATAAACTTTGGTGCAATAAAACCCTTGAAATAGCGCATGGGTTTCGTAGAATATTGGAAAATATTTTTAAAAAGGGGGCTGATAAAATCGGGTCATTATTGTATATATTATATCTTTACAAAAAATTCCACCGGCTGGAGCGGGAATCGAACCCTCACTCCAAGGCACACGCAAAATAGCTGTTAGACGGGTGACGCCGCTAACCACTCAACCACGAAGACCACTTTGACCCGAAAATGTGAAATGTCGTCATGGAAACCCAATCGAAAATAATTATTTGTTTACTCTTGTTTCTTGTGTGACAGTAGCTCAGTGTAGTGCAGTTCTTACGTGGTGTTAAGTGTGTTCCACTGAATTTCATTAAGCAAAATGCTGTCAAATAAAAATATCGTTGAGAAATATTTTGCGTCTGGTCGAGATAAAAACCTTTTACTTGACTTTGTGTCGAGGGCACTGTCGAAAGCACCTGCGGATGTTGCGCAAGGTGTTAAAAACTGGATTGGTCAATTTAATCGGCGATGGTCAAAAACCCACAGTAAGGATCGATTCTTTAAGAAGAATGCAGAATGGCTTGAAAGCATATTCGAGGTAAGAATCCCTGGGCG